>NC_035433.2:61838806-62158199 GCF_002127325.2 Helianthus annuus | reverse complement strand
ATCTTGCTCATGTTGAACCTGGGTCGCGTTGGACTTAGCTTGAGCCTCTTGGGTGATCTTCTGGATGGCAGACTAGTGGTCTTGAGTCATGGCCTTGTACTTGGCTTCATAGTGTTCCGATTTAGCGATGGCGATTGCTGCTTGATCTGCGATGGTAGCCTCAGCCTTCTTCAGTTTGCTCTCTAACATGACGTTCAAGCCACATGCGTCCTCATAGAGGAATACCAGGCGTTCAAGGCCCTACAAGGTAAGGAAACAGGTATCAGCCTAAATTAACGTTTGTAATTAGCATATGGTGCAGGATATAGGTCAGGATACTAACCTGGTTAAGGAAACCTGTCATGAATTTGCTGGAATCCGTGAACCCATGATTCTCAAATGGGAATACATGGGGAGTAGTAGGATGATCTGCTTCCTTACTCTTCCGGGAGCTGGAGGCCCAGGTCCTGGATGCTGGAGGAGCTTTGGGAGCGGTAGTAGTCTTTGAGCTGCTGGGCTTTGGAGTATCAGCTGGCTTCGGATTGATCTCTTGTTTGATGGGTGCAAGGCTGGAATAACTATGATGAGTTGGAAGCCTTCAAGGTTGATGACCGGCACTGTGTTAAGGGAGAAGTGTTTAATTCATGTCATTTATATTCTATAGTCACTAACGGTCAAGTGGACCTCTTCTCCTTAAGACTCGGGCAAACCGGTTATGTGAAAGACGTTGAACTCGAAAGACCAGGTCTACAACGTTCGAATGGGGAATATCCGCCGAATCCTGGTTTAATAGGGTAGTTTGTTAAATTTCTTTTACTATAAATAGATGGATCGGATCAAGTTAAGGCACTCACTTTTCATTCACACAATTTACACTCTAGCTGCTAGTAATCACTACACATAAACACTTGTACTTGAATTATCTTGTAACACCTAGTTGATCCGCATCACATCCTGCACTGTATCCTGATATTTGAATCAATTGAAGAACAAGGCAGCCGCGATTGTCAGCTCCCGAGGTTTTGTGCCGACGATCTAGATAGATCAAGGGCTTTCCTCATATATCCGGTGTCACCCTCTACCTTTTTTGCTCATTGTTTGATCATTGATACAGCTCTATATCCTGAGCCGTATACTCAAATTGTGTTTACTAATAACTTAATCAGCATATTTACAACGCATATTTCTAGCACACTACCTCATTTAACTAATTTGATCACTAAATTGCTTCTGTAATTTTTGACCAAAACATAAATGATGATTGTGAATGATCTGCTGCAGAAGATGATGATGATTGTTTTACGGTTGTTTCCAGTATCATTGTTCCAACATCGTTTAAAGTATGTGTTTTTTGCTACCCCAATTTTGAAATTTTGAAGTGATGTACTCTAATTCTCGCTTTATATTTCAGTCTAATCACAGTTGTTTGAAATTCATACAATCTGATGCGGGTTATTATAAGTTTGTGTTAAAAGAAGCATAAAGTTAAATTAAACACAAAGAAAGATTATTAAATGTACATTTAAAATAATTTTTGCTTATGACTAAATGATGATTATATATGACTTTGGGCAGATGATGATGATGTAGAACCCACAGTAGTTCCTACTAAACGCAAGAAAGGATCTGCTAGTGATGTAAGATAAGATTTTATCTTACTAGAGTAATGGTCTTTCCTGCCTTTTTTGCATTAAAAGAAGCATAAAGTTTGGTTTAAAGCAGCTCTTTATGAACAAAGCTAAGGATTAAGTATATGAGGACAAGGCTACTCTTCAATAGCTGAAGAAGTGTTTTCATGTACTGCATCTTGGTCTGTTCACGAGAGACCAGGTTTCTATAAATCCTGATGTTGATGCATTGAGTACTTCAGTGGAGTTCATGGCGATTGTCGAAGATATACATTGATGGAGTTTAAAGCTAAAAGCACTCAATTTTAAGCTACAAGTAGTAAATTTTTGTTGTTAGGTTCGTAAATTTCTTGGTGTTGTTCTTAGATTTTAAATTTTTGTTGTTAGATTCGTAAATTTCTTAGTTTCGTTTTCGTGAATTCTATGTAATTTTGTAAAGAAGTACAATAACAAATATTGGTTTGAACATCTGTTTGCATTTTGGTCAATAGTTAATGGAAACCCATGTTAGGTTGAACAATGTTTTAAGAGGAAAACAGTGTGAGAAGACAATAGATCTTATTAAGTTAAACATCTGTTTAGGGTTAAACAGATGTTTGGCCTTTAACAGATGTTTGGCCTTTTATATCAAACGTTTAGACTTAAACAGTTGTTTGATCTTAAACAGATGTTTGGCCATAAACAGATGTTTGACCTTAAACATATGTTTTACCTTAAACAGATGTTTCGCCTTCTATATCAGATATTTGGACTTAAACAAATGTTTGAACTTAAACAAATGTTTGGCCATAAACAGATGTTTGGCCTTAAACCAAACATCTGTTTAAGGTCAACATCTATTTGACTATTGGCCAACATTTGATTGACTTTTGGTCAACATCTGTTTGAATTTTGGTCAACATCTTATTTTGTAAAGAAGTACAAAAACAAACATTTTTACAAAATCCCAAATCACCCTATCATTTAAGTGCATTGAAGTAAAAGTGGAAATGATATTATTCATGTGGTACTGTTGTGCTTTTGTTTGACCTCTAATATGGGTTCATGATCTAATCCGGTGATTTGAAGACATTGTTGTTTCATGTTTATACTAATAAATAAAAATCAAGTACACTTAGATGGGCAAACTTCTGTTTATGGCAAACTTCTGTTTATGGGCAAACATCTGTTTAAGCTCAGACCTTTGTTTATGTTAACAGTGTTTATATGTAACAGTGTTTTTCACATCAGTGTTTTATAGTCTGTTAGGTTGTTAGATGTCATCACCTCAGTGTTTTATATGTAACAATTTTTATGACATCCGTGTTTATATGTAACAGTATTTATCACATCACTTCAGTGGTTTGATCTGTACTATAAATTGAACAGTTGTTTCATTTTTATACTAATAAATAAAAATCATGTACACTTGGATGATTATTAAGCTCCTCATTTTGATTGTTTGGGTATAGTATTCTTGAAATTGGTCTTTTTTTGCAAACAGATGTTTATGGGCAAACATTTGTTTAAGCTCGAACATTTGTTTAAGGCCAAACATCTGTTTATGGCCAAATTTCTGTTTATGGGCAAACATCTGTTTAAGGTCAAACTTCTGTTTAAGTCCAGACAACTGATATATAAGGCGAAACATCTGTTTAAGCCCCAACATCTGTTTAAAAGCCTGTTACAACCACTGTGTTGGTTGAAACATTTGCTTGTTAAAAGTTATCCACTGCTGAAATACAACCTCTGTTTCTTCAATCTTCATGTTGACCACTGCCTGACCAAACATCAATGTTTAAAAAACTGTTCGGTATCCACTGATAGGAAAAAATAGCCACTGCTCACTTTTTTATTGTTGACATCCATTGATATTGACCATCAGCGGTTTTCCTAAAAAACAGCCACTGCTCACATTTTTATTATTGATGGTGTTAATTAGTGATAGATTGAAATTATCAAATAAAAACTAGAATTACAATGAAATTACCATTTTACCTAATCGTTACATTCCAATGAGATAAGAGTTCCTCCAACATTGTTTTCGTGATAAAATTTAAAGTTAAATTAAAAAATAAGAAAAATTCTTGATGACTATTTGTTGCAAATTAAATCAGTAATTAATGCTAATTTCTTAAGCTTTGGACATTTAAAATATGCAAAATGTGAATTTCAAACTGACGGTTATTATCTCTTAATTAAAGTTAAAATAAAAATTAGAAAAGTCATAAAGACAATTGCTTTCAAATCAGATCAGTAATTACTGATAATATCAGTAATTTTGAATTCAAAATATGCAAAATGGTAATTTAAAATTGACGTTCTCTCTCTTTTTTCCTACTTTGTGTATCATTTCTAATATTTAATTAGTTTAATAAAGCAGGATATAAAGATATATACTACTTACCTTTCAGTTCCCAATAAACATCATGACAATTGCTTTCAAATCAGATCAGTAATTACTGATAATATTAGTAATTTTGAAATTCAAAATTCAAACCATATATTCTTATCCTATAAATAAGATATAACTATCTGGTTTCACATTCAAATCTCGCTCGCTCATATATGTGAGCGTATCTCTCTCTCAAATGCATCTTTCTCGTGATTCAGCCGCTAATCTCCGATTACACTTCTTTGTTCGAATGTTTGTTGATTATGTTTACATGTTATCGTTCCAGTATCATTGTTCCAACATCGTCGTTTCAATGAAGTTTCCCATCACACATCAACCTTTCAATATCAATGTTGCAGTATCATTGTTGCAACATCGTGAAAAGTTGAATGTGCTACCTTCTTTGATGGGAGAGTTGCAGCTTCAACGGACGATATGTATCTTCTATCGTGAAAAGTTGCATGTGCTGTCTTTTTTGATGGGAGAGTTGCATTGTTTGATTTTTGTTAAATCGAAAGTCAAGTTTTGTTGCGCCAGGAAGATTTTCTTCTTTTTAGAAAGTATAGATTCATGCAATATCGTGAAAAGTCAGATCTGCTACAACAATTGAGAAGAGACCTTTGCATTTTTAGGTTTGTTTCTTATTTGTGTTGTCAGTAATATAGAGTGCGGTGATAGAGACGTGCAGTTCATGGCGATGCTGAAGGACATACATCGAGAGGTTCAGCAATCGATGGAGTTGAAACTAAAGTTTCTTAATTCTTGCTGTTATTCTTAGATTTGAACTTTAATATTGTTCAGTATGTGATGTAATTATTGGACTTTTAGTTTTAAGGTCATGAATAAATGAATAAATTTAATTTTATGAATCTATGTTGTGTTTTATTTTTACTTATTATTTAGTGTTTGAGTAAGATTTAGATTATGTTGATGTTGAATTGTGTCTGAACATCTGTTTTGTAAGTCAACAAAGGTTTAATAGTGTCAAGGATTGGTTTGATGGTCAACCTCTGTTTCTTCATTCTTCATGTTGACCACTCACTGACCAAACATCTGTGTTTCAATCACTGTTGGCTATCCACTGATAGTTAAAAAATAGTCACGGCTCACATTTTTATTGTTGACATCCACTGATATTGACAATCATTGGTTTTCCTAAAAAACATCCACTGCTCACATTTTTATTGTTGATGTGGTTAATTAATTATAGAATGAAATTATCAAATGAAAACTAGAATTAAAATGAAATTACAATTTTTCCTAATCGTTACATTCCAATGAGATAATGCTTCGTAGATTCGTAGATGTTTGAAGACCGAAAAATGTTCAAAGAAGCAGCACTGTGGACATTTGTCTGTCTTTGTCGTTCTTCAAACATCTAGGAACCATTATTTGAGAATACCCCTGAATTTATCTGAGCTGTAGAATGAGATCCTCCTCTGTTGGGTTATCATCTTTCAAATCTATTTTCCCTAAATTTATGGATTCTGTTTTTCAACAGGGATGTAATGCAATGAGTCCTCTCAAATGAATAGACGGACACTTGCTTCCTCTCAAAGGGTTATGGTGTGGTTATAACAACTGATCATGCTAAGGACTGTTATAATTAACCACTGCTCCTTATAAAGACTGATGGACTTAAAGACTGATGAGGCCTATCCATTGTTGAAGACAAAGCCCTGTTAAAGAGAAGCACTTATGTACCTAAAGCCTGATCAACGAAAGGAAGACCACTGCTCAGTAGCAGCAGTGCTTCAGCAACTACAGCGGATTCAACTTTAGTATTTATGTATCAGTGTTTCTTATGTAACAGTGTTTAGTGTAGCAGTGGTTCTCTATAGTTTATCTCACGAGATAAACCCTATACAAACTCAAAGACGAACCACTGCCCAACAACAAAAGTGGTTCAGCATCAACAGTAGATATTCTACCTTTGTTTATGTTAACAGTATTTATATGTAACAATATTTATCACATCAGTGTTTTATACTCTATTAGATTGTTAGATTTCATATCACTGAGATGTTTATATGTAACAGTATTTATCACATCACCCCAACATGCTAACTGATTATTAAGCTCCTCATTTTCATTGTTTGGGTATAGTATTTTTGAAATTGGTCTTTTTTTTTTTTTGCAAACAATTGTTTATGGGCCAACTTCTTTTTAAGGTCAAACATTTGTTTAAGCGCAAACATCTGTTTATGTCCAAACAGATGTTTAAAGTCAAATATCTGTTTAACGTCAAACATCCTCAAAATAGTTAAAAATAATAGTTTTCATTAATCCTTAAAAGTCTGTTACAACCACTGTTTTGGTTCAGACATCTGATTGTTAAATGTTATCCACTGTTGAAAGACAACCTCTGTTTCTTCATTTTTCATGTTGACCACTGAGTGACCAAACATGTTTGTCTCAATCATTGTTGGCTATCCACTGATAGTTAAAAAATAGAATTACAATGAAATTACAATTTTACATAATCGTTACAATTTTACCTACGAAATCCTAACAAGTGTTAACTTTAGCGTGTAATAGTTTATAAATATTTCATTAAATTTCTATTTTTTATGTAATACTTTATTTTAATAATATCAACATGTATCTTAAAAATAGTCAAAATGAAAATTTTTCATGAATTATAAGCATTAAAATGTTTTTAGGAAATCAAAAATCCATTGTAATAGTTTATTTTAATAATCTCAACATTGCACCATCAGGACTAATAGGCTATCCACTAATAGCTTAAAGTCTCCCACGGTTTTCATTATAACCATTGCAACCACTGATATTATTCCATCAGTGGCTTCATAAAACAACTGTCTTCCATTACTCATCAGGGGTTGGCTCGTGGACAGTACATAGCGGTCAAATCTTTTGTAACCGCTGCCACGTCAGCATTCACTTTTTCCCCTATAAAACCCTGATCAAAACCCCCAAACAAGGTTTTTACTGTCGAATCGAATTCAAAATTCCTTTCTCAAAGCAGTTATCCTCCATTTCTCTCAAAATTCCGCATCGTCCTTTTTCCTCAAATGGCAAAATCACCGTCTTCATCATCTGAGAAATCCACTCAAAAGGCCATAGAAATTCCATACAAAGCTCCCCATAACTACTTGGGTCTGTTGACAAAACCAAGTAACACTGAAACCTCCAATTCCGTCATAGATGCTCTTTCGTCTTCAAAGTACAAAACTTTGTTGACTTCTGATGCTCCAATTTACTTGGCAACCCAGAGGGAATTTTGGAAAAATGCAAAACTTGAATCTCAAGATGAAACACCCATAGCCATCAATTCCTCGATAAAGGGTGTTAAAGTTAAAATCACTCCACAAACCATCTCTGAAGTGTTTGAACTCAATGATCTTCAAGGTAAAACTTCTTTCCCTAAAATAGAGTATCAAACAGATTTTTTAGAAAGAGGGTATGCAAAGGAAATGAAAAAAGACACTTTGCAAAAAGGCAGTTTTCCCCCTGCCACAAGGTTTTTGTTTCATACCCTCTTAATGTGTGTTTCTAATAAGACCACTGCTTTCAATGAAATTCCATTAAAGATCCAATACCTGGGTTATGCTATCTTGCATGGGGAAAACTTTAACTATTCCCAGGAGATCTTTGATGACTTGGTCAAAAATGTTACTAGCAAATCATTTTTACTATTTCCAAGGTTCCTAAGCTTTTATTTTCGAAAGAAATTTGGAAAGGATGATGCTCATGTACTCATCCAGGGTGAACCTTTTCAAATAAATGGCCTTACACCTGAAACATTTACAAGGCTATCAAAAGTGTCCAAAACACAAGCAGAGGCTCCTGAGCAGACTTTAGCAGCTACCACTGCCTCTCAGGCACCTTCTGCTGAGCCCACTGCTCAAGGTGATCACAACAGCAAAACAACTGCTGTGAAACCTACACCTAAATCCACCAAAAGACCAAGAAAAAAGAAAACAGAAAAGCCCCTCAAACCTAAAACAAAGACAACTCTGGAAGATGAGATCCCAGAGCAACTGCCAGTGACAACACAAAAGTCACCAGAAACCACTGCTGCTACTTCCTCATAGCAGATGGTAGAAAGATCTCAACCCGTGCCTCAAACTCCTCCTGCTTCTTCTCAAAAAGAACAGGTTGTAAGAACCGGGACACCAAATTATGATGCTCTAGAATCACTTGATCCTATCATCCACAGCCCACTGCCTGGGGCAAATTCTCTTTCCACATCCATACTCACCTCTCAAATTCCTGCACAAACAAAACTTTTGTTGGAGGCAGTTGATATAGCTCAGACAGAAATCAGTTCCTCTCAACCACCTATCACTAAGTGCATGCCACCACAAGTGACTGAGTCTGAACTCCCTATCATTGCTAACCCACCAACAACACCAGAGAAGGTTACACTGCAGGATGTACAAGTACTTCCTGTCAGTAGTTCAAGCGAAGCAGCAACTACAGATGTTGGATCCACTGATCTACACCTGACCAGTTATTTCATAAATCAGACTTCCTTGAAGGCAATTTCCTCTCCAGCAACTCTGATAACCACTAGCGTGTTTGTTCCAACCACTGGTACATTTAAAATGTTATCAACTGCTGAGGAAAGAAGTCCCAAGTACCGAGAACAAGGGGCATCATTGGATGGCTTTTGGGAAAATTTTCCTAAGGCAACCACTGATACAACCACTGTTAGTGGGAAATCAGATGATCCCATTAAGTTGGGTGATGGTTTAATGAACTGAGAATTGACGGATAGAGTTGAAAAGCTTGATACATTTGTTGCAGAAATCAAAGACATGCTGCAACAATTGTTGAAAGCACAAAAGGTACCACCCACTGCTGCACCAACTCCAACAGTTGCTCCTTCATCTGCTCTCATTCCAAATGAGCTGTGGAGTTTGTTTCAACCTCTGCTACACCACCAAAGAGAATTAGCTGATCAGCAACATGAGATACAAGTTCAAAAGATCAGAAATCTCATGGAAGCAAGGTTTAAAGACACCCAGGCAGATATCAAGGCAATCAAGGCCCATTTACTAAACACCACTTGTATTGCTCCTCCCTCTATCATCTTTGTGGACAACCCACCACCATATGATGCCAAAAAGGGGGAGTTAATGAAGCAGTTGACAAAGAAGGGATATGAAGATGGATTGTACATTGCACCAGACAAATCAAGTATGCTTGCAGACATCCCTTTGCCAGATGGTTCTAAAAAGATTGATGTAACCACAAATGCCATTGCTGATGCAAAAGCAAGGGTAAAAAGGGATATGGAGGCAAAGGATAAAGCAAGGTTTGAATAGGAGAAGAGAGTTTTTATGGAAATGAATGAGCAGGGTATTTCAGAACCAAAGGATGAAGAATATCCTAAGGTCAAACGAAAGCAGTCCACTAGACATCAATCTCCCAAACCAACAGATGTTAAAACTCCTGTTGTATCAACAACTGTTGGTACTTCAGTGGTTTCAACAGCTGTTACCCAAACAACTGCCACCACTTCAACACACACTACAACTACTGCTCCCACTTCAACCACTGCCTCACCAAAAACATCATCACCACCAAAAATCACCTCACCACCAAAAACAACTTCATCACCACCATCATCTCCTGCTAAAAAGCAGAAGACTTCAGATGACACATCATCTGTTGTAATGACAACAGTGGTTGAAACACAAGTTGTTCCAACAAATACTACTCCCACTTCAACCACTGCCTCACCAAAAACATCATCACCACCAAAAATCACCTCACCACCAAAAATCACCTCACCACCAAAAACAACTTCATCACCATCATCATCTCCTGCTAAAAAGCAGAAGACTTCAGATGACACATCTGTAATGAAAACGGTGGTTGAAACACCAGTTGTTCCAACAACTGTTAGTCAGCAACCTTCCACTCAAATCACTACCACCCAATCCATCAAAACACCACCAACCTCTGTTAAACCCAAAAGGAGAAGGGTAACCAATGTTGTCCTAGATGATGACACTTCACCACCACAAACAACCACACAATCCCTGCCACTTGCACCTATTCCAAACCCTGTTCCTCTTTCTTCAGCTCAAGTTCAAAAACCAAACACTGCCATCACTCCTGCAGGTGCTCAGTACCCTTTAGAGCTTATAGTAGTTAGAGAGGAGATCAAATCCTTCTACACTGAAGATGACCCTGCTAAAAAGAGTTTGCCATCTCTTGAAGGATATCCTAGGCCAAACAACATTGAAGAATATATGAGGTTAAAAGCTCAACAAGCAGAGGATATATCTAAAAGGAATTCACATGGTAAATCTGATAAGGAAATACAAAGATACTATCAATACCTGCTAACTCAGGTCAGAACATTGGAGCAGTTTGCAAAAAATCTTTGTCAGCAACTATCAGAAAGAGCAGATGAAACATTGAGAAAAGATTATTTTGATAACATCATGGCTTACAAAACGTATAAAGGAGAAAGGTACATGTACAAAGAATGGACCATTGGTGAGCTTGAAAGTGAAGCAGCCAGAATTCAAGATATGATCAAAAACAAGGTGAAGCAGACTCCTCCTATCTGGGCAAAGTTTAAGAAAAATGTACCAGAAAGGACTCTACAGCTGAAGAGGATGAAAGAAGAGCTGATTACAGCTGCTTTTGGGTCAAGGAATCAAGTGTCAAGATGGAAAGAGGATAAAGTGTTTGCATCTTACAAAAGGCTGGAAGAACTAAGGAAGAATAATCCTAATATTCCACAAAAGCCTGATTATCCTGAAGCAGTGGTTTCAGCTGAGCCACAAAAGCAACATTTCAGGAGATCCACTGCTCCACCTGCTGCCATCCTTTACCAAAGAAGGAATTAAAAGCAGATGGATAAAATAACAGCAGCAGAGGATTACCTTGTGAAAGTAGGGGTTAAACGGATGATTGAAGAAACACTTGAATCTTGAAATAAATTCAATCATTCGGTTCTATGTTAAAATGTGTGTTGAAAGCATTTCTCCTGTTTGATTGTGTGCAAAGTTTATTTCCATTTTAATTCCGCTGCATTACTTGTTCATCTTCTTAATTCTTAAACAAAAACACAATCAAAAAGAAACTCAGATCCTAACAACCTCTAATATGGGTTCATTATCTAATCCGGTGATTTGAGGATATTGTTGTTGAATCGAATAAGATGGTTGATGTAATGTGGTCGTATTAATAACAAATAGTAATTAATATAACTAAGTTTCCCGAGCCCGAGAAGCAATCCCGGGTAAAAACCTAGTATATATATATATATATATATATATATATATATATATATATATATATTGAAACGGGTTCGGGAGAAAACGCTCAAAAGTGTGAGAACGCATCCTGGCCCAACACGTGTCCCGCGGCATAGAGAAGGGCGGAGGGGCTTTTTTTATCTTTTCATTATTCTTTTATTTTCACAACGCGGTATAATATTTTCTGGCGTCTAAGTTTTTTTTTTTTGCGTTAATTGTATTTATTAAACTTTTTGGCGTTTAATTAATTGTTTTTGTATCACATATATAATTTTTTGGCGTTATTTCGTTTTATGGTTATTTTTTTTGGATTTTGTGGCGTTTTGTATGATAATTCACTACGAGTAATAAAATAAGTCCAATTTTTCTTTTTGGCGTTTAGTGAATTTTTTGGCGTTTTAATACCCTTTACAAGTTGCTTTGCCAGCAGCTGTTCTCCCAGTTTTCATTCTACTAGCGTTTTGGTGTTTGTAGTTTTTGGCGTTTTATACAATAATGTATTTTATTTATAGAGAATTAGATAACAAAACAACATATAACTTGATATCAATACAATATAAAATGAAAACAAAAATAATTAAAAATGGTAATCTAATTTTTCTTTCCAATATTCAATGTCATCAGCCTCTTCTTGAATTTGTTTTTGGCGTTTTGAACCTTTTTTGAATAATTTAGCTAGATGCCAACTTTCCTTCACAAACCCCGTCTTTTTCAGAAGAAGCTGCTTAGTGGCATCCTGTTTTTTGGTGTGATATTCTTGTTTGGTGGCATGTCATTAAAGATCAACTCTTGCTTGATGCTATTTGTAATAATGGAGTCCAAAATAGCATTTTACACTGTGTCGAACCCTTTATTCCATGCCTATAATCATCAAGAACAAAGCTCACATGATGGCATATCACTGTCATCAGTCTCTTTTTCTTGAATATTTGTCCATCTCATTCAGCAAAATATTATTGAGTTAACCCCCTCAGAAAAATGATCCATTTCAGTGAAAGCTTTGCCATCTGTGGCGTTTTAAAGGGAGTGGTTTCTAGAGGATATGGCGTTTTTGTGTTTTTCCGGGTGTGATTAATTTCATTGTGTATAGACCCTTATCTTATAGGAGTTTTTTGGCGCGTAGATTAGGCGGAACTTTTTATTGTAATAAATAATAGTAATAAAGTAACTGTCTTTTCAGTTACTGTTTTTGTATTTACTGTGTTGATCAGTTTTTATCAGTTTTATAGGTTATTGTAACCCCAATGTTTCGAAAGTCAAAGTCAAAGTCAAAGTCAAGATTGAAGTCAAAGGAAGAAAAGATTGCTAATAGCAATCTATCTCTCCTTGGTCAATCCCTGTTTTGACTTCTTTGACTGTATATGGCCTATTTTATGTTACGTTAGTTGTATTATGTGGAGTATGTAATTATAATCAAAGTAATCGAAGTATATTCATCGCTACGAATCACTTTACGACTGTGAATAATAGGAAGTAACAATGCGATAAAGTTAATTAAACGCTAATCAATCTAATCTAATCAACATCGCGCTTGCAAACTCGAATTATGCATTTTGGTGGTTATTATACGTGTGTGTGTGCCTTATGTGTTACTTGTGCATGTTTATTTATGATATGTGTGGTAATCAATCGAATCGCAATCGAACCCATCGCAATCAAATCGCAATCGCAAATCGAATACGAACTAAGGACGATTGTATGTTAATATAGTATGATAATTGGTGGAGAAGAGATAGTGCGAGATATGAGTGGTTGGGATTAAAAGTAATTTGAATAGGAAACCCTATCGCATTCGCATCGCTCGAAATCGAAATCAAAATATCAAGAATCGTCGCGCCGTGCACTCGAACCAGATGCCAGCCGGCCGGATCGCCATCCGATCGGGCTGCCATCTGGTCGGTGTGCCATTCGACCGACCTGTCATCCGGGTGTGGTGTCATCCGACCGACCTACCCTTTCCTCTTTTGGAATCCTATAAATACCCATGTCACTTTCACACTTTCCATTTCTGGAAATCCTTGACCGAACAGCACGCTCTCCTCACCTTTTCTCAGATTTCCCTCGATTCAGGTAAGATCTCGACCAAAATCTTGTACTTTCTTGATCTACACGCACTCCTACACCTTTCTATCTTTTGAATCTTTACTTTTAACCGTAAAATCACTAGATTTGAGGTGTTCTAGGATGATGTCATCATGGTGTTCTTGAAGAACTTCATGTTTTAGCTTCAGTCCACCAAGAACAACTTAGATCTACTCGATTTCAACACAAAGAAACAAAGATCTTGAATAGATCTAAACATATTCACGGTGAAAAGGATTGAGAGAATGTTTTCTAACTTTCTTTCAACTCTTTTACACTCAATGCACTCAAAACCGATAGAATCGGATCTCGTTCTAACCTCTACTCATTCATAGTAATGTGTTGGCTCAAGATTTGGATTCTATTCACGAGACCACTGATTTCGGGTTAATCAAGAACAACCGTCTCGAACCGGTTAACTGGTTGAACTTGGGTGATTCCTGTTCGGTCAGGTTACTAGGGTCGAGATGGGGTTCTGTGGGTTAACACGTTGTCAAAACGCCTCGATAAAACTACAAACAATCAAAACATCCAAGTGAAAGACGAACGAAACGACTAGCACGGAGTGCTATCCGACCGGACTACTGTCCGAATGGACAGCCATCCGAGCGACCGGCCGCCCGAACGACTGACACTTTGGGTCCCACACTTAATCAACCTCATTTAAAGTGGAGTATTGACGAATTGCTATCCGATCGGACTACCATCTGACCGGATTACTCTTCGGATTATGAGATACTTGACTTTAACACATAATCGATTTTTCAACATGTTCAATGCACTAGTGTTGCCACCCGACCGGACTGCTGTCCGATCGAGTGACAACCTGCTGTGAACTTGTTCTCACTGAAGTGTCAACCTATCGGATTACCGTCTGATCAGACTACCATCCGATCGACCGACCTGAAAGGTAGAGATACTTCAATGTTTTCAAATGCTACAACAAAAACTTCAAAAGGTCAAAACCATCATACACAAACACATCCTTCTCATAGGATGAAACAATCCACTCGAATGGTCATCCGACCAGACTACCGTGCGACTGGATAACCATCCGAACGGATTGTCATCCGCACGAATTGGCCGTCCGATCGGATTATCATCCGACCGAACTACCATTCGACCCATCAACACTTATCCTCGTTTTACGCGTCGCTTATCGTTATTCTATCGAACTATTCAGGCTAACTTAACTCTCAAGCGCTCCCTTCAATCCAATCAACCGTTGTGAGTATACTCGATCCCCTTTTGCTTTATGCACTTTTGGGTGCTACATACGTTACTTATACAAAATCACAATCGAACACACTACGCAATAATTTAAACGCTAACCGTTACCGCATGTATTACGTGACTAAATGAATGCTTGTTGTTATGTTTACACGTGGAATGCTGTCTACCTGCCTTAACGACGATAGTACTATAGTTTGGACTCAGCACCCGTTCACATGGGGGTTGTTAAGGACAATTATTTGCATGGATTACGGTGGTGATCATGTATTATGAACTGCCTTGGGCAGTCAACCCGCAGTCATTGGTATCGATAGATCCATGTCGATAATTAACATGCTTCATTTTCCTCTGTGTACGTGCTGGTTATGCGTAAACTATTTCGAACTCTATAAGCTACTATCAAACGTGTATGCTCACCTTTACACTATGTGTATTGACTTTTATTTTAACGTATGTGACAGGTATTTAGGATGCTTAGCTGCTAGGAAAGCGAGGCTATAATAAGTCTCTAGAGGCCAACAAATAGTTTTCTGTACTAATGTAACCAAGAGTCTCTAGAAGCAGATAAACAATTGCTCTACTTAAAAATCTGAGTTGTCGGAATAGAACTATTTGCCTAGATTTTGTCTGTAATAATTTATTTACCTTTTGAGACATGGTATGGGACATGTTATTTTAAATTGATTGGTAATGATAATTGTTATGGAAATTTCTGGACAATCTGTTTCGCTCAGTGCCGCACCCCGATGATTCCGCCATCGGTTGGGGTGTGACAGATTGGTATCAAAGCCATAACTATAGGGAATTAGGCAAGACTTGACCTAGTCCGGGTCAATGTCTTAGAGACCTAGTCTATAGTTAGGACCCAATAGACCGACTCGTGCATGACCATTTGGGATTTTGTATGAGCTTGCTGCTAATCTTCGCCATACTCGCCTATCCGACACTAACACTGCACTCGAATTTTCAATAATGAAGAAGCGATTTAGTTGAGAATAGGTGTGAAAACCGCACACTCTCGACTAAAATCTGCTTAATCAACCCGCAATTTTTACTTACCAACAGGGAGAATTATACCAAATCAGGAGTGAAATCCATATTTTGATGAATAATCTCCTCTATTTTATTAAAATCGAAGGGAAGTTGTCAAGCCAGGGGTTAAACCCTAACCTTGACAGCTTGACCACGATTTTACAAAACTCTCACCAAAGTCTCGACGGACTCCAACGACCTGAACTCATAGTATGACTAGAGGGATGTGCGCCGGATGCCCAAGAATCGAGGCAGAGGCCCAATCCTGAAGGTCAAAATGTGCACGCCAAGTACTTGAGAATAGTCGAATCGCTTTGGGTAGTCAATGTCTAATAGCCGCAGACAATCTACTTCTCGATTTTTATGTGTTTCGATTCTGAGCCGCAACTGCTGACTCTGATGATTCATCGTTTTTATGTGTTTATACGTGTATTTACCTGTTTATGTGTTTAAATTTTGGAAATTCATTCGATTTTTTCTCACACTACGATCGACACACACGACTCGCATTGCTTCTCTATCTCAAGACGTTAACAAATCGTTACTACCACGAGGAAACGCCGTACGCTAAGATGCTCGCTATACCATACACTTATACGATACTAATCGCTATGATTAAACGCGATCGCTATATTCGAACAATCGCGAGCTTTGAATAATAGGTTTTTGTATTCTGACTGCCTCTGTGACTAAATGTATCTGTGCTTTTGTGTTTCTGTGCTTCTATGCCCTATGTGCTTACGTGCTTACGTGCCTATGTGCTACCGTGTTTACGTGAATCTATGATTTCGTGCCTATGTGTTGATGTAATTATGCGACTGTGTACCTAAGCCTTAGTAAGTATTAGACGTGTGAGGTGAGATTCGGTTGTGACGTGTCTGAGACCTATGACAATGTATATTGCATACAATGTCAACTGGACCGTCATCAGGATCCCGTCACCCACTAACTCGTCAAGAAAAGAGAGACAGACGTCTTACTGCTATCATCGCCAAACAAGTAGCAAAATCTGTGAGTGATGTCTATGAGAACGTCAGCAAATCATCTGAGGAGTCGAGAACCGAAGCTCCTAAAGCTACCCCCAAAGCTGCCATCAGTTTCAAGCAGTTCAAGGCTTGTGGTCCAAAGGAATTCACTGGAGAAGATGGCCCAACAGCAATGTTTCAATGGTTCAATTCCATCGAAGTCACTCTACGCCAAAGCGGCTGTCTTGAAAATCTTCGTACCCTAAACGCAACCGGCGTCTTCCAGTCCCGCACTCTAGACTGGTGGACGGCCGAACGAAACAAACACGGGAATGATGCAGCTTATGAGCTGACTTGGGAAGAGCTGAAAGCCATCATGATGGACGAATTCTGCCCTCCCCATGAACGCCAAAAGCTGGAGGACGAGTTTTGGAACATTAAGCAGAAGGATGGGGATAACGCTGCCCTGACTGCTCGCTTTAAGCATCTCAGCATCATCTGCCCCGATCAAGTCAAGACGTCTGATATGGCAATCAAGAAATACATCTGAGCTCTACCCGATTGTGTTGCTGATTTTGTTCATGCTGCAAAGACAGCAACGATCGAAGAAACTTATCTGCTTGCCGCCGAGATCAATGACAAGCGGGTAAAAGCTGGTTTTTGGGATAAAGCTTCAAGGTCTTTGCATCAAGCTACCGCCGCTCCAACTGCCGAAACCTCCGCCGCTCAACCGTCAAAGTCCTCACGCCGAAAGAAGAAGAACAACAATAGCAGCTCCAGCAACAAGAACTGTGCTGTCACTACCATTGCTGCTCCCCTGCAAGCCGTACCGGCTCAGCAGCAGTCTCATCACCGTCCAGCACCAGTCACTCATGCACCACCAGCAAAGCCTGCATACACAGGCCCCCACCCGGCTTGCCCGACATGCTCATATCATCATCTGGTGGGTCTTGCCTGTCGTTTCTGCACCCACTGCAATCTGTATGGTCATTTCACTGCCAACTGCCGTTATGGTCCCCGCAACACCGCAGCTCCTGCCACTGCTCATCAAGCTCTGCTCCCAGCCCGGCAAGGCCATCAAGTGGCTCAGGCACCCGCGATCAACGCCCGAGTCTGCTTCGCATGTGGTGATCCCAACCACTTTGAGAACATGTGCCCAAACAGGGTGGTGAAACAAGAGCCCCAGCAACAGCAGCCTCACCAGCAGCAGCAGCCTCAGCAGCAGCAACAAGCCGCACGCGCCAGAACGTTCAACATCGATGCGCGCCAAGCCCAGGCTGACAACAACGTGGTCAATGGTACGTTCCTTGTGAATGGTATATATGCATCGTGTTTGTTTGATACTGGAGCCGATAATTGCTTTGTGTCATTTGAATTCGAGAAGCTCCTTAGTCGTAAGTGCTCCTATCTCTCCTCGACAGTTGATGTTGAAGTCGCTACCGGAAGAACTGTCGCCGTAAATTCTGTTCTTCGTGATTGTACTCTTGAGCTCAACAATCACATTTTCCCTATCGACCTTATTCCAATGCAACTCGGAAGTTTTGACGTCATAGTAGGCATGGACTTTCTTCGCGAAAACCATGTTGAAGTTGTGTGTTTCGACAAGATGATTCGATTCTCGCTCGCGAACGGTGATTTATTGTGTGTTTATGGCGAAACTGCTTCGAAAGGTCTCAAGCTCATGTCTGTGTCTATGCTAGCAAGTATCTCCGCAAGGAATACAGGGCTTTCTTGGCTAACATTGTAGTAGCGGAGGAGGAAAAGAAAAGGAAGGTTGAAGTAAAAGACGTCCCTGTGGTCCGCGAATTTCCTCAAGTGTTCCCTAACGATCTTCCTGGCTTACCTCCAAGTCGTGATATCGACTTTCGTATTGACCTCATTCCTGGAGCCAACCCAGTTGCCAAAGCTCCTTATCGACTTTCACCGTTCGAAATGCCTGAACTCTCGAACCAACTCCAGGAATTACTTGAGAAAGGCTTTATTCGCCCGAGCACCTCTCCTTGGGGCGCGCCAGTCCTTTTCGTTAAAAAGAAGGATGGGTCGTTCAGGATGTGCATCGACTTTCGGGAATTGAATAAGCTAACCATTAAGAACCGCTATCCCCTGCCTCGCATCGACGATTTGTTTAATCAGCTACAAGGTGCTACGTGTTTCTCGAAGATCGATCTACGCTCAGGCTATCACCAGCTACGTATTCAAGAGGATGATATACCCAAAACTGTCTTTCGCACTCGCTACGGCCACTATGAGTTCGTTCTTATGCCTTTTGGTTTAACCAATGCACCCGCGGTTTTCATGGATCTGATGAATCGAGTGTGTAATCCATTTCTAGACCGTTTCGTCATCGTATTCATCGACGATGTCTTGATCTATTCCAAGTCGAAAGCCGAACACGCACAACATCTACGTTTGGTTCTCGAGTTACTCCAGGGGAATCAACTCTATGCAAAGTTCTCCAAGTGCGAATTCTGGCTGGAGGAAGTTCAATTTCTGGGTCACATCGTAAATAGTCAAGGTATTCATGTCGATCCTGCGAAGATTGAAGCAGTTAAGAGCTGGATAACACCAAAGAACCCGTCTGAAGTTCGTTCCTTTCTCGGACTAGCGGGCTATTATCGTCGATTTATCGAAGGATTCTCAAAGATCGCTGTGCCGCTTACCGCTCTTACACATAAAGACAAGCCTTTTGTTTGGGGAACCGTACAAGAGTCTGCTTTCCAAACCCTCAAGCACATGCTCTGCAATGCTCCTATTCTCACATTTCCCGACGGAAGCGATGGTTTCATTGTCTACTGTGATGCTTCCAACCTTGGTCTTGGTTGTGTTCTTATGCAACGGGACAAGGTTATAGCTTACGCATCTCGTCAGCTCAAAATCCACGAGAAGAACTATACAACCCATGATCTCGAGTTAGGCACGGTTGTTTTTGCATTAAAGATTTGGCGATACTACCTATATGGTACCAAGTGTACGATCTTCACCGATCATAGGAGTCTACAACATATCTTTAATCAGAAGGAATTTAATATGCGTCAACGCCGATGGGTAGAACTTCTCAACGATTATGACTGTGAGATTCGTTATCACCCAGGCAAAGCAAATGTCATTTCCGACGCTCTCAGCAGACGGAGCTATTTACTCAGCATTCGCAATACCCAAGCCCAACATGATCTCGAAACTCTCATCCGTGAAGCCCAACATGCCTGTTTTAATGAACGCACTCTAAAGAAGGAACGAATCTATCACGATGGAGCTCAGTTAGTGAGTAAATCGAATGGGATATTCCACTTCCTGGACCGAATTTGGATCCCTAAGCGGACCGATTTGCGACAGATTTTGATGGACGAAGCCCACAAATCCCGGTATTCTATTCATCCCGGTGCCGACAAAATGTACCAGGATCTTCGTTACAAGTACTGGTGGCCGGGCATGAAAAGGGATATTGCTCTCTACGTAGGGAAGTACCTGACTTGTGCAAGGGTCAAGGCTGAACATCAAAGGCCCTCTGGTTTACTCGAACAACCCCCAATCCCTATGTGGAAGTGGGAGAGTATAGCTATGGACTTCATAACAAAGCTTCCACACACGTCATCAGGTCACGACAGCATTTGGGTTGTTATTGATCGTTTAACCAAATCAGCCTACTTTTTGCCAATACGAGAAGACTACAAGGTAGAACGATTAGCCCGAATCTACACCGACGAGATCATTGTAATCATGGGACGCCTCGTGACATCATCTCCGACCGTGACGCTCGGTTTACCTTGCGATTGTGGGAAACGTTTCAAGCGGCTCTCGGTACTACGCTTAATCTGAGTACCGCATTCCATCCTCAAACCGACGGTCAGACGGAGAGAACGATTCGTACTCTTGAAGACATGCTCCGTTCGTGTGTCATAGACTTCGGTGGTAATTGGGACAAATACCTTCCGTTAGTCGAATTCTTGTATAACAACAGTTATCATACCAGCATCCAAATGGCACCATTCGAGGCTCTATACGGAAGAAGATGCCGATCGCCTATTGCATGGCACGAGATCGGTCACTCGCAATTAACCGGTCCTGAGCTATTGCAAGAAACGACTGACAAAGTCCTCCAAATTCAAGACAACTTGTTGAAAGCTCGAAGTAGACAGAAAAGTTACGCCGATAGAAGACGCAAGCCCCTTGAATTTGACGTTGGCGACTACGTACTCCTAAAGTTATCACCTTGGAAGGGTGTGGTCAGATTCGGCAAGAAAGGGAAACTAGCGCCTCGATACGTTGGACCTTTTAAGATTCTGGAAAGAATTGGAAAAGTCGCCTACAGACTCGAACTACCGGAGGAACTTAGTAACGTCCACCCGACTTTCCACGTGTCAAACCTCCGAAAGTTCCTGGCTGAGCATGATTTAATTGTGCCTCTCGATGACCTCCAAATAAATGAAACACTACACTTCGTGGAGAAGCCTGTCGAAATCATGGATCGCCGAACCAAGCAGCTCAGACGCTCGCGCATTCCTATTGTGAAAGTCCGATGGGAAGGCAAACGAGGCGCAGAGTTCACTTAGGAACTCGAAAGCGACATGAAGGCGAAGTATCCGCAGTTGTTTGTTACGGCTTCGGCCTAATTCCGGGACAAAATTCCCTAAACAAGGGGAGGCTGTAACACCCCAGTGTTTCGAAAGTCAAAGTCAAAGTCAAAGTCAAGATTGAAGTCAAAGGAAGAAAAGATTGCTAATAGCAATCTATCTTTCCTTGGTCAATCCCTGTTTTGACTTCCTTGACTGTATATGGCCTATTTTATGTTACGTTAGTTGTATTATTTGGAGTATGTAATTATAATCGAAGTAATCGAAGTATATTCATCGCTACAAATCGCTTTACGACTGTGAATAATAGGAAGTAACAATGCGATAAAGTTAATTAAACGCTAATCAATCTAATCTAATCAACATCGCGCTTGCAAACTCGAATTAAGCATTTTGGTGATTATTATACGTGTGTGTGTGCCATGTGTGTTACTTGTGCATGTTTATTTATGATATGTGTGGTAATCAATCGAATCGCAATCGAACCCATCACAATCAAATCGCAATCGCAAATCGAATACGAACTAAGGATGATTGTATGTTAATATAGTATGATAATTGGTGGAGAAGAGATAGTGCGAGATATGAGTCGTTGGGATTAAAAGTAATTTGAATATGAAACTCTATCGCATTCGCATCGCTAGAAATCGAAATCGAAATATCAAGAGTCGTCGCGCCACGCACTCGAACCAGATGCTAGCCGGCCGGATCGCCATCCGACCGGGCTGCCATCCGGTCGGTGTGCCATCCGACCGACCTGTCATCCGGGTGTGGTGTCATCCGACCGACCCATCCTTTCCTCTTTTGGAATCCTATAAATACCCATGTCACTTTCATACTTTCCATTTCTGGAAATCCTCTGACCGAACAGCACGCTCTCCTCACCTTTTCTCAGATTTCCCTCTATTCAGGTAAGATCTCGACCAAAATCTTATACTTTATTGATCTACACGCACTCCTACACCTTTCTATCTTTTGAATCTTTACATTTAACCGTAAAATCACTAGATTTGAGGTGTTCTAGGATGATGTCATCATGGTGTTCTTGAAGAACTTCATGTTTTGGATTCAATCCACCAAGAACAACTTAGATCTACTCGATTTCAACACAAAGAAACAAAGATCTTGCATAGATCTAAACATATTCACAGTGAAAAGGATTGAGAGAATGTTTTCTAACTTTCTTTCAACTCTTTTACACTCAATGCACTCAAAACCGATAGAATCGGATCTCGTTCTAACGTCTACTCGTTCATAGTAATGTGTTGGCTCAAGATTTGGATTCTATTCACGAGACCACCGATTTTGGGTTAATCAAGAACAACCGTCTCGAACCGGTTAACTGGTTGAACTTGGGTGATTCCTGTTCGGTCAGGTTACTGGGGTCGAGATGGGGTTCTGTGGGTTAACACGTTGTCAAAGCGCCTCGATAAAACTACAAACAATCAAAACAGCCAAGTGAAAGACGAACGAAACGACCAGCACGGAGTGCTATCCGACCGGACTACTGTCTGACCGGACAGCCATCCGAGCGACCGGCCGCCCGAACGACCGACACTTTGGGTCCCACACTTAATCAACCTCATTTAAAGTGGAGTATTGACGAATTGCTATCCAATCGGACTACCATCCGACCGGATTACTCTTCGGATTATGAGATACTTGACTTTAACACTTAATCGATTTTTCAACATGTTCAATGCACTAGTGATGCCACCCGACCGGACTGCTGTCCGATCGAGTGACAACATGCTGTTAACTTGTTCTCACTGAAGTGTCAACCTATCGGATTACCGTCCGATCGACCGACCTGAAAGGTAGAGATACTTCAATGTTTTCAAATGCTACAACAAAAACTTCAAAAGGTCAAAACCATCATACACAAACACATCCTTCTCATAGGAAGAAACAATCCACTCGAATGGTCATCCGACCGGACTACCGTCCGACCGGATAACCATCCGAACGGATTATAATCCGCACGAATTGGCCGTCCGATCGGATTATCATCTGACCGAACTACCATTCGACCCATCAACACTTATCCTCGTTTTACGCGTCGCTTATCGTTATTCTATCGAACTATTCTGGCTAACTTAACTCTCAAGCGCTCCTTTCAATCCATTTAACCGCTGTGAGTATACTCGATCCCTTTTTGCTTTATGCACTTTTGGGTGTTACATACATTACTTATACAAAATCACAATTGAACACACTACGCAATACTTTAAACGCTAACCGTTACCGCATGTATTACGTGACTAAATGAATGCTTGTTGTTATGTTTACACGTGGAATGCTGCCTACCTGCCTTAACGTGCCTGCCTGGACAGGATTAAAAGGATCGGTCATTCGAAAATTAGGAGTCATTGTCAGTTTCGGGAATATCCCCATTCATAGGTCCGAGATCTATTACTTATACAAAATCACAATTGAACACACTACGCAATACTTTAAACGCTAACCGTTACCGCATGTATTACGTGACTAAATGAATGCTTGTTGTTATGTTTACACGTGGAATGCTGCCTACCTGCCTTAACGACGATAGTACTATAGTTTGGACTCAGCACCCGTTCACACGGGGGTTGTTAAGGACAATTATTTGCATGGATTACGATGGTGATCATGTATTACGAACTGCCTTGGGCAGTCAACCCGCAGTCATTGGTATCGATAGATCCATGTCGATAATTAACATGCTTCGTGATCCTCTGTGTACGTGCTGGTTATGTGTAAACTATTTCGAACTCTATATGCTACTATCAAACTTGTATGCTCACCTTTACACTATGTGTATTGACTTTTATTTTAACGTATGTGACAGGTATTGAGGATGATTAGCTGCTAGGAAAGCGAGGCTATAATAAGTTTCTAGAGGCCAACAAATAGTTGTCTGTACTAATGTAACCAAGAGTCTCTAGAAGCAGATAAACAATTGCTCTACTTAAAAATCTGAGTTGTCGGAATAGAACTATTTGCCTAGATTTTGTCTGTAATAATTTATTTACCTTTTGAGACATGGTATGGGACATGTTATTTTAAATTGATTGGTAATGATAATTGTTATGGAAACCTCTGGACAATCTGTTTCGCTCAGTGCCGCTCCCCGATGATTCCGCCATCGGTTGGGGGTGTGACAGTTATAGACGTCCCATCTTCTAGGTTTGGTGTTTTTTTTAAATGGCCTTATGCAGATCAACATGACAAAATACAATAACGGAGTAAATAAAATATTAAGCAGGAAAAATATTTTTTGTTATTTTTGGCGTTTTGTTAGGGTTAACCATTTTTAGTATTATTTTGGCGTTTTGCTAATAAAGATAGAAATATATCATTTAATTGTCTTAAAAAAATTACATAGAAGAAAAAAAAAGAGGAAAAAAAATTAAAATCCTTCGTCAGAAGGTACTTTATCCGAATAGTATCCATCACTTGTGTCATCTTCTTCCTCCTCGGAGTCTTCATCTTGATCTTCATCCATGTAATCACATTCACCTTCATCAGCTTCTTGTTCCTGAAGATTCTGAAGCCTCCACCTGAACATGTCTTGCATTAACTCCATTTTTGAGTCTATTTCTGTGTTTGTACAAGTGGCATTATGCAATTCTTTCATGAAACCCAGTCGCTGCTTTGTCATGATGTTCTCTAGCCAGTAGACTTCCTGCTCTCTGCTGTCGTATGTAACCGTCACCATGTCTGTTTCATCATCAAAACGCTATGATGTCATGACAGGGTCTGGCTTCATATCTCCTTTGATTGGTCCAAATTTGCTGGTTAATTCTTTCATAAGCATATGCGTTTCATGGCATTCGTTGTCTAGAGCGATGCCAATGGATAAGATTTGCCTCTGTATCTCTTCTTCCATCTTCAGAATTGCCCTGACCGTCTAAACATACATCCTCCTTCTGTTGTCAAAATGGAGGACGTGTCGCCTGATTCCCAGAGTGTATCTCCACGAAACGATTGTTGCCGTTTTTGGCGTTTTGTTTAAGTTGGCGTTTTTGGTTAACGATTTTTTTTTTTTTTGTAGAAAATGGATAGATTGAAGTGATTATGGAAGCTATGTTTTACCTTTGTTTATATAATGATGTTTTTGGCGCGTAATTTAGGAAGTAATTTCTTCTAATAAATGCTAATAACTAAAATTCAGTTATTTGTGTTGTTTTATCTTCCTGTAATATTCAACGCGTTTTATTACTAATTTTTGGTGTTTTGTTTCTAATGGCGTTTTATTTTTTTGTATGGCATTTTATCATTTGATGGCGTTTTGAATATGAGCGGTAAAAGACTCTTTTACCCTTAATGAAGCACGTCCGACATAATATTGATGTTATTTACGAAAACGCCATCGCGCAATCTAGTCCATGGATTATTTTGATCGGACGATCCATAAGCGTTCTCACCGTTCTCACACTTGTGGATGGTCTACAGGGTTCATAACTACTCCCCTTACTACAGCGCGCTTACCTAGCCAACGCTTAGATCCGGCCCTACCCAAATTTTTCTGGTTCACCCCAACATTCCCCACTTGTCCGACTGTTGCTGAGCAGTTTTTTTCATCGTTTTCTATAAATCCTGACCCTATATATATATATATATATATATATATATATATATATATATATATATATATATATATATATATATATATATATATATATATATATATATATTAAAATGAAAGTTCAAGAACACTTATGTTTTTATTTTCATCATCATCATATATATATATATATATATATATATATATATACACATATATGTTTAGGATTCTGTAAAAAAGATGAAATTTGTGAGAAGGATAAGAAAGAACATGATAAGAACACATGTCATTATTTAATTTATTAGGATAAGGGCAATTAAGTAATTTAATAAAAAACATAATTAAAAATAAAATTCAAAAACCCACATGCAATGCACATGCAAGTTTCCTCCGTCTTTTTTAAACGTCAATAACTTTTTATACGTAACTTTTTTTTAAAAATACACCATAATAACGAGTGTTTTTTATCTTTAATATGAGTACCATATTGCTATACTTATATATAGAAAAAAAATTACGTTTTGATCGGATGTTTTAGTCCATGGTGTTTTGTCTATGTTGTTTTAATTGTATAGTGATTCAAGGCGTTGTGCATTACAGTAAAACATCAGGAACGTATATAAGACACCATAACATTGCAAATACCATTTACATTCAGTCTTTCAATATTGTTTTCTATGATGTTTTATTTTAGGAATTCAAAATAGATTATGGTGTCTTGTAAAAGGAAAAAGATAGCTCGTTGAATATAATGATATTTTATATTGCTAATGGAATGGTGTCTTTGTATACTTGTATGTGTCTTGTTTTCTATAGTGTTTTATTTTTAGTTCCATGGTGTTTCTTTATAAGAAAATGGTAGTTTGCTGAATTCAATGGTATTTGCAATGTCATGGTGTCTTATATACGTTCATGGTGTTTTACTGTAAGTAGTTTACTGAATTCAAAGGTATTTGCAATGTTATGGTTTCTTATATACGTTATGGTGTTTTACTATAAAACACAACGCCTTGAATCACTATACAGTTAAAAAAACACAGACAAAACACCATGGACTAAAACATCCAATCGAAATGTAATTTTTTTCTCTATATAAGTATAGCAATATGGTATTCGTATTAAAGATAAAAAACACTCGTTATTATGGTGTAATTTTTTTAAAAAATTACGTATAAAAAGTTATTGATGTCTAAAGAAGACGAGGGGAACTTACATGTGCATTGCATGTGGGTTTTTGAATTTAAAAATGTTAAATTTACCTTTATATACTTAAGATAGAAAATTAGTTATTTTAATGGTAAACACTATTTACAATTTTGCCATTATAATCTCAACCATTAGATTATAGATCAAAGGGTGTAGATCCTTCCTACACTTCTTACAAAACACACCCTTTTTACAATAACCCTACCATATATATATGGGAGAGTTCATTGTGGAACACTAAAAAAGTGGGGAACCGGGGAACACTTTTAAAAATTCAACTTAACATGTTAAAAATTTATAAAAAAGAAATCTGACGCTTTCCTTATAAATACATGTAGAAACATTTATAATAAAAAATTAAAAAAAATGTTGAAAAACAGTTTAAAAAAGTATATCTTATAAAATTAACTTAACATGCTAAAAATCAAAATTTTAAACTCTTTTTCAGCGCTTTTCCTTATAAAAATGGATAGAAACTATTCCAATAAAAAATCATTTTTGTAAACCATTAAGCCTTTTTCAACTTTTTTTTTTAGTTTTTTATTTTTTTATTAAAAATGCTTCTAAAAGTATATATAAAAAAAACGCCGGAATTATTTAAAAAAAATGATTTTTAACATGTTATGTTAAATTGTTAAGAGTGTTCCTCGGTTCCCCATTTTTTAGTGTTTCCCAATGAACCTCACATTAACCTATATATATATACACACATATATATATTTATATAATAAATGTTTTTAATCTGATTAATTTTTTTGATGTTTTATTAACATTTTATATAAATTTTCTTGAACATGAGGTTGTGTTCGAAATAGATTTTTTTGGTATCATATGCTATATCAAGTGTCAAGTCGTGAAGGTACTGTGGCGAACAAAACCGATCTGGACCGAACAACATCAAAACCGATATCAATATTATCGGAACCAGTATCAGTATACGTTATTGTGGTTTCCAACTGGTAAAACACAACATTATTTTTTATTATACGGCTTTATTTTTTTTGTTACATCAAACAACTTTTGCATAATGAAACTGTTGTAAACAAGTTTTTTTCTATCGTACAAGTTACGTTCAAAATAATGTATTTCATTATGACGTAATTATACCAATTGTCAGTACCGTACCAATAACGAAACGAATCGGCTTGATCCCTACCGAACTTGGTATTCATTTTTTATCGAGGTAAATTACAGGTGGATCCCTTTGCCATATCACGACTTTATTTCTCTTAATTTTGGCTTTCGATTGGTATAACGAGTATTGGTTTCGCAACAAATGAATCGATACCGACTAAGTTTTCGCAGCGTCGTGCGGGTGTCTTCACACTACTTACTAATAAAAAGCAAGGGTGATCAGTAATTTGATTTTATTATTCACATTTAATCATTATTTATTTTGATTTTTTTATTAATCATTATTTATTTTGATTCTTTTATAAAACATTTACTTTTATAAAAAATATAAATTCACTGTTTTTGTATATTTATTATTTTTCAGTATACTAATATAAATTTTGTTGAAAATAAATTTGTATTCAAAATAAAGTATATTTTATAGAGTAAACTGTTATGAGTACTGATACCGTACCGAACTAAATAGATACCGACTGAACAATATCACTATTAGTACCAATATTTATTTTTATGCATTCTGAATTTAATAATATTAACGATGAAGAGTATAATTTTATTAATGTACCGTTTAAATCTTGTAGTAAAAGTTCACCTCAATCTCAAGTTTATATCAGTATATGTTAAAAATAAGTTTAAAACAAACCTAATATTTAAATCTTGTTGTAGTAAAACTTTTATCTATAAACTTATATTAATGTACAGAACTAAATATTAGTATTTGTTTGAAACTTAGGTCATCCGTAGTCATAAAGCCCCTTGTGGGGCGTTATGCGACACGTGTCGTGCCACGTCACACGGGGGCTTTATGGGGCGTTATATCACTAGAGCCCGTAGTCATAAAGCCCCTACCCATCATTACCTAATTCTTAATTTTCAATTTCATTAGAATATTATAAAAACCCTTAGTAATTTTTGATTGGTCAACACTTCAAAAGCAAATCCCATACCGCCGTTAAAATTATCGCGCCACAACCTCAATTTTCATTTATAGCGCTCAAAGTTTTGGTATTTGGGCGTTTTGACGGCGCTATCTTCTGGCAAAGCGCCCCACTACGCATTACCTTATTTTTTAACAATATACCAATATAAACTTGAGGGTGAGGTTGTTGTAAAAATACATTTTTCATAAGAAATGTAAGAAGGTATAGAAATCGACATGTAGGAATCATGTTTTGGACTCAACCATGATGTTTTGGGTTGTTTTGGCAAGAAAAATACCAAACATAACAATTTAAAACACAATGTAATGTATTATAGGCATGAAATTTAAAACACGACTAAAACACACTGCTTAACACTTATAACACGCTACTTAATGTTCTTGGCATTGTGTTTTAAGTTTTAAGCCTAGAATTCATTGGATTGTGTTTTAAATTGTTATGTTTAGTGTTGTTCTTGCCAAAACAACCCAAAAACATCATGTCTAAGTCCAAAACAAGTGCCTACATGTCAATTCGTATGCCTTCTCACACTTCTCACGAAAAAATGTTATTTTTACAGGAATCTACTTGATATTATATTTAGGGGGTGGGGGATTCATTATCTGAATATCATAAGGAGTAGGACTAATCAAACTGGATTTGTTGTAATTTGGGTGTCAGGTTAATGTGTTTGTTAACTTAGTTTGTGTTTTATAAAGATTTGCTTTGTTGATCGCTCAAAAATAGGGCATTTATGAGGTGAAATGTTATTGGCCGGTGATGAGTATAGACCTCTTTAGTATACACCAGACACTTGTTTTAGTGTATTTAGGGTTGATTTGTATAATAAGTATCGAGTTTGTAGAGTTCATTATTATAAATTAATTTCTTGAATGATTCATTCATTGCATGAAACAATTGTCGTTGTTGGCACATTCTCAATAGACTACTCGCAGTCATACACCTTATGTATCGAGATGTGTATAGAAATATTAGATATTTTGAGCCGGATTTTAACACTATATCAAACTTAAAATTATAGACATGATAAAATATAATCACTTCTACAACAGGTTAGGGCAAGTGAACCCACCGCAAAGTCGGAAAAGTGTTAGATAAGATTTGTTAATTAGTGATTTGACTCATTAGCTACTATGAGCCTCATGATCTGGTGTTATATCCTCAAGAGTAGTAGAAATGTATCAAACCAAGTTCTCGCGCATCGAGTGTACCACTTCTCCATGCAAGGCAAGAACTTAACCTAAACCACATTTCTAACCATCTTACAAGTAGTTAACGTGTTTTTTATAAAGATTAAAAGACACAAATGCTTAAATCAACAAACACAAAGCAATAGATGGATTAAAGCCCACTTTCAATAGAACAAAAGAATATTTAAATTCATTAACACACACCAAGTGAAAAGTCCAAAACTAAGAGATCAAAAAGACATTAAAGATCAGTCTTCACCATATAATGAAAGAACTTTAGCCAAGAATTACCATAATGATGAACATCATTAAACCTTTATGAATAAAGATGTTAAACAATAAGATTGAATTGTTAGAAATATAAGTTCTTAAAATTTTGAATCCTAAGACAAACCCAAACTCAATTACAAGATGGAAAGTGGTATGGTGGTGGGTGAGCGAGAATACGTGTAAAATGATGGGAAAATGGCAAGCTTGGCCCTTTATTTATAGGCTGATCAGGGGAAGGGGCATGACCCCATGTCTGAGGAGACACGACCCGTGTGGTTGACTTTTTGCTTCTTTTGTTTTTGCTTTTTTGTGGCAGAGTTTGTACATTCGACATGGGGCTTGTAAGTGGAAGTACGACCCAAGTCAACTTTATGGGGTCCATTATACCTTTTGTCACTTGCACTATGTGGCACGAAGGCGTGTTTGATCAGGTGCGACCTCGTGTGTGGTTGCAAATTTGGTCTTTTTCTTAATGGATGAAGCATGGGGGCGTGCGAGGGAGGCATGGGGGCGTGCCACTTGATTGTCTTCTTGTAAAACTCTTGATTTTCATTGCGAGTTTTCTTCTTTTATCGTTTTAAGTATTTTTGCACCTGAAAATCAAAAGTAAAAAAATAAACGACTTATTTATAAAATTTGTACTTGAAAACTATCAAAACGCGCTCTAATTGATATAAAAAACATGTTTGGCTTTACGCATATCAACACCCCATACATCTTTGTAAAAAAAAGTATTCACTCACCTCACAACATTTCATATGACAATAACGCATGTTAGTGGGTGTGAAAGGTGAAACCATCCACTACCTACGTGGGACGCTTTCTTTTCACAATTCACCACACACTCATAGTCTGAGGGCATGGTTATGGTAGATTAGAGGCTCAGTTAATGCATAAAAACTCTTTAATGTCAAATCTAGTTTTTTTTCTTATTAATGGTGATTTGATGATCTTGTAATGAATGATTGCTTGATATGTATGTATATTGAATTGTATCCTTAAGCGTGTTTAGAATCAAATATAAACATGCTCACTTTATGTTAGACGTAGTAACGTGTGTGACAACCTCTTGCACAATACATTGAATAGGTTGTCAAGTCATTATTCTTTATTGTTTTTACATGCCACAATGATGTGACTTGGTGTAGCCCTTCATGAAACCTACTAAAGTGCTTTGGGGTTTAAGTAGGTGATGTTAAGGGTGATACAAGATCATGACATACACCTTATTTGGTATGTATTTACTGCATTTTTGAAAACTAGATGGATTAATATTATGGTCATGACACGTGTCATACTCATTATAGTGACATCAAATGAAGTCTGAGTGAATATCATGTCTATTTAGAGTTCATGCTTCCACCAATTGAATCCATTCGATAATCATGTGATGCTGTGGTGTTAGAGACGTGAAATGTCTCCATAATGGAATATAAGGACTCAGAGATGAGCACAGAGAGATATGATGACGTATATGTCGATGTTTTATAATGAACGTTGGATGTTAGATTTTTAATCAATACTATTTCTATATTATGGATGAATTTTAATATTTGCTAACATTCATTATGAGATGTAACATGCTTTGAAAGTTTAAGGGGTGTTGTAATATCTCATAACGGATTTTGAGAGTTTCTCTTGTGAGATATAACATGCTTTAAAATGAGTTTTTATAAGATATAACACGCTTTGAGAGTTTGACTCTTTTGAGATGAAACCTTTTTTCCAAAATGAGCTATTTATACACACATATAAGTATCTGTTGGAAACGTAATATCATACATGTATTTAAATTTTTCTGAGATGAATGCAATGACTATTTTAATTTATAAACGTATCTATATAGAATTTCAATTATTGAGTATCATAAGGGACATGGCAACAATTAAATTAGATATTAAGGACACTTAGAGAGGTAAAAGTTAGTTGGTGATAAGAGTCAACTCATTATTTATATAAGTTTACCGTGTATATAACACACTTATTATTCACTAGTACACAACTCATTTGTTGGTGCTATGGCTTGTTCTTTGATGATGCGGGTCATAAAACAACCGCACCTCTATATCAATTTTCCACCAAATTCAAACTGACACCAGCACCATTTGTTGACCCGCACCCTTTATTGAATTTATAAATTGTTTTTTGTTTTTTTTCTAGCAGGTAATTGAAATAAAGATAAAAAGCAAAAACCTAAATGCATATATGTGACGACACCTTTCCCCCCAATCCCCCCCAAAATTTTCCAGCAAGAGCTTCTTCCCCCTCAAACTCTTCCTCTTCCCTCGAACCCTAATCAACCAGCGGCAAACCCCCCCCCCCCCACCCCCCCCACCCCAAAACTCTTCCAGCAAGACCTTCTTCCCTAATTACTAACCGGCGGGTACCAACCTTAATCACCTAATCGGCGGCTACAAACCCTATTCAGAGCTTGAATTGTTCGACAAATAGAGGTGATGTTACAGATGTTCTACTTTTAGTTTGTTTAAAGTTCAATTGTTTACATATTTCTGAGTATCTATTTTGGTGTGTTGTGCATTTATGAAACACTCATGTGTTTTAAATTTGTTTTACTAAGAACCTTATAATTAGAATATTTAACATTTATGAAACACTCATGGAATGAAACCCTAAGTAACCATAGTTGGACCGTAGTTGTTATCTGGACAGACCTGATAGATTTGTGTGTGTAGTATTGATGTGTGTATGTAGTATAAATATATATGTTAACTGTTATTGTTTAATATTAACTATAGGTATGTTGTAAAGAAAAAGAGGCGAATGTGGTATTGCTTCTTTTCCAGTGAGTATCCTATATTAGATTAATTTCGATGAAAATAATAAGCAGATAGGTGTTACGCGTAAGAAATTTATGTCATGGTATGGGATGATGGTCTAACATATGTTACCTTATCATATTGAGACGAGTAAAGTTGATGACCAATATTTTAAGGATCTGTGGTTGGAACGAAGGTACGTATTATCATTTAACTTATTAGAGATACGAAATCTTTGTTCGTTAATTATTTTGTTTAACTTATTGTTTTGTAAATTCTAGAGGGTGTGGAAAATTATGGACGATTGCGCGAAAAAAAGTTTATGAGAAAGAAAGCTGTGAAACTTGGCACAAATATTAGAAGTCGGCTTGCAACCAAATATGTGTATAAAGGTTTGAATGCTTGTGCTAAATATACATTACTGGATCTTGATAAGTGGTGGATCACGAAGTTGTACATTTTGTTACCATGGGTCAACTAGTGCCACGAGCATGGCCTCGAGTGGTGGATCACGAAGTTGTACATTTTGTTACCGTTTCTATATCGTGGCACATGTATTTCTAAGTTACCATGTTGAGATTAACTTGTATTATGTGGTTATGACAAAAAAATGATGTTTTTTGGCTGATCTTGATCCATATGGTTGTGTTTCTGAACTCTGCAGTCCAATCATCTTTAATCAAGGGATGCTCATGTGCACAATGGATATGGTAGTCTTATGTGGAGGCAATGGACAAATCTACTAGTCTTATGGTAGTCTTAAAAAGCGCGCCTAAGGCGTGTTTAGGCGCAAAGTGACATAAGGCGCAAGCTCCATTGCTTTTGTGTACATAAGGTGCACTGTGTACGAAAGTTGTACTGTAGATCTCTGTTCTTTCATGTCATTGTATATTTGTATGTGATTAGTTTGTTTATTTATTAACCTTCACTTTGCTGTTTATGTCGTGTAGGTATAACTTTCGGTGGTGCCATGTCACATTATGTTTTGTTAGGTGGTTTCTACGGATCGGGATGCGAAGTTTGAAGAGATCGTTGAGTCGCGAGGCGTATGAAGTAGCCTGTTTGACATTTTCGGGGTGCAAACTTTTTTAAGCTTCGTTGGGAAAATATGCACATTTCCTCAACTTGTATACGTTTTGTGTTTCATTCGAAAACCTCTACTTTTCTGAAACGTGTTTAATGTAAGTTAGAATTTTTTGTTTGTTATTTTCTGATAATCCATATATATTTGTGTAATTTCTTGAGTATTTATTTGAATGAAAAATGCTGGAAATTATAAATATAATAATAATAATATATGTTTCTTTTAAGAAACAAGGGTGCGGTTCATGTTTTTTAATGATGCTAATGTGATTGCCAGGTGGAGAGCTGCTGGTGGTTCAATATTAATTAAAAGGTGCGGCTGTTTTGTAAAGTGGTGCGGTTTCATCAACCGCACCTTCAAAAATCTGAATTTAATGGTGCATATATTATTGATGCGGCTCCAGCACCGCATTTACATATCAATTTCACCGCATCTCTAAAGTGTTTGTGTACTAGTGATTGTGTCATTATGGCTAATTTGACAAGAGGTTTAAGATATTGCATACTTCGTAGATTTTGTAATTATGCACAACATTTTACATTGGTTCATTTATTACATAAAAGAATCATGGATATCGACTCATAACCCATTTATGTAGTTTACGTATAATTTATATCGGTGGAGATGAATATAGATTTGTATGCCCTAAGTAGTATGTCAATGGTAGGGTATGCTAGATTCAAGACTCGGATAATGCATAAAGTCCTTAAGGAAAAATACAATTCACTTTCTCGTTAACACCGACTTATATAGCACTGGATTGATTGTTTGATGTATCTTTATATTGTGATATATTCTTAAAAGGTGGTTAGAGTCATATGTAATCATGCACACGTTATGCTAGCCATGGAGTAACGTGTGAGACAACCTTTCAAACATGACGTTGAATAGATTACCAAGCCATTTTTTTTTTACTTTTGTTTTTATACGCCTTCATGATGATTCTTGCATGTATTACTTCGTGTGTTTATGTAACACTTACTAAAGTACTTTAGGATTTTAGTAGATGATGCTAAGGGGACATGGGTGCATCACATCTTATTTGGTATGTGTTTATCATGTGAGGTTGTGGTGTTGGATGTGCGAAATAGCTTGATGATGGGAATACGAGGTAGTGATAACCACATAATGATATGATATATGAGTGTCTAGTGAAGGAAGGTAGATTATTAAAGAATTTTATTTATGATATATGAGTCATCAATAAATTTCTATATTTGCTAACGTTCATTACAAATTGTTTAATCAACTACAATGCCATATCATGAGGAGGGAAATTGTAATATCACATGATGGATTTTGGGAGTCTCTATTCTTGCCATATGTAACATGCTTTATATTGAGGTGTTTATTTATTTTCTACATGCTTTTTTGTATAAAAATTATTTTGCATCTAATAGTTTTTGTGATGATACAACCTCACAAGATCCCTAAATTATTAAGTTAGTGTTGGGCATCATGAGGACAACATGGCTAACATCCTCTTGTAAGACATGGGAATGTATGTGTAACATGTCCGATAAGGAACATTACATGTGTCTTAAATAATATAACATATAATCTGTTTTTTATTAATTTTAGCTAACGTCGTTTTACGTATTGTTTATAAAATCTTAGAGGCTAATCATAGGAAATGTGAGTACTTAATAACAACTTTTATGTATTTTAACTTCATTACCATTATATGGAACATGAGTATTTTACATGACTTGTAAGAGGTCTTCTAAACAAACACCTCATACTTCACTAACCATCCACCTCTATTCATGGGATGCGATTGATGATACACAAGTGTAGTAGTTAATGTGATTGTATTCACCAATATATCGGTACGAATATGGTGATATACACTTGTACAAGCAACATAACTAACAAACAAAGTACGTTTAACAAACAAAGTACCTTTTATATTTATTAGCTTTATATATTTCTATGATTTTTCAACATCTACGATGTTAATGTTTTTCCGTATTATACAATATATTAAATTACGTTTCTTCGTGCTACATTACATGCTTTGACATTTATTTTGTTTTTAATTGCATATATACCATTCACACTCATATATTTATATTTTGTTTTAATTGCATTAGGTAATTTAGTGACTTTTGAGTGGTATTTGTAAGAGTTCCCACAACACCAATTATTCTTTTTGTCTTCATATTTTGACCACAAATGTTATTTAGACTATATAATTATTCTAATCCATATTATCAAATTTTTTCTAGCAATATGTGATAAGTTGGGATTATGAATGTTATCACTTGAATATGTATGTATTTAGTTTTGAGTTTTATAATAGTTATGTTATTTAGGGTAGTGATATGGTAAAAAGTGTTTGTAATGTGAGAAGGGTAAGAAATGTTTTAAACCATTGGATATATTTGATCTAATGGTTGAGATCAATAGGATATAAAAATATAAATTGTGTTTTAATTAGAGGGACCATATGTAAAATTAAAGGGCAATAGTGACTTTTCCAATGTTTCAAATATGGTAACCGTATCCTACACAAACAAAAACACCTACATTCACTCCTTTTTCCTTAAATATCGGAATTAATGACCAAGATATAAATCGGAAGCCTCTTTATTTTATATAAGATTCAAGGCGTGGTGTTTTACGTTTAGAAGAACTGTAATCAGATTCATGGCGTGGTGTTTTAAACATCTGGATAAATTGACTATGATTCAAGTCATGGTGTTTTATCTGGAATCCAGAAAACATTGTATTGTGATTACATCCATGGTGTTTTAACATCTGGACAATCAATACAAAACATTCCCAGATTTTAAAACACCATGACTATGATTCAAGTCATGATGTTTTATCTGGAGACATTGTTCATGGCATGGTGTTTTAAACACCTGGAGACATTGTTCATGGCGTGGTGTTTTAAATATCTGGAGACATTGACTATGATTTAAGTCATGGTGTTTTATCTGGAATCCAAAAAACATTGTAATATATGATTAAAAGATGTTGCGATTAAAAGATGATGAAGAAGAAGAAAATAAAACAATCAGATGTATAAAATCGTAAAAACAAATATGTTTCCTAAAATTTCTCCTAAAATAGTTAACACATGATCTCATTTCCTTTAATTGACTTTAACTACTATTAGGAGTAAATTACATTATTACCCTTATTCATTAATATAATTGATGGACACGTGTCAACACCAGATTATTTCTCACACTTCTCACATTTTGGGCACTTTTTACAGGATTCTCTACCTATTTATTGTTTTAGAAATCTCTAACTAAAACATAAATCGTTATTAATAACCAACTTCTTAATTAGTTTAGTTACTTTTGTTTTACAAAAAGGTTAGTTTTCCGTCGCAACACACGGATACAAACATTCTAGTTCTTATTAAATCATTTATTAGGTATAACTAAGCCAACCATTAATTTGGGACTAAAGTGCGGGATGTTTGAATGTAGATAGAGTTATTCTATATTTTATTTTTAAGTCCTTATTAACTTTAATATAATTTATTATCAAACAAAATGAGAATGTCATTAATCGAGAAAACTAAAAAAACCAAAGGGCAAAACCGTCAATTCGAGATGAGGTTAACACACCAGGTTACAAATTTTCATAAAACCGGTACCTTGTTATATAATCCAAGCCGAGCCGATAGCTGCTGCACAAGAACAACAACAAATAAACAAACCCTTACATGGCCAAATCGGACCACCACTCACCACCATCCGATCCAAAACACTCGCCGCCGTCTACGGCGGCGGCGTGGGGCACATGGGAGGAGCTCCTCCTCGCCTACGCCGTCAACCGCTACGGCACCAAAAGCTGGGACTCCATCTCCTCCGAGTTACGTAAACGGAGCTCCGATCCGACCCGTTTCCACCTCTCTCCCCTTCATTGCGAACAGAAATACAACGAACTCAAACAACGTTTCAACCACACCGACGCCGTCGATATCGATGACGTCACAACCACCACCACCGGCACCGCCGCGGTACCGTGGCTGGAGGAATTGAGAAACCTCCGAGTGCTGGAACTGCAACGTGAACTCCAGAATTACGATCTATACATCTCGTAATAATCGAATCTAAAATAGTAAAATTACATCCAAACTACACACAGATCTGAAATAATAACAATAATAATAATAAGACTGAGAATTTGAGATTTGAAATCTGACGGTTTATTTGACGGTTTTGATGTTAGGTCTTTGCAATTGAAGGTGAAGAAATTAACCGAAGAGAGTGAAAACGACGTCGCCGGAGAAACGAATCGGAACTCAGATTTAGGGCACGAAACTGAAAAAGATGAAGAACCGAAGAACGAACCGGCTGAACCGGTCGAACCGGTGGTGTCCGGTGACAACCAGTCGGTTAACGGATCAAACGGAAATTTAGAAACCGGCGGTGAAAAGTCGGAAAACGAGAACGGAACCGGAGCGAGTCCGGTTCGGACCGGGGGAGAAAACTCTGAACCGGTGAAAAGTGAACCGGAAGAGAAAGAACAGAGAACCGGACCGGATGTGGAAGCTAGTGAGGCTCCCGAGTCAATAGCGGAGTCGAAAAGTGAGGGGAAGAATTCGGATGTGCAAAGCTCGGCGAGTAAGTCGAGAAAGGAGAGCATTGATAGGGTGCGGCGCGGGTCCACCAAAGGGGATGAGATTGAGGATCAATCGACGGATAGTATTCCTGTTAGATCTCTGCCGTTGGTTGATTTTCTGCAGAAGCTTCATAAGCTTGGCTCGGCTGTGTTTGACCCGCGGCTCGACCGGCAGGTGAAATATTATTTTCCGGCTTTTTTAAATTATTTAAATATTTTAAATTAATTTAAAATTTGAAAGTTGAAAAATCGGTGTGGTCATACTCATACCGATTCCAGATCCTATTCTTCAAAAAGATATAAAAAAGGTTTTAATTAACTTATAACATATATTTTTTTTTTCAACTTATATTTTTTTTTGAAAATTAAACCTCCGACCCAAACGGTCAAAATGCCAATAATATTTTTTTTTCAACTTATATGATTAATTATTTATTTTTTATGCTTATTATTGGTATAATCAATAATATGGCTGTGGGAGGGTACGGACCTACATTTATTATTTAGATTTTGATGTGAATGGTTTTTGTCTCCTTCTTTAAAATGTTAATAATCTTAAAATTCGTATAAAAGTATCGTATGTAATAATCAAAATCTTTCTATACAAATAAATTAATTTGTATTTATTCTTTTTCTATATGAAGTTAAAATGGTGAAAGTTAAAATGTTTTTATGTGTTGATATTTATATATTTTGTAGGGTGGTGGATATTTGTTGTAGGGTACATGTATGATTTGTACACTGTTGTCCACAAATGGTTATAGGTGTGGGTTTGGATTTGATTGCAAATAGGCCTGTGTATTTTTGACATTATACCAACCTAATATAAAGTTTGTGGGTCGGAGTTTAGTTTAAACGGGTCTGTGTCAGTTTTGGATTGAACCTATAAACACGTTTATGTGGTCCCGTCTGCAGGCTCACCTGTTTAACCTGTTTATTTATAACAACAATCGTACTTAGTAAATTTCACGTATAACAATAAGTGGAAAAGTAAAATTAAGATATGTTCACGTGCGAAAACTCGTGTCGTTTTGGTTCACGTGTCTAACACGTTTGTTGAACTCTTGTTGTGTCAAAGTTCGACCCATCAACACATGAACACTCCTTTAGAAAGTTATAGTTATTAACCATCATGGAATGTATGTTTTGCAGGAAAAGATAAGGTACAAAAATTTAATCAGGCAACACATTGATTACGAAACGCTACAAACCAGACTCAAAGAAGGCTGGTACTCCGATGGCAACGATAAATTTTTCCGAGATCTTTTACTTCTCGTTAACAATACCCGCATTTTCTTCCCCAAAGAATCCCCAGAATCAATTGCAGCCGTTGATCTTCGACAGCTTGTTCTGAAGGAAATGATCTCCAAGAAAAAACAAAAAAGCGATTCAAAACTGACCGATAAACAAACCTCGTCAAAGTCCTCAAACTTACCACCAAAACGGGCCACCGAGCCAGCTGATTCGTTACTTCTCAAACCCAAGTTAAATGGTCCGATTGTTGTTTGTAGAAAACGAAGCTCGATAACAGCCAAAGCAGCAGGATCTTCCTCAGGGAAAAAAGAACAAACAGATTCAAAAAACTCTGATAAAGTAACCGACGAAACCCCGAAGAAATCACGAGATTCGTTTCCTATAATCGCGAAGAAAAAAGGGAAATCACCCGTTCACGAGACGCCAGAAACCAAACCCGAAAAGAAAAAGAAGCTAACCGAAGCAGAAGAAAAGAAGCAGAGTGCCGCTAAATTTTTGAACCGAATGAAACGGTCCAATGAGCCGTTGCTAAACAGTTTGAAAAGCTCGTCGGAACGTGGTGGTTCTGAGAACGATAGTAAAGGAGAGCAGAAGAAAAGTGGCGGAAACAAGGGCGCGAGTGGTAGTAGTGGTGGTGGTGATGGGAAGAAAGATCAATCAGGCAAGAAGAGTTCGGGTGGTGGACGCCAAGTTAAGGAACAAGATAGTCCGGCGAAGAGGAGTGTTGGTCGGCCGCCAAAGAGGGCGGCGGTTTTGGGTAATAAACGGAACCGCGAATCGGTGGTGGATTCGGAGACGTTGGATTCAAAACAGACCAAAAAAAGATCAAAGAGGTGATGGTGATGGTGGTGGTGTAGTGATGTTAGAATTTGTTTTCAGGTATGATTCCAAACCTTAGTCTAACCAATGTTGGTTTCCTTTTTTTTTATTTTTATATATATATCTTTAAGAAAACTAGCAACTTGTGTTTTTAAATTTGTACCCTTTTGGGTCAAGCAATGAATGACTTCTCCATATAAATGTTAAAAAAACTCATTTAGAGTCACAATCTTGGTACTTAGTTTTATACTTTTTAAACCTCTAGAGCATGTTTCTAAAAGATGATTCAAACAAATTAAAAAAATAATAATAAATTAAAAAGTGACATATGACGTGTATTTAAAGTACAAGTGACACCAAGTGTGCCTTTATTATCTACATGATAGCAAATTTTAGAACATGTATTAAAAAGTAAATGTCAAGCCTTGTCTTCTTATAAAGAGTGGGTTATATCATGGACAATCATTTAGATTTTGCAAATATCATAATAAATCATGATCTATGTTAGCCTATATCACGTAGAATCCTCTAATTAACGTATCTTTTACGTACAAGTAACACCATAAGTGACTTTTTTCGTGACGTGATAACTAATTTTAGATCTTCAAATAAAAATGACAATAGCATCCTTGCTCTTATTTCGAAGTCTTACTCTGTAGACACCCGATTCTTCCTCTGTAACGACCCGTCGGTTCTTAATGGTGGTATGGTGTTTGCTAAACTTATCTTCAGAAGAAGGATTGTGTATGGAGTCATTTTAGATTTTGCAAATAACATAGAACATCATGAAGATCTATCATAGCAATCCTATGGCATACAAGTGACACAAAATGTGTTTTTTTTTTTCTTGACGTGATATCTAAATATAGAATTATAATAAAAAAATTTACACGTCAGCCCTTCTCCTCTGACATAGTCTTTTTCTCTTGGCACGCCATCTCTCTACGACTGGTCTTTTTCTCTAGACACGCCCATCTCTCTGCAACGACCCATCAGTTCCCTAATGGTACATTGTTTGCTAAACTAATCTTCAAAGAGGGTTTGTATCGTATACAATTATTTAGATTTGGCGTCCAAGTGACATCAAATGTGCCTTTTTTCTTGATGTGATAACAAATTTTAGAACATAAGGTAAAATATAACATGTCCTCCTTCAAAAGAGTCTTTCTCTAGAGCACGGCCATCTTTCTACAACGACCAATTGGTCCCTAATGGTATAATGTTGCTAAACTTATATTTAGAACAAGAATTGTATTGTAAACAATCATTTAGATTTTGCAAATATCGTAAGAAATCTTGAAGATTTATCTTAGCCTTCTACGTAAAATCCTCTGATTAATGTCTATTTGGCGTACAAGTGACACGACTTGTTCTTTTTTATTGACGTGATACCAAGTTTTCGAACTTCAATAAAACATTAAGAAACAAGTTTCATTGTAGATGAAAATGAATGTTTTTTATGCTCCTATAGTTGAGTAATCTCATGCAATAGGAACTTGACAATGCATGAATGAAAAGGGTTTATACGGCTTTCATTTGATCATAATGCAACTAATATTGAACATAAAACCCTCTTGAACAATCAACGATGGATGAACATCTTCTTTCTACAAAAGCCTTTAATTTTATTACAATATGATAAAAACTAGGTTATAACCCCGTGTATTACACGGGTTGAATAAATGAATTTTATATACCAAATAATAAAACATTATCTTTTTAAAAGCCTCCTTTATTCCACGGGTTGAAAAAAATGTAATTTTATATATTAAATAATAAAATAAGTTATATCTATAAGAACCATATGTATTGTACGGGTTGAATAAATGTAATATTATATACCAAATAATAAAAAAAAATTATATCTTTAAAACCATTGTATTACATGGGTTGAATAAATGTAATATTGTTTACCAAATAATAAAAAAAAGTTATATTTTTAAAAACCCCCGTGTATTACATGGGTTGAATAAATATGATTTTATATACCAAATAATAAAAAAACATATTTAAAAAAACTAACGGATTTTTTTTTATTTTTAAAGTAGGATAAGATTGAATATTAATCTGAACTAACGAATTTTTTTATATTTAAAGTAGGATAAGATTGAATATTAATCTTTATTTATTTAGTTAATATAAGATTGAAAAATCATATGATTGAATAGGTGGGAGGTTGTATGATGATAAATCAGTTAACCGTACTGAATGATAAAAATAATAGTGATTGTTGGACAAATTAATTAATCGAATTTAACAGAAACATTTGTAATGTTAGGTGAATTTTTTTTTAATTATTTGAAAGTTAAAATAAAAAAATATATTTAAAAAAACTAACGGATTTTTTTATATTTAAAGTAGGATAAGATTGAATATTAATCTGAACTAACGGATTTTTTTATATTTAAAGTAGAATAAGATTGAATATTAATCTTTATTTATTTAGTTAATATAAGATTGAATAGGTGGGAGGTTGTATGATGATAAATCGGTTAACCGTACTGAATGATAAAGATAATAGTGATTGTTGAACAAATTAATTAATCGAATTTAACAGAAACATTTGTGATGTTAGGTGAATTTTTTTTATTTATTTGAAAGTTAATATCAACTTTGGAATTCGTATGAATTCTTATTAGATTTGATCAAATATTATTGATAATAAAAATTTGTATTAGATTAGATTTTAGATTTGATTAAATATATTAATAATAAAAATTTGTATTAATTTAGATTAAATATTATTATTATTAGTATTATTAATAATTTTAATCAATTAAATAAGAGAATGACAAGTGTCCCAAAACAGGTTTATAGTAAGCATAGATATAGATTATAATATAAAAGTAAATTTACTTTGGTTTATTCACTTACATGTTCTCCTAATGATGATTATACTGAGTTGGAATATAATTATTTATTGTATATTTGTATGAAAATGAAAATTTCCATGAAAATATAGTGGTAAGTCCGTGACTACCATTTATCACTAAGAAACGAAAACAAAATACCGAACTTGATCATATATGACAAATTTTTGTAACAAAATTACCCTCAACAACACGTAAGAATTTGAAATAACACCATAAAGGTCGATAATTTAGCAAAAATAGACTTATGTATCGCTGAACGTTGGTTTAATGGCTGTGAATAATAAAAATTTGTATTAATTTAGATTAAATATTATTATTATTATTAGTATTATTAATAATTTTAATCAATTAAATGAGAGAATGACAAGTGTCCCAAAACAGGTTTCTTTTATTATATAGTATAGATGCATCTCGAACATACATGAAAACATTCATAGCGAATTAAAATGTATGGTTTTTAGATTGAACCATAAACATACACTCACGACGACATAGTTTGGTGGAACATAACATACTACATATCGTTAGTGAACAAGGCCCCTCTGGTTAGGCGGAATGTTTCTGCTAGTTCGTGACATTACTATCACTAGTTGAGACATAGTAAGAAGGAATAAAGTTGAATGAGTATAAGATACCAAGAACCCTATTAATTCATATGGTTTATCCTATTAATTCTTTTATATGCGTATGAATAGATAGATAATTTATTTATGGTTATAACTGGAATAAGATGGCCGTGGGAAGGAACGGACCTACATTTATTATTTAGATTTAGATGTGAATAGTTCTTCTCCTTCCAAATGTTAATAATCTCAAACTTCCAAATGTTCATAATCCTAAAATTTGTATAAAAAGTATCATATCTTCTGCAATAATCAAAATATTTCTATATAAACTAATTTACATTTTTCTTCTTTTTCTGTTTTGTTAACCAGAAAAGCATTATATGGTTTCTTTTTCTATATGAAGTTAAAATGGCCAAAGTTAAAATGTTCTTTTATGTGTTGGATATTTATTGTAGGGTAGCTGATATTTGTTGTAGACTTGTAGGGTACATATATGATTTGTACACTATTGTCCACAAATGGTCATGTATATGGATTTGACTGTATCTACTGGCGTGTTTCGGATGTGACGCGAACTTGATCGATATGTAAATTATCATGTAAAAAATCATTTAGATTTTGCGAATATCATAATAATATGAAGATCTATCTTAGCCTATCACGTACAATCCTCTAATTAACGTACATTTAGGGTACAAGTGACACCATATGTGCCCTTTTTTCTTAGCCTATCACCATATGTGGTTTTTTCTTAGCCTATCACCATATGTGGTTTTCTCTTGTGTAATATCGAACCATACTATCTGAAACTTGAAGTATTTATGTGAATTTTGAAGTATTATTTTTATATTATTGGGTATATATATAAAATTTTGAAAAAATACATACAAAAATCCTATTCCGATTAATCCCGATTAATCCCTAGGCTGTACCTCACCGCCCGACTAGCGCCTAGCGCCTTCTACAACATTGAGCTTAGGTGATACAGTTTAGAGATTGAGAGTATGTTGTAATGTTTGGTTTATTTTGTGTATTTTACCAAGTGCTAGCACGCTTAGGGCTTTGCTGCGCAAGTTTGTTAGCGCAATTAAGCTTGTTAGCGTAGATAACTCACATAACATCACTAGCCTATTAGTGATGTCACGGGGTTAGCGCACTTAGTCAGTTAGTCAGGCATGTCTATATATAGTTGTAGACTTGTAGGCATGACATTTTTGCTTAGATTTTAGAGAGATTGTGAGCAAGTGTGTGAACTTTCTACTTCACTGCATAATCAATAGAAAGTAAGTTATTTACGTTGTATGTCATCGTCTATACTTGTATGTGATGGATTCCGCACATCATTTGCAAGAGTGATTTGAGTTGTGTGATCTTTATGTGCTAGGGGACCTACACATTAGAAATATGACATGCCTTTCACTCTCCTCCGAAAGTCTTTTTATCCAAACACATCCTTCTTCCTCTATAACGACCAATCGACCATTGGTTTGCTAAACTTATCTTCACAAAAGAGGGATTTTATCATGGGCAATCATTTATATATCGCACATATCATACAGACTATGAAGTTCTATCTTAGCTTATCACGTACAATCCTCTAATTAATATATATTTGGCGTAAAAGTGACACCAAATGCGTTGTTTTTCTTAACGCGATGACAAATTTTAGAACCTGAAGTGAGAAATAACACATTGGCCCTTCTCCTCCAATAAGGGTCATTTTCTCTAGACATTCACATCTCTATGTGACAACCATTGTTTGCTAAACTTATCTTGAGAACAAGAATTGTATCATGATCAATCATTTAGATGTTGCAAATATTATAAGAAATCATGATGATACTATCTTAGCCTACTACATACAATCTTCAGATTAATGAACTATATCCTGCCATATATAATGAACTATATTTTAGCCATATATTTCATGTTAAATTATATATACTCTTAAACACAAGTAAAATCAATAAATTCTTACAAATGCAATATTTAGAACAAACAAATTAAACCATTACAAAACAAGTTCACCGGAAATTGATTACATTGAAAACTATCATGAATCATAAGATATTAAATACATTTTTCGTATTACATCAAGAACTAATCTCATGCAATCGGAACTTGACAATGCATGAATGAAAAGGGTTTATACGGTTTTCATTTGATCATAAAGCATGACTAAACACCAATTTTGAAACTAAAAACCCTCTTGAATATTCAACGATCAATGAACATCTTCTTTATATAAAAGATGTTAACATTTAACAATCAACGATTTTTAAACAAAAGACTCCTGACTCACTACACTCAATATGATAAAATGCATCTCCGGCGTACATGAAATTATTATGGCATATTAAAAAGATGTTATTTTTTTTAGATTGAGTCGTATTCATACACTCACGACGACATAACTTGATGAAACATACTATATGTTACATATCGTTAGGGAGCACAGCTCCCTTAGATGAGGTTACAAAGGACAAATGTTTATCCTTTGTGACATTATTGTCACTAGTTTAGACATTTTAAGAAGGTACAAAGTTAATGAGTATGAGTTACTATTGTTATATTGATTGACGTCATACACCTGAGTTATTATATAATGCCTTAATGGTGTGTTATCCTCATACTTATGCCTGAAAAAATCTCTAGGTATCTATCGATGCCAAGATGGCTTTTTTTTTCTGTCTTAAAAATAACTCAAGCCAACAAAATGCTAGCAAAAAACCCCAATTGTTACGTGAAACTTATCAGGTTTTGGATCCATTACGTCTAAATAATCCGAAAAATTCAAAACTGGCTCGACATCTAACCACTTAATTATAACATTGTCAAATGGTATAGATCTAAGACTAACAAGATGAACACACAAGATATAGCGACAGAAAACGTGACAAAATCTATTATTAACCCAAACCAAGAAAAGTACCCAAACCAAACCCAAGATCTCAAATGACTGAGATCTTTGTAATACAAAGTACAAATTCAACAGATTCACAAATCTGTTGAATATAAAGAAAGTACAAAACAAACAAATGAAAAATACAACAGAGATCAATATGATCTCATGAACTACAACAATCTCTGAACAGAGATCAACAACACTGAAGGTAGAAACTCTCCAACTCCAGATGAACAGATCAGCCGTACAACTTGGATGATCAAAGTGAACACGAAGAAGATACCAGAAACCCTAGAAAATATCTGTGTGAATAATGAGCTCCTTCTCTCTCTTCTGTTATATACCTGAAATCAATCAATAATACAAATAGCCCCTTGATAGTTATAGGAACATGCACATCAGTACCTTGTATTTACATTTTGGACCCCGGACTAAACCGACATAACAACAACCAGGCCAACAGCCCAACAACTTGGTTTACCAGCCCAACAACCAACTTATTAGATAATACCAATAAGCCCAATAATAAACATAGCTCAACAGTGATATAACAACATATTTGATGATATGAATTATTAGAATGTAAAATATATCATTTTAACACCCCCCCATAATTCAATCAGCAAACATATCAAACAATCCTAATTTTCTACACAAAATATCATGTTGAGTAACATTTAAACCTTTAGTAAAAATGTCTGCTATCTGATTCTCAGAAGCAATTTTTTGTGGGTCAATAATGCCACTTGCAATTTTTTCTCTCAAAAAATGCAAGTCAAGTTCAAAATGTTTAGTACGTTCATGAAAAACTGGGTTTTGTGAGATAGATATAGCAGACTTACTATCACAGAATAATCTCATAGGTAAAGTACACACAACATTTAGTTCAGACAAGATGTTCTTAATCCACATCACTTCACAAGTAGCAGAACACATAGCCCTATACTCAGCCTCAGCTGTAGATCTTGAGACAACACCTTGTTTCTTACTTTTCCAAGATACAAGTGTGTCTCCAAGAAATATACCAAAACCTGTGACAGATTTTCTAGTCATAGTACATTTACCCCAATCTGAATCAACAAACCCAGATATATCAAAACCATCAGTTTTCCTAAACATAACACCTTTTCCTGGATTTTGCTTTAAGTATCTCAACAACCTTAAAGCAATATCCAGATGTGACTGACATGGTTTATGCATATATTGACTCAGAAATTGTACAGCATAACTTATATCAGGTCTAGTTAAAGACAGATATATCAATTTTCCAATAAGTTTTTGGAAACCATTAATATTTTCCAAAAACTTTTGATCTTTATTCACTTTACTAGTTATAACATGTGACTGCTCAATTGGTGTATTCACAGGTTTACACCCTAAATATCCAAATTCATTGAGCAGTTCAAGACAATACTTCCTTTGAGACAAGCAAATAGATTCATTTGAATATAACACTTCAATGCCCAGAAAATACTTAAGTATTCCTAAGTCTTTAATCTTAAAACTTTCACTTAACCTTTTTTTAACTTGAGTAATTTCTGAAACATCATTTCCAGTAATCACTATATCATCCACATATACCAACAAAACAACAAAAACTTTATCTTTATTCAAAACAAATAAGGAATGGTCACATAGACTTTGAACAAAACTCAAGTTAAGTAGCACAGAAGTAAGTTTCTCATTCCATTGTCTAGGAGCTTGTTTAAGTCCATAAAGGGACTTTACAAGCTTGCACACCTTATTTTTATCATTGTCAAAATAACCCTGAGGTAAGGTCATATAAACATCCTCAGATAAAGAACCATATAGAAAAGCATTATTTATATCTAACTGATATAAAGGCCAACCCTTATTAACTGCAAGTTTTAAAACAACTCTAACAGTAACCATTTTGACCACAGGTGAGAAGGTCTCACCAAAGTCAATTCCCTCTCTTTGATTAAAACCTTTTGCCACAAGCCTAGCCTTGTATCTTTCAACCTCACCATTAGCTTTATACTTTATTCTATACACCCATTTACAACCAATAGGTTTTCTACCTTTTGGTAAATCTACAACTACCCAAGTATTATTTCTATAAAGTGCTTCCATTTCACAGTTCATGGCCTCAATCCACCTAGGATCCTTTATGGCCTCAAAGTAAGAGCTTGGTTCAACAGACTTATTCAAAGAAGCAACAAAACAGAAATTATCAAAAGACAGATTGGAATAGTTCACAACTTTCTCAATACCATACTTAACTTTACCCTCTACAACAAACTCATCAAACCTTTTTGGAAATGACACTTTTCTAGAAGATCTCCTAACTGTATTTTGTCCCTCAGATTGGTTGGTAACATCATCCAACCCTACAGTGTTGCCTGCCCCACCATGGTTTCCCAAACTACTACTACCTAACTGCTCATTATTCTGAGCAGTAGCAGATGTAGAGGGAGACTCTGGTTGCTGACCCTCACTGTTGGGGTCTTGTGCACCAGTAGCACCCTCTTCATCATTGGGAACAATAGGAACTTCAGGAAAAAGTGTTTCAGTAAAATCAAAAAAATTAACATGATTTAAATCTGTTTTATTTAGTTGTTCTTCATTATTACTCAAACTAGTTTTAAAAGGATACACACCTTCATAAAACTTTACATCTCTAGAAAAGAAAACTTTTCTATTCTCTAGACTTAACAACTTGTATCCTTTCTTTACATTAGAATAACCAATAAAAACACACTTATCAGCATGATAAGCAAACTTATCAGTCTCATTTAAGATTGTACTAAAACACAAACACCCAAAGTTCCTTAGATGACTTAATGAGGGTTTAAAACCATACACAATTTCATAAGGACATTTTCCTCCTAACACAGAAGTGGGTAACCTGTTAATTAAATACACAGCAGTTAAAATGCAATCAGACCAGTATCTAAGAGGTAAACCACTCTGAAACAATAAAGCTCTAGCTGTGTTTAAGAGATGCCTATGTTTTCTTTCTGCCACACCATTTTGCTGTGGTGTATAAGAACATGAAGTTTGATGCAAAATACCTTTGGTTTTACAAAATGAACTCATTTGATTGTTCACAAACTCAGTACCATTATCACTTCTAATAACTTTTATCCTTTTTTCAAACTGAGTTATCAATAGTTCATAAAAGTTGTTCAGATTTTCAAAAACTTCAGTTTTATTTGTTAACAAATAACACCAAACAGTTCTTGAAAAATCATCCACAATAGTTAAAAAGTATTTAAATCCTTCATAACTAGTAACTTTATATGGACCCCAAAGATCAAGATGAATTAATTCACCTATTGACTTAGACTTATGTTCACTAATAGGAAATGGAACTCTAACCTGTTTTGACCTATGACACACATCACAAGGTCCATGTTCTATACTTTTAACATCAACCATCTCTTTTAACACAGATAGAACCTGATCAGAGGGATGCCCTAATCTGCTATGCCACAGATTTGACTTAATAAAACTATTAAAGCAAACATTTACTGAATTACCATTCTTTCCCACAAAATATAATCCACTATCTTGACTACCAGTCACCAGGACTTTCCTTGATTTGGAATCCTGTAACACACAACTATTTTCATTAAACACCACACTAATGCCATTATCTTTTGCTAATCTATGCACAGAAATAAGATTAACATGGTACCCTGGGACATAGAAAACATCTTTTAATATAATACCATCAGTTAACTTGACATTACCAATTTTTAAAACTTTAACATTTGTTCCATTAGGATGACCTACCTTAAGATCAAAATCAGAAACATCAACAATATTAAACATGTCTTTATCACTATTTACCATATGTTGACTAGCCCCAGAGTCAACAATCCAACTTATTATCCCTTCAAAAAACATAGAACTAGAACAACTAATACCACTTGTAACAAAACAAGACTCACCTCCTACACTTGTTGACTCCTTCCCAGTACTTGACACATTAGCAGACTTATCACCAACTAAGCTTAACAACTTAGCTATCTGTTCAGGTGTAAAAGGAAAACCAGAAGTAGACTCACTAGAAGAGGATGCAATAGCAGCATTAGACTTACTGTTAACACTAGCTTTACCAGAAGTATTATTAGTTCTTTTTCTAAAATTAGGAGGATAACCAACAAGCTCAAAACATCTATCAACAGTGTGACCTAACATGTTACAATGTGTACATTTTAAAGCAGAGTTAGGTCCTCTTTGATTAGATGTTTTTTTCTTTGATTCATATGATTGGTTTGACTTAGAAGCAAAAGAAACATTCTGTCCTTTTGACCCATTACTAGTTAATCTATGTGATTCCTCCCTAGAAACCACAGAATAAGCAACCTTGACAGATGGAAAGGTCTCTCTGGTTAACAGATTTGTTCTTACTGGTTGATAAACATCATCAAGTCCCATAAGAAATTGCATTAGCTTGATTAACATTGAAAAATCATTATAATCTTTAGCTGCTTTACAAGAACATGTTGGCAGTTGAAGCATAGCATCAAACTGCTTCCACATTGTTGTTAATCTATTATAATAGTCAGCAACTGTTGAACCATTTTGAGATATACTATTTATTTTTTTGAACAAATCATAAACCACAGAACCATCTATCTTGTCATAAGTCTCTTTCAAATCCTCCCAAACCTCTGAAGCTAAACTAGAAAAAACTTGACCTAAGAAAAGTTCCTCAGACACAGAGTTTAAAAGCCAAGTTAACACCACAGAGTTACACCTATCCCACTGACTAGCAAGCACATCATCCTCAGTGGATTTTTCACACTTTCCATTTACAAACCCAAACTTATTCTTAGCTTCTAAAGCAAGTTTCATAGACGCAGACCACACAGCATAATTTTCAGTACCCTTCAACTTTACACTAACAATAGTAAGGGCACTAGAATCACTAGGGTGTAGGTAAAGTGGATCTCCAATATCCAGTTTACCTATTAAGGTCTGAGATGTACTAGCACCTGGAACAGGCTGATCCACTGGTTCTGGCTGAACCATGATGACACACAATCAAGAAGACAGATAAAACACTATCAAGAAACAACAAATAAACCACAGAAATACAACACAAAATGGCGAAGCTGTATCAGTGTCAAGATTTCAGGTTCATCACTTATAGTGCCTGAACATGTCTTAATACAGGAGCCAAACTCACAAACAACAAGCAAGAAAAACAATCAAGTAACAGATAAGGTGCCGGTCCTCACTACCCCGACTTCAACTAATCAACCAACAAAAAACAAAAAACTAACTACAAGAAGGAAAGATCTCACAGTGGGTGCAAAGTCTTCGCACAAGGTGCAGACCGTAACCTTCTAGGGTTACAAGTCAAACACCAAACAATAAAGAACAACTACTGGTTGGTTTGCCCTGAACCTTCTAGGGTTTCAGAGACTAACGCAGTCTTCTCACAGCAACCAAGAACAGTATCAAGATCCACACCAAATTTACCCCCAAGATCAGATTAACCACAAACTCCACAGATCTACAAAAAAACAAACACTATCAGAACAGATCTACAAAAACAAGTAAGATCTAAACAGCGGAAGACTTAGATCTGCATATAAGAGCTTTAAAGCTCTGATACCATGTCAAATGGTATAGATCTAAGACTAACAAGATGAACACACAAGATATAGCGACAGAAAACGTGACAAAATCTATTATTAACCCAAACCAAGAAAAGTACCCAAACCAAACCCAAGATCTCAAATGACTGAGATCTTTGTAATACAAAGTACAAATTCAACAGATTCACAAATCTGTTGAATATAAAGAAAGTACAAAACAAACAAATGAAAAATACAACAGAGATCAATATGATCTCATGAACTACAACAATCTATGAACAGAGATCAACAACACTGAAGGTAGAAACTCTCCAACTCCAGATGAACAGATCAGCCGTACAACTTGGATGATCAAAGTGAACACGAAGAAGATACCAGAAACCCTAGAAAATATCTGTGTGAATAATGAGCTCCTTCTCTCTCTTCTGTTATATACCTGAAATCAATCAATAATACAAATAGCCCCTTGATAGTTATAGGAACATGCACATCAGTACCTTGTATTTACATTTTGGACCCCGGACTAAACCGACATAACAACAACCAGGCCAACAGCCCAACAACTTGGTTTACCAGCCCAACAACCAACTTATTAGATAATACCAATAAGCCCAATAATAAACATAGCTCAACAGTGATATAACAACATATTTGATGATATGAATTATTAGAATGTAAAATATATCATTTTAACAAACATAATTCCAAGTCCTCATCGCCACCTCATATTCACCAAACAAATGGATCAAAGTTTCATTCGACTTCTACATGATCTAAAACGGAAGGAACATCAATATCATGATCCACTAACTTAGTTTTATGGGAAGACTATTTAAAGAAATTCTTCAACATAAAATATTAACCTTTAACGGCACATGTCGATTCAGTAAAAAGAGGTTCCATCATTAGGTAAGACGATGTTGTCTATATGATTTTGAATAGATTTGACCGATGATAATTCATTAACATCAAGCTCCCATATCCATGGCTTGTTAACATTTCGAAAATGACGTAAAGAGCTATAGAAATATATTAAAATATATTCTTTATACCTAATCGGACCCAATATTTAACATTTCGAAAATGACGTAAAGGGCTATAGAAATATATTAAAATATATTCTTTATATCTAATCCGAGACAATATTAATTATTAAATGAGTCTATAAATTTCGACGTTTTAACTATTAATAATCATCTCCGTCTTACTTAGTAAATCCCACTAATAGCAAAACTAGGTAGGGTCTAAGGAGGGTAAGATGTAGACAACGTTACATCTACCCCATAGGAATAGAGAGCCTGCTTCCAGTGAGACCCTCGACTCGATAGTAGTTTTGTATCAAGCCTTGGACATGAGACACATTACACTCAGCAATCGGGACAAAGGTTGTTTTTGTGCATGTACCCACTTGTCTTTAATCGGATCGGGTTTTTTATATGTAATTTTCAGTCTTATGTATACATATACACATTTTTATAGGTAAATATTTTAAGTTAGCTAGGTTTTAACTCTTACTCAACTCATTTTTTAAGTATACAAGATTAATTCTTGGAATTCACATGGTTTGGTTGGAAACTGGCCAGAATTTAGAGGTTTTGGCTGGATTATAAAGGTTTTTTGCCGGAATATGGCTGGAATCGCCGATTTTTGGCCGGCCGACTAGGTCCGACTAGGCCCGGCTTGTGACAACTGTCACTTTTCCGTACATTCCGTAGACTAATTGAACAGTAATCTGTGCTTTAATAACTGTGCATGATCTAATTTACAAGACAAATGAATTTCTTATTACTGTTATATACATACAACGGCATTTCATGTTGCAAGACTTTTATCGTTGCTACATGCAACACGATATAGTTCTAATAATGCACAGAACAGAATTGGCACCATTATCAGACAAACTAAAAATGCTGACGAAGTTCAGTACATAGACAGACAGTGTTTTGAGGCCCAGTATGAGCCAGAGACTACGTATTACACTAGTATAGTGTGTAGGGTAGTAAGGACCACAAAACTGCCTTTCTAAGCGATAGTTTAAGTGCCGGGAAGTGCCTAAAACACACTAAAAGTGCAGAATTCTGCAGAAAATAGCCAAAATTCAGCAAAAATCAGCTTTATAATAAGCTAGTTTCATGCAAAAGTATGACTAAATGGTCCTGAATGCTTTCCTAAGTGTCGGGAATCAAAAGTGTCACAAAAAGAATACTTAAAGAACACTAAACGGAATAGTTTGACACTTTAACGAACCGGTATCTAACCGAACAACCGGACATTACCCGAAACACCAAAATTATACTAGAAGCACTGTTTTATTATTTCGGAGCTAGTTATGATCCCCGAACACCCTAACACCCACTAAAAATATCAAGTAACTAACACTTACTTGGATATGGACCTTAATTTAACTAGATGGCTGGAATTTACACTTAGAACCCCCCCCCCCCCATATATAAGTGGACGGTCACAAGTGACCCCACCATAATCTCCCAAGATCTTGCATGATCTTCCCTAATCTTCCTAAGATTTGATAAAGATTGTGCCTTGTACTTATGGAACACTAGAACCTTTGGTTAAAAGAAATTAGAGGTTATAAGTAGATCTATAACCCCATTCATCTTCTTCAACAAAACTCCTCCTCCTACACTCCCAAAACTCACGGCCACACTCACCTCTCACACCATCTCCATTTTCATTCCATTTCCAAGCATTCTAAGGGCTCTCTAAGGTGTAAGAAGCTAAGTTAGGAAGCTTGGAGGCCTTGGAGATTGAAGGACCTCACTCTAGTGCTTTTATCCAACACTTTTGTCATCTACAACATCAAGTGTTCTTCCCTAGCCTTGTGCTAATAGTAAGGCCCTCATGATCTCTTGATACTTCTTATTATGATGGTTAAAAGATGATGAACAATGTTAATCTTGTTGAACACTAAAGAACATATTCATAAAGCTCTAACATAAGCTTGTCATATGATGAACTCTTGATGAAATAATATTGTTTAGTGTATGTATGATACTTGATTGTTGTTTTCTTGGGATTATGATGTTGATCATCATAATGAGCTTGCTAGATTGTGATTAAACACATGATCTAGCAAGTGAGAGGATGACTATGTGAGAAAACAAGATGATCATCCTCATATATAAGCATGAACTTGAATAATAAAAGTTGCTTTCATGTGATGATGATTTAAACAAAATACAAGGTCTTGTGAGTGGATGATTTCTAAAATAGTTTTCAAAGAAACCAAGTTAAATCACAAGATTTATATAAACATTGTTTTTAAAGAAACTAATCATGTTTCTTGTGTTGAAACAAGTATAAGAATACATTGTTTGCAAGAAAAATACAAAAGAATGATTTTTGGAAAAATCATCTAGTAAGTTGCAAACACCTAAATCCTTCAAGAATGAGATTTTTAAAGAAATAAAAACACTTAAAGGGGTAACTAAACCCACTAAACACACTACCAAATTACTAAAAGTTTTTATGAAAACTCAAGTTCATGATCTTTATGTAGATAGCTTTGTTTTAGCACTTGGTGAGTGTAGATTGATTATTGATTGTTTGTAATGATTTTTGAAAAGAAAATGATATGCTTTGATAGCATGGACACCTCCATTTTTAGGGGAAACTATGGCAAAATTTTCTAAAAATATAAACACTTAGAAAAATATTTTCTAAACAAATATTTACAAGTGTGTTTTAACTACGGTTTTCAATATAAACTTTGTCATAGACTTTGCTACAAAAATACAAGTATCGGAGGTTGGTTTTTATAAATAAAAATGGATAAATATGTATTTAGAATATATATTTGCATTTATAACACATTGTGTGTGATTATTTGTATACTTGGTGTAATAGTTATGTTATTTTAGAAATTAAAGTAATATAACTTAACAAAATACCAAGAATTTACAATCCAAAATAATAACAAAAATCACAAGGAATAAATATATAAGTTACACACTTAATATTGTGGAATCGAACTCAAGAACGTAACTTACAAAATATTCCGGAAAATACCATTATAAATATATTTTTGGTAAATATTATTTTGGACACAAGAAATGAAAATATGATTTTCGTTATTATTACAAAGTATATCATATTTTCGACAAAGAGAAAATATATTATTTTTGGAAGTAAAAATATATTTTCTTAGAATATTTAGAAGATATATAATTTTTGGGAAAAATATATATTTTCTTGAAATACATTATTTTGGACAAAATAAGTTTATATATTTTCTAAGTGAGACTTGAAAATATATTATTTTGGAACTACAAATACAAGAATACGAAAATACATGTATGAGATACCCCCATCCTTGGGAAGGAAATACGAAAATAAATACTTGAGAAGTATTGTTACAAAAATATTGTTTAACGATTATTCCAAAAATTAAATATAATTTAAAGTTAAAATAACTAATATTTTAACAAGAAATTATAACTTGGAATAACAATGAAGACATAAAAGAAACGTAACTCAAAAACGTGAATACTAAGGCAATGCACGGCCCGCTCATCTAATAGACCTAATACATTGTAGGGAGTCGTGTTTGCTGAGAAAATTGAGTTGCGAGTACTGAAGACGCAAAACAGTGAGTTCATGCTCCCCCTTTTCTCTTAACTGTTTTCAGTTTTATAACTCTCGGGGGTGGAACATGTTACGAATGCTTAAACGGTATGAAATGCACTATTAGATCATGTGAGCATAGACTTAATATTGAAATGCCATTAGTACTTGATTAGGGACGAAGGTTAGATCTAACGGGTACGGTCGAGCCCCACTCATGATCCTCGTGTGATCACTTGAGTGCTTCTGTGTCCCAGTCGAGGGAAATCGACATAGTCGAGGGAAATCGACATAGTCAAGGTAAATTGACATAGTCGAGGGAAATCAACATAGTCGAGGGAAAATTGACAAGGGTATAAGCCTACTCATTTTGAGTGCTCCCTATGTCCTCACATGCCTTATTGTCCTTGTAAAACATTCATTTGGTACGTTCATATATGCTTTTCATACCTGTTTTCAAAGGAGTCTCTCAAAGGTTTACAAGTACTCAAACAAAACGCATGAACTCGCTCAACTTTTGTTGATGTTTTCCAAAATTACACGTATTTCAGGTGACAGGTTGGATCTTGGGCGCGGGTGTTGTTTCTAGAAGTAGACTTCAAGTTTAGATGTCATCCACTTTTGTTGGTTTGTAACCTAGTCGAAGGTTGTGATTTAAAACTTAAATAACCGGTGTTTGTAATACTCAAATTTTATGAATGGATGAACATCGTTTTAATCATGTAGTTGTTTATTATGATTGAATGCAATGATATTAAACCAGTCACACATCATACGCTTCCGCAAAAGTCAGGGTGTGACACGGCTAGCGATTAATGGACTGATTAACAAAAATTACTCGGTTATTGGCCGATTAGCGATTAATCACCGACTAGTCGCCGCCTAGTCGCGATTTTTACAACACTGTGCATGATTAGTCGTCCGTCACTTTTAATGTTATTTTCACGAAATTACTAAAATAATGTTAAAATTAATGTAATTTCACTTTTGCCCCTTGAGGGGCCACACACACACACACAAATATATATATATATATATATATATATATATATATATATATATATATATATATATATATATATATATATATATATATATATATATATATAGTGGAGGGTTCAAATGAGAAGAAAATTTTCGTAAGAATAAAATGAATAAGTTTTAAATCAATAGAAATGCTTCATTTTACTTCATTTAATATGTGTATTTAATGTTATTAATAAAGGCATACAGGTAAATTTCTAATTGTAATTAATTAGCTAACTAATTAAACCCTTAACTCACTTTTAAATATAGTCTTTCAAGATAAAATAATTTAGGGTGAAGGACAATTTTCGACATGTGTAGGATAAATTTTAGTATGTGTAGGATAAATTCTTAAATGTGTATGATAAATTTAGATATGCGTATGGTAAATTTCGGTAAGTGTAAGATATATGTAGGATAAATTTTGAATGTGTAGGATAAAATGTTTTTTGCTTTATTACTGAGAGATAACATAATTAATGGGAAGAGTTATAAACTATTTAATGTTTTACCATAATGCCCTTTCTTCTTTTTCTTCTCACATTAAATTTCTTCTCAAATGAACCTTCCCACATATATATATCTACTACTTCTAATAAAGCAAAAAATCTTTGCCACGTGGCATTTGCTTAGACCACTTTTTTTTTTTGCTTTTTCTGCCAAAACCATCCTCCTTAGCTTCTTTAATACGCTTCACTTCACTACAAAACCCTAATACCCATCTCCTGCATCCTGTATCCTGTATCTATGGCAGTTTTCAGAGAACCCAAAAGCTCACACCCGTCGCTTTTCCTTTTCCTCAATCAATCAGTTAGAAATCTTCTCCAATACGTCGTCTCTTCAATCAATCCTTAAAACCCTAATTTCAATCTCATATATCTTGGCATATATCTTGGAGTTAGTTTGAGGATCCATCCAATTCCTGCGATTTAATACTTCTTCAATTGTCTCAAACACAAAAACTATCTAGGTATGTTTTCTTGATCTTTCATGATGTAATTCAGATGATCGAGTGTGATGTAGGGTTGATTGAGGTAAGATTATAATTTTTTGATTCCTTAATTTTGATTGTATGGTTTACATCCCACCCGCTTCTTTTCCCCCTTCTCTTTCATCCCGTTCACATTAACAAACCTTAATAGTCATCTAGGGTATCTATGGCCGCCAGAGCCTTTGCCAGAATCTTCTTTTGTAAATCCCTGTATTGCTCATTCATCTTCACTATTTTTATCTATTTTCTGACATCTTTTCATTCATAACGATTCATTTTTTTAGGGTTTTTATTGTGAAGAGGTTTTGATGATGAGGATATCAGATAGCCAAAGCCATGGGAGATGGACAATCTGAAATTGATTTCAATCCTTGCTAATCTACTAAATCTCATGGAGGTTTTTTATTTATTTCTTTTACTATTTCAATCAAAACAATATTCTATAGATTGATGAAAATTGAAGACACTGCTATTTATGGTCTCTTAAATATTTTCATATGTAATACTTATCTTGATTGTTGTATCTTATTGAGTAGAAGTTGTGCCTTTCAATGAAAATAAATCTTTATTTGAAATTTTGAATCTTTCTCTGGGTGTAGCTTGATGATGCATATCAAGCTACTGTGCTCAGGTTTTGTTCAAATCAATAGTAACATAACAACGGATACAAGCATATCCTTTGTATATCCACTTAGGAATTTACATTATGATATCAGTATTCTTCTTTGGAAGGTGATTTCCAAATTGAGTTTATTTATATTTTTATGTGCTTAATTAGGTTTTAATTTTTTTATTTGAAATTTTGAATTTTTTTTACCTGTTAAGGAATAGGAAACTCGTGATAGCATGTATTCATGTTGTTTTCAAAGTTGATCTTTGTTTCTAACATGAAAAGTATGTAACAGAGTTGGTACATATGAGTAATTGAGATTAATATTAATATTCATAATCTTATTGATGTCCTAATTTGAGAGCTTTTGCAGGCCAGTTCTTTGTGAGAATTTCTAGCCAATTTTTATAAGGTATTCATATTTTTTTTCCATTTTTTAATTCTAATACAAGTGGAGTCTTCTCAATCAGAGTCGTATGTAGGCCAGTTCTTTGTAAGATTTCAAAATATCATTCCTTTTTTCATTGATTTGTCTTTAATCCCTTGCAGATCTTCTATCATCTCAATTTGAGCAAACAAGTGGAGTCTTCTCAATCGGAGTCGTATGTATGTTTCCTTCACTGAATCTATCCCATTGTTAGATTTATATAATGGTTTTTGGTATTCTTATAGATTTGTTAGAATTTTACTTTGATAATCAGTATATCATCAAAGTTGTATTACATCTGTGGGATGGGCCAACTTTCAATAAAATTTGTTAAGCATTTGCTAAGATATTATTATTACTGAATCTTCCTGGTAAGAAAAGGGTTTATGTGGGATTCAATTATGTATACTAATTAAAAAGTGCTTTCGTTTTCCCCCATGTGTATTTGTTGCAAGTGTTATTTATTTATACTTTCGTGATGTGATTTGAAACCTAATGTGGTTGGGGATTATGGTTTTCTATTATAACAACCCTAACGTAAACCGACACCCTCGTAATTTTTCCGACACTCTAATATATTTTAAAATATCCCAATATGTCCCTAAAAACACCCCATACGCGAAAACGGGCCCGAATACCTTAAATGTTAATAAAAATAATAAAAAATTTGAATTTTAGGGGTTTAGGCGGGCCGCGTAAGCCACCCCTGAAGCTTACGCGGGCCGCGAGAGACCAAGAACGCGGCAACACCCTAGGCCGACACGTGTCATCATCGTGTCGAGCCTACTAGCTGATCCGGACGAGCTACACGTTGACCTGGGGTTGACGCGGGCCGCGTAAAAGCTGAAATCAGGCCCTATATAAAGGAGCCATCGGATCTTCAGTCTGCTCGTTCAATTTCTTTTCTCAATCTCAATTTTCTTATAGTGGGCATTATACTCGGGTGTTATACCCCCCTAAATAGCAAGGTTCTGCTACGATGTAAGTATCATAACTCCTGGAGACGTATTAGATACTCTGCCCGATTGATCTAGGGTTCCGTAAAGGCTGTCGTGGTTCTGCCCGACGTAGTCGTCGGAATGCCGTCTCGGGGAGGGTATTACTAATGTTAAAATGGGTTATTATACTAACACACGTGCATTTGTGTAATTTATAGATTTTCACCAGGAAACCCTTATGGATAATCTAAGACAGCAATGTGAGTAATCCTCTTTTTGTTAAATGTTTTTACAAAACCTCACTAAATAAATTATACATTAAACAGTTATTGAGTATTTGTAAGGATACAATTACAGTCGGTAAATTTGGGGTTTTGTATACAAAATTTGTTACCAGCAGGTAAAGGAGTAACATGACCATAAGTCGGAATGACATTTCCGTGTGGTGGTAATTGATATGACTTGGGAACAAATGTAATTGCGGATGCGCCCTCAATACTGTACTATGGTTTTTATTAAAAACTTGATTGAACTGGGATTCACTCACCAGCATTTCCCACTGACAAAAAATGTTTTTAAAACGCGTTTCAGGTAACAAAATGTGAAAGCCAAATAGAAGCCAGCTGGACAGCACTGAAGGCTTGGAAAAGTGGCAATAAAGTTACCTAAAAGAAATAGATGTCTTTCTTAAATAAAATAGGATTTATTCCTATGAAACGTGTATATTGAAAACTTGGGTTTTACCCATGTGTTTAATGTTATGAAAATGTGGTATTTTACTCTGATAAAATATTTCCTAACTACGGTCCTGATGAAAGATTCCGCTGCCAAATTAGACAAACAGGATACCACTGAAACTGGCTCGCGACAGCCCGCTCCCGGGAACAGTGATCAGGGGTTGCGACAGAAGGTGGTATCAGAGCTATGCTATTGATTCAGCCACAGAAGTGTTCTGCTGACATCAAAATTCAAAGTGTTAGGAAATAAATAACGGGAATACATGCATAACTGTATTTTCTTGTTATGTGTTATCTGACTATTTGTTAGTTTACAGTATGAGCGACCAAGGACCATCTGACGCGTACCGTCAATTGTCTGGTTCGCCTAGAAGTGAAGGTGCCTCTTCTCAGCCTGCCCTCTCAGGGTACTCTGCTGATACAGAAGAAGGAATATTCGTATTTAAGGCTCAATCTGAAGAGCCATTTCCTCAAAAAAAGAGGGGATGGTTTAGTAGGGGAGCAAATGAGCGTAGAAAGCGTATGAAAAAAGTTACAAGACCAGAGAGCACTAGCCGCAGCCAAAAGAGAAACCGATGCATATGCCCAGGATATGCTAAATAGGGGTATAGCTAATATCCATATTTTAGCAACCACTGCAGCTGACCCAAAAACCTGGAGCAAATGTTAGCACCCCAACCACAACCACCAATTCCTGACCAACCCATGGAAATAGAAAACCCTGAAAACCAAGTAGAAATGCATGATTTCATTCCGGAGGAAATACCTAGGGTACCTGCACCAAATCCCCTAGACCCAAATTACGACCCATGGTGGGACGACAACAGGGACTATGTGCAACGTTACCCTATCCATGAAGATTTGCCCATGCCTAATCTAGGAGCCTACCCAGGGTTAGATCCTCTAGATCCCTATTTCGATAACGATGCGTACATTAGGGAGATTTTAGAGAATCCTTATCCATACCAGGCCTCGTACCAGGAACCCGTACCCCAGATTCCGAACCCAGTCCTAGAACCTGCACTCGCAATGAGTGCAGAAAACGTACAAGAGCTTAGGACATTCGGCAAGGAAATTTTAGAAAGCAGTGAGAGAATGAGACAGGTGGGAGAGCGTCTCGTATGGAAATACGATGAGCGCAATATGGATTTTTGGATGAATCCATATCCCTGAATCGATGGTGGAGACGGTAGAAATAATAATAATATAATATAATAATATATGTGTGTATGTGTAAAAAAAAACTACGGATGCCTATTACTAGTAGTGTAGCTTTAAATTTCAGTCGGTATTGTAATCTTTATTTCAGTACTGGTGTGTAATAGACGCATAGTATATGAATAGAGTAAAAGTCGCAATGCTCGACGCTTTTGACCAAAAGCGTGTGACATGTGATTGGCTATATTCAATTATTATTGGTGATATTAATATGTGGTAAATGTTTAAAATTCAGATGGACAACGAAGTGAATCAGGAAAACCAGAATGATAACCACTCGAATAACGATAATCTGAATAATAAGAATCCGAACAACAATAACAATGGAAACCAAGTGGATAATAGTGCCCTTCAACATATAGTGGCACAAGGAATCATAGATGTGATGCCCTTTATTATCCAAAATGTTAAGGAAGCTGAAAATAAAAGCAAGCATAGCAGTAAGCGACCAATTGAACCAGAACACAGCGTGAACAATGGACCCGTACTTCAAGTGCCCATTCCCAAAAGAAGAAGAACCATGCCACATGGTTATTCTTATAAAGAATTCTGGTCCTGTAAACCAATAGAATTCTCGGGCAATGAAGGACCCATTGCAGCTCTACGCTGGATAGAGAAAACTGAGGCTGTTCTAAAAATAAGCAAGTGTGTAGAAGAAGGCAAGATAATGTTTGCTTCTAATTTGTTTAAGAATTCAGCCCTAGAATGGTGGAACACTATCCTCCAGTCAAGAGGAAGTGATAGAGTTTACAACCTGGAATGGGAGGAATTTAAAAATATGGTAGAAAGGAAATTCTGCCCTCCCAATGAAAAGGAGCAGATAGCGAATAAGTTTCTGAACCTTAGAATGACCGGAGTAGATAGTAAGGGATATACTACTACATTATTTGAATATGCTAGAATAGTGCCAACCCTTGCATCACCCGAACCAGTATTAATCTCCCGATACATCTGGGGATTAATCGGGGAGATTAGACATGTAGTCAAGGCAGCTAGACCTCAAACCATAGAAGAAGCTGTAGAACTAGCCAATACCTTGACTGATGAACTAGTGCGTACTAGAGAAGAAGATCAGAGGAGAAACCTAACTCAAAGGCTTACTCAAGAATTCCGTTCTGGGAATTCCAACCATAGGAATGTAGGTTCTACCTCTGCACCATATTGTAAAACCTGCAGAAAGAAGCATTCTGGGAGATGCTCCACTCACTGTAATTTCTGCAAAGCACCAGGACACAAGGAAGAAGATTGCAAGAGAAACCAACTAATGGATTGTGCTTCAACTGTGGAGAAAAAGGTCATATCAAGCCAAACTGTCCGAAGTTAGCTCTAGCTACAAACAACAAGAACACTAAAAATGCTAGAGCATTTGTTCTGACTGCAGATGAAGCCAAGATGATCCCGGACGTCATAGCTGGTACGTTTTTAGTTAATGATATTTTTGCTAAAGTATTATTTGACTCTGGTGCAAACCAAAGTTTTATCATCATTTTGCAAACTTCTAAATCAATTATTAACTAAACTACCACAAGAATTTCTAGTAGAGACAGCAAATGGAGAAACCATTAGGATTTCTGAAATCTTGCAGGGAGCAAGAATAGAAATTTTTAATCAAAAGTTTATTGCAAACCTTTACCCAATGAATCTGGCAGGATTTGATGTGGTATTAGGAATGGCAATAAAGCCAGTATTTTGTGTGATCAAAAGTCAATCCAAGTAAATTCACCAAGGGGTGAAAAGATCACAATTAAAGGAGATAAGCCATCTAGATCCACTAAATTCATATCTGTAATGAAAACTGCAAGTTATATAAGAAAAGGATCTATAGTGTATTTGATTTCTATAATCACTAACACTAAAGGAAAAGAACTAAAAGACATTCCAGTAGTGTCTCAGTTTTCAGATGTTTTTCCAGAAGAATTGCCAGGATTACCGCCAGATAGGGAAGTTGAATTCAGAATCCATCTGCTACCAGGAACGACACCGATTGCCAAAGCACCTTATCGTTTGGCATCCGCTGAAATGCAGGAACTAAAGAAACAGTTAGACGAATTGTTAGAGAAAGGATTTATATAGCCAAGCTCATCGCCATGGGGAGCACCGATACTGTTTGTCAAAAAGAAAGACGGATCAATGCGTTTGTGCATTGACTACCGTGAATTGAACAAGGTCACGATTAAGAATCGGTACCCATTACCAAGGATCGATGATCTGTTCGATCAACTGCAAGGAGCTCGATTTTTTTCTAAAATCGATTTAAGATCAGGATATCATCAACTAAAGGTACAGGAAGAGGACATTCCTAAAACTGCATTTAGAACAAGGTATGGTCATTATGAATTTATTGTCATGCCATTTGGTTTAACCAATGCCCCAGCTGCATTTATGGACATGATGAACCGAATATGTAAGCCATATTTGGATAAATTCATAATTGTTTTTATTGATGATATTCTCATTTACTCTAAGAGTAAAGAGGAACATGCAAAGCATTTGCACTTACTTTTAAGTCTATTAAGGAAGGAAAAGCTTTATGCTAAGTTTTCCAAGTGCGAGTTTTGGTTAGAACAGGTACAATTTCTTGGACATTTGGTCGAACATGAAGGAATTCATGTGGATCCAACAAAGATCGAGGCAATTACCAAATGGAAAACCCCTGAGTCGCCAACTGAGGTTAGAAGTTTCTTAGGATTAGCTGGTTATTATAGAAGATTCATTCGAGATTTTTCTAGAATAGCCATTCCCTTAATCAAGTTAACCTGTAAATCCATTAAGTTTGAATGGGGACCAAAACAGGAAGAAGCCTTTAGAATCCTTAAGCAAAGATTGACCCATGCACCCATATCAGCGTTACCAGAATGAACTGAAGACTTTGTAGTCTATTGTGACGCTTCCAAGTTAGGTTATGGATGTGTATTGATGCAGCGTCAAAAAGTTATAGCTTATGCCTCTAGACAACTTAAGAATCATGAAGAGAATTATTCCACCCATGATCTAGAATTAGGAGCCATAATTTTTGCCCTTAAGATTTGGAGACACTACCTTTATGGTAGTAAGTTTACCATATTCACATATCATAAGAGTTTAAAGTACGTTTTTGGGCAAAAAGAGTTGAATATGAGACAAAGACGCTGGATGGAGATTCTTAGTGATTATGATTGTAATATCCAGTATCATGCAGGGAAAGCCAATGTAGTGGCTGATGCTTTAAGCCGAAAGTATCATGAAAAGCCAAAAAGGGTACGTTCTCTTAAATTAAATCTACAAGTAGATTTAAACAATCAGATTAGGAAAGCACAAGAATCAGTAATCAAGGATGATACTGAAAAATTAAAAGGAATGATTAAAGAATTAGAACAAGGGACAGATGGAATTTGGAGATTCCATAAAAAGAGAATGTGGATACCTAAATTAGGAAACCTGCGTCACCATATATTAGAAGAAGCTCATAAGTCTAAATATACGATGCATCCAGGAAGTGATAAAATGTACCAGGATTTAAGGAAAAATTTCTGGTGGATAGGAATGAAAAAGGATATAGCAGCTTATGTTTCTAAATGTTTAACTTGTTCACAAGTCAAAGCTGAACATCAGAAACACTCAGGATTGCTGCAACAGCTAGAAATGCCAATTTGGAAATGGGAATTGATAACAATGGATTTTGTTACCAAATTACCCAAAACAAGAAAAGGTAATGATACAATCTGGGTGATTGTAGATAGGCTAACCAAGTCAGCTCATTTCCTACCAATGAAGGAAACTTTCAGTATGGAACACTTAGCCAAATTGTATGTAAATGAAATTGTTTCATTACATGGAATACCTTTATCAATTGTTTCTGATAGGGATAGCCGTTTTACCTCTCATTTTTGGTCAAGTTTCCAAAAAGCAATGGGAACCAAGTTAAATCTAAGCATAGCTTATCATCCTCAAACGGACGGGCAAAGCGAAAGGACAATTCAGACAATGGAGGACATGCTTAGAGCTTGTGTACTTGATTTCGGAGGTAATTGGGATGATCACTTACCTTTAATAGAATTTTCTTATAATAACAGTTATCACACAAGTATCAATGCTGCACCATTCGAAGCACTTTATGGACGAAAGTGCTGAACCCCAGTCTGTTGGGCAGAAATTGAGGAAAAGCAACTATCTGGACCTGAGATAGTGCAGGAAACAACAGACAAGATCATTCAAGTCAAGGAACGCTTGAAAACAGCACGTGATCGACAGAAAAGCTACGCTGATAATAGACGTAAGCCATTAGAATTCCAGATAGGTGACAAAGTATTATTAAAAGTCTCTCCTTGGAAAGGAGTGGTAAGATTCATCAAACGAGGAAAGCTAAGTCCCGGGTATGTTGGACCTTTTGAAATTATTAGAAGAATAGGACCTGTAGCTTATCAGCTACAACTGCCAGAGGAAATGGCAGGAATACATGATGTATTTCATGTATCAAATCTCAAGAAATGCCTAGCCGATGAATCACTCGTAGTACCTCTTAAGGATATAGAGGTAAATGAGCAACTCAAATTTGTAGAAAGGCCTCTATAGATTGAAGACAAAAAAATTAAGAATCTCAAGCATAAGAGATTAGTTCTGATGAAAGTGAAGTGGGACTCCAAAAGAGGACCTGAATATACATGGGAGCTTGAATCAGAAATGCAAAGAAAATATCCACACTTGTTCCAGTAAATCTCGAGGACGAGCTCTAAAACAAGGTGGGGAGGATATAACAACCCTAACGTAAACCGACACTCTCGTAATTTTTCCGACACTCTAATATATTTTAAAATATCCCAATATGTCCCTAAAAACACCCCATACGCGAAAACGGGCCCGAATACCTTAAATGTTAATAAAAAATTTGAATTTTAGGGGTTTAGGTGGGCCGCGTAAGCCACCCCTTAAGCTTACGCGGGCCGCGAGAGACCAAGAACGCGGCAACACCCCAGGCCGACACGTGTCATCATCGTGTCGAGCTTACTAGCTGATCCGGACGAGCTAGACGTTGACCTGGGTTGACGCGGGCCGCGTAAAAGCTGAAATCAGGCCCTATATAAAGGAGCCATCGGATCTTTAGTCTGCTCGTTCAATTCCTTTTCTTAATCTCAATTTTCGTATAATGGGCATTATACTCGGGTGTTATACCCCCTAAATAGTGAGGTTGTGCTACGATGTAAGTATCATAACCCCTAGAGACGTATTAGATACTCTGCCCGATTGATCTAGGGTTCCGTAACGACTGTCGTGGTTCGGCCCGACGTAGTCGTTGGAATGCCATCTCGGGGAGGGTATTACTAATGTTAAAATGGGTTATTATACTAACACACGTGCATTTGTGTAGTTTATAGATTTTCACCAGGAAACCCTTACGGATAATCTAAGACAGCAAAGTGAGTAATCCTCTTTTTGTTAAATGTTTTTACAAAACCTCTCCAAATAAATTATACATTAAACAGTTATTGAGTATTTGTAAGGATACAATTACAGTCGGTAAATTTGAGGTTTTGTATACAAAATTTGTTACCACCTAGTAAAGGAGTAACATGACCATAATTCGGAACGACATTACCGTGTGGTGGTAGTTGATATGACTTGGGAATAAATGTAATTACGGATGCGCCCTTAATACTGTACTATGTGATCGGAGTGTTGCGCTCTGGTCAAAGATAATATTTATATACCCAAATTACCCTTAACAAATAGCTAGTGGTAGTGAGGGGTTGAACCACGAAGAGTATGTGGTTTGTGTATGGATTTGATTGAATTATGAAGGTTGTCACTATTATGAAGCTTGCTAAGATATATTTTTGTATTTTTGTTTAATTGGAAGATGTGAATTAGATTTACTAGAATGATTTAATGGATTAAGTACTAGTGATTAACTAATTGCAAGAATTGAAAATGATTGATTGAACAATAATAAGAAAACAAGGTTCACACCCGGTTTCAACTAATGCAAGACTTAGGGTTACTATGTATTTTAATTAGCTTTACTTGAAATAGTTCATTAACGGGTCGCAATCACAAAGCTTAGGTGTCAATCGCTATCAACGTTGTAAACAACGGACCATGATACACTTCGTTAGTTTGGACTAGCAAATCCTACCAAAAGACAAGGCATAAATACGTGTATTCATTTCACAAAGTCAAATTTAATCATTCACTCGACAGTTTGCAAATTCAATACCAACGTAGGACAATTGTCTAAGATTCAAATGCAATTCAAGTTGTCACAAAACAATTAACAAAACATAATAAACCCTAAACCTCACAAAAGTCTACACCGGGGTGAAACCTCCAAGAAATTAGCCGAGCATGATCGAAGAAACTTGATCACCAGATGTTGAAAGCTTGAATTGGATCATTGTGAAGCTTGAGGATGAATGGATGGATGAAGGTTAGGATTTTGCATGAGTGATGATGGTGAATGGGTGAGTGGATTGATGGATTGGTGGATTGATGGAACTAGGGTTTGGAATGAAGAAGATTATGGTGATTTTGTTCTTGATTCGGGATGTGTGAATGATGGTTTATGGAATGGTAGGTGAAGAATGATAGGTAATGGCTCCAAGAATGGTTTTCAAACTCAAGAAGAAGTGTAACTCCCGAATTGATGTCCCAACAATCCTCTTTGATTCGTTATTTGACCCAAAACAAACAACATCCGCGCAGCAACATTGGAGAGCCGTCGCCGACGGCCTGATGCCCCGTCGGCGACGGTCCATGCATTTTGATCTGGAGCCGACGTGTTAACTCGCTGCTTACGGACCTTTTGGGCGACGGAGAATTGTACACACCGTCGGCGACGGACCATATGGTCGTCGGCGACGGCCCCTGGAATTTCAACTTTCTGTTTTCTTCATTTCTCAAGTCCGGTTGACCCGTTTCGCATCCTAGTGGCTCGTTTTTCGTCCCGGTAGTCTGTTTAGCTCCCATTTAGCTCCTTAAACTCTTTTAGATCTGTAAAACACAAATCTCATTAAAAGTAGGCTATTCGAGATCAAAAGTTAAGTAAAAACATGAACTTAGACTTAAACAAACACCGGTTTTCGACCACGTATCACTTTGGTTTTTATTAAAAACTTGATTGAACTGGGATTCACTCACCAATATTTCCCATTGACAAAAAATGTTTTTAAAACGCGTTTCAGGTAACAAAATGTGAAAGCCAAATAGAAGCCAGCTGGACAGCATTGAAGGCTTGGAAAAGTGGCAATAAAGTTACCTAAAAGAAATAGATGTCTTTCTTAAATAAAATAGGATTTATTCCTATGAAACGTGTATACTGAAAACTTGGGTTTTACCCATGTGTTTAATGTTATGAAAATGTGGTATTTTACTCTGAAAAAATATTTCCTAACTACGGTCCTGATGAAAGATTCCGCTGCCAAAATTAGACAAACAGGATACCACTGAAACTGGCTCGCGACCGCCCGCTCCCGGGAACAGGGACCAGGGGTTGCGACATCTATCATTGAATTTGCATGAGAAATATGAAAGAGTGGTGCGGCGGCGGCGTTTTAAGATTTGGTTGTACAATGTAGAGGGAAATCAGGGGATGGGGAGATAGAGAGAGAAATGGATGGGTAAATAATACCTACAACAAGCATTTGATGATTTTTCATTTGGAATTTCTTGAGGTACTTTGATTTGTATATATTTTTACGTTTTTATTTGTTTTTCTTCGTTTTACAGATGCGGATGGGTTGCGAGACCTGTAAATCTCTGTGTTTTTTTGCGAGACCTGTAAATATATTTTTAGTGAATATTATTTTGGATACAAGAAATGAAAATATGATTTTTGTAAATATTACAAAAGCAATATTATATTTTCGACAAGGGGAAAATATATTATTTTTGGAAGTTAAAATATATATTCTTTTAGTATATTTTGAAGATATATGATTTTGGGGAAAAAGATATATTTTCTTGGAATACATTGTTTTGACAAAATAAGCATATATATTTTCTAAGTGAGACCTAAAAATATATTATTTTGGAACTGCAAATACAATAATATGAAAATACATGTATAAGATACCCCCATCCTTGGGAAGGAAATACGAAGTTAAATACTTGAGAAGTATTAATACAGAAATATTGCTTAAACAATTATTTCAAAACTAAATATAATTTAAAGTTCAAATAATTTATTTTAACAAGTAATTATAACTTGGAATAATATTGGGAACATAAGAAACGTAACTCAAACACGTAAATACTAAGGCAAAGCACGGCCCGCTAGTCAATAGACATTAGTACATTGTAGGGAGTCGTGTTCGCTGAGGAGATTTGGGTTACGATTCTGAAGACGCAATACTGTGAGTTCATGACCCCCTTTTCTTTTAACAGTTTTCAGTTTTATACTTCGGGGGTGAAATACATGTTACAATTATTACAAATGTTTTATATATGGTATGATTAGCTTAAGGAGGGTTACTGCTTGATCATGTGAAAGGTGGGTATAACACTTAAGGCCATTAATCCTCGTCGTAGAACTGAGGGACATGAGTGATAGATCTATTTGGGTGTAGCGAGCCCACACCCATGGGGACCAGGGTGGCCCATAGGGTGACTATGTCTTCCAGCCGGAGGCCCGGTACAAATTTGCTAGGTTTGAGTCTTCCTGCACCATTTCACACATACCATTGGCTTTGCAACCCATTGGTGATCTGTTTTTCCTTATTGCTACATACCAGGGACATACATACATACAAACATACTTTAAAGGTTTATTCATACTCATACACATACACATGAACTCGCTCAACTTTTGTTGACGTTTTTCAAATTACATGTATTTCAGGGAACTAGTGGATCTGGCAAGTGTTGCATGTTTTTCAAGTTGCGTATAAATAAAAGATGTCATCCATGGTCGTAGAGTTTAGGGGATGTATCCTACTCCTGGACGGGATACATGTTTCTAAGCTCGGGTTTGTTTAAGTTCTTTTGTTGAGTCCTTGTGAACTCATTTAAACATGTTATGGTTTGTAACTTAAATTGGGTGTCGATGTTTTCAGACAAGTATGTTATGATATTTTCTAAACTTAATTAATGGATGAATATCTTTTGGTTTTATCATATAGCATTGTTATGATTGAATGCTATGGTATTAAGAAGTCACACCGATAACCACGCTTCCGCAAAAGTCAGGGTGTTACATTTTTTATGTCCGATTTGCAATCAGGTTGTTGATGGTCTGAGATGATGACTTTTTGTTGTTTGTGAGGTCAAATCCTTCAATCTTTTAATATGATAACAATTTAGTGTTTGGATTGTTCTTTAACAGGTGCCGCAAACAGAATATCAAGACAAAGCGGATCTGACTAGATATTAGTCGTTCTCATGTATCTGATGCTTCTTCTTCTTCTTCAAGTGTGAAAAGGGGCAAGGTTTGAACACGTTGACTGGCCACAGGAACTTAAGAAGAATGAATTTTGGATACGGGAAAGACTGCACGCTTACTTTCTACAAGGAGAAACCAAGAAGAGGCCGGTATGGGTATATATTTCACAAAGTTCTAATTTGTGCTTCTAATCTGGCTTATGCTTTGTATTTTGTATGTTGTTTTGTATTAATAGGTTAAGTTCTATCAGTTTCTAAAAGCAAGTTTGGAATAGAAATCTGGAATAGAAATCTGAGTTGTTTTCATAATTTGATTTGATTTTTCCGGTTCACAATCAGGATTTTTTCAGTATCAATAAAAATTTTCAATTTTTACTTTTTAATTTCATTTGATTCAGCTGGGATCTGCGGTTCACGCTTAGTGGCTTTTGCAGTCAATTAACGAAACCTGATAATTATGGATGTTGAGAATGAAAATTCCTGGGAAAAATCTAAGGTCTGCCCATTAAAGTTATAATTTTTCTTTATTTTCTACTTAGTTTTGTTATTTACTTATCTTAAGTTGTCGAAATTTGTTTGTTATACGCGTTTAGAAGGATTCATAGAGGATGACACAGCTATTAGCTTATCAAAGTCTCGATGTAGTCTACGGTTACCTCAGAACGTCTCCCCTTTACGTTTATCAAAGCACATTTGCCAAAGATATTCAGCTCTCACAAACAAATGAAGAGATTTTTGGCGTACTTTCATTCGTTTTCTGGACTTTGAAAATCGTGCCGCTTTGCAAATACGTGTTCATAGTTCTAAGAGACGGAGCCAACGGTGAAGGTAATTAGTTATTTTCTTTTCTTTATTTATGATTTTTCCAGTTAATTCACAGTTATAATTATCTAACTGTTTAGTTGATGTTTAGGTGGTACATTTGCACTTTATTCCTCAATATGACGGCATGCTAAAGTAAGCCTGTTACTAAACAGACAGGTTCCTACAGACTTGTTGCTGATGAATCATTATCTATGTATAAGTTGGAGCAATTGCCCAATAGGGAATATAATTCGAAAGTGAGAATGTTGCTTGAAAAGTACAAGTTTTTGCATATAACCTTACTTATCTTGGTTCTTCCTGGCACTTGTATGGTAATCGGAGACGGAGTTCTAACTCCCGTCATATCGGGTAAATATTGATGGTTCAGTTTTTTTTAAGGTTAAACTGAGAATTGATGTGGGAATTAATATGACTTGAAAAGTCAATGTGGTTTGATTGATCAACCGCACTTGCAGGCTCCGAACAATGTTTGCGGATCTTGGCCACTTCTCTTACGCTGCAATCCAGGTACGTCTAATGGAAATTTAAAACGATACTTTTTGACACTCGGGTGTATGTTATTTAATATATCTTGCATTTTTCCATTTTGCGCTCACAGATTGCGTTCACATTTCTGGTTTATCCAACACTCATACTTGCTTACATGGGTCAAGCAGCTTACTTATCGAAAAATCACTAGAATGTCGATCATATCAGCTATTACGTCTCTATACCGGCTATACATTATGTCTGACTTTTACATGATCAAAATGTGAATAAAAAGCGGTTTGACTTTGACCCGAGCCCATGTTATTACAGAAAGCTTGAGGTGGCCAGTGCTTGCAATAGCCATTGTGGCTTCGGTTGTCAGAAGCCAAGCATAAAAATAAGTAAATTTAGGGTTCTAGATATAGTACTTTGTTTTGTTGCCTTTTACTTTCCCCTAAAATGTAGACTCTCTACTCTCCATGTTTTCTTCAAAGCATTTCGATTGTGCAATTTTCAGGTCTACACGGATCAATCATATACATCTTCAATCTGCCTCGCGCGATGATTTTCCACAAATTAGAGGAAGATAGGATGGGCGATGGTTGGCGGAAATGGTGATGGTGCTATGAGCGAGAATATTGAATCGAACAAGTCTGACAGGTACCATTAACATTAATGTACGGTGCTTAAACGATAGTAATTTTCCGTTCAAGCAAGCCTGGAGAAAGTAGTTTCCAAATTCCTTCTTTAGTCGTGCAACTTTTTTCAACTTACATACATCATGTTTGAAGTGTAGTTTTTAGCACATACATGTTAGATTATACACGCTATAAAGGCCTATGAACAAGTTTAAGTTTAAGAAGAGAACAAGTTTTGTATGCTAATAAGGTTGCATTAAGGTTTCATTTCTGTTTTCTCTCTTTTGTGTTCATAGAGGTAAATCAACTTGAGTTCAGACCATCTAGGTATTAATCGCTGAAACATCTGCCTAAATCAATCTTAACGCACTCGAACCCTAAAGTAAATCATCGTCCTGCAGGTTGCCGGTAATCTGTTTTCAATCCTTCTCACTTGCCGATTAAGGTAACTAGGTTGTCCGCTTTTTTTCCTGTTAAATCATTGGAATGGTTGACTGATCTCAATATAGAATTAGGACATTTGAGATACTAATTGTCTAATTTAATAATTTGTAGAAAATGTTAGAATACCATATGTGGCTTTTCCCTTCTAGATGCAATTACCAGAGGTCACTTCAAATATAATCTATCTTTCAAATTAACTATTTAGAAGGTCTCATGCATTAAAAAAAACAATTTAGGCATTTAGTCCATTTCCTTAGAAGTTATATTACTCGTTTAATAATTTAAGGTAGAAGTATAGAATATGGGTCGCCTCTGTCACCTCTGGTATGCATGATTTCTTGGTTGTGATTGGTTCTCGAACCTTGGACCCGTTTAACTGCATACGAGTCGTTTCGGTTACGCTTAATATCTGAACCATTAAAGGTGAAGTTGTACAAAATAAACTAAAAGGTAAACGGGTCGAAAGTATCCACAAGTGTATTTTTAAATGCCTAGAACCTCTTAAGTTGGTTTATTTGAAAAGTAGAGTATTATTGAAAGTATATAGTTTATGAAAAATACACAAAAAAAGGATCATGTGTTTCATGTGAGGATGAAAATCGCTTTGGTGAAAGGCACAAAATCTGAGGCCTGCTACCTATTTATTCTTCTAGAGTTTTTTTTCTTTTGTTTTTTTTGTTGCTGCTGTTGTTAAAACTCATGTTTTTATACATTTTGGTTTAAAGGCATAATAGAGTCTATCATAGTATGTCAAGGACCTAAAAAATCCTTGGTTGAAAACGATGGAGCTACTTATTTAGTAGACGTTTCTCATGGTAATGACGGGTTAGTATATATATTTTTTTCGTTTTATAGCTAATTTAATCAATCAATTTGCGTGGATTGGAGCTAAAACAATAGATGAAGCAGGCTAGAAGGTCGCTTTTAAATCCTTCCTGAGAAGGCAAGTTTATATATTTTCATGCTATTTTTACAGTAGTTAATAATTACCATATAAGATTATATTATGTTGTGTAGGAATCTGACAAAGAGGAGGCATGCATGGGCTGCATTATATCTGAGGGTGACCTGTTTATATATGGTACTTAGTTGGGTTTATTGGAACCAATCGCAAAAAGTAGCCTGTATCCAAGCCAACACTACCAGGCATGGATGGTTGTACCTGCAACAAACAAGCTCAAACATGTTATCCAACATTGTACGGGATTGCACAAATACGATTACATAAATTGTGTTATTTGTACTAATAATACCATTTTAGAAAAGATAAAAAAACGGGTTGGGAGGTTTTAGGCACATTTGATGTATTGCAGGTGATTCTACTTTGTTTCTTGAAGAAGGTGCTGCTGTTATGGGCTCAGAGGTAATTTCACTTGCTTTCATGTTCTGTGTTTGGTGTAGAGTAACTGGGTTTTAGTTTTCTATCAATTCCATAAAGTGAAATGTTTCACTTTTTTGAGTCTTTGGATAGGTGTGTAATGAATATAGTTGAGTGTTTGCATAAAAGTTAAATATTTCGATTAGGATACATAAGTTAAAATTAGGATACAGTTTTATAAGTGTTTGGTGTTTAATTTTGTCGTCTTTGATTTTCAGAAGGATGAGATATGTTGATAATTGGCCTTTATGGTTGAAGATTATAGTGGATAGGCTTGAAGAGAACATACTTGTGGCCTATAACTAACGACTGTAATCAAGGACAGTTATATTCATCGGATCTTCTTTTGATTCAGCTTTGTAGATAGAATGATTGTTCCAAAGAGAAGATTTGAACCTAATAATTAACAAATGTGGATTGTTCGCAATTAATTGTTGTATTTCAAATTTGATGTGTTGTTGTACCTAAACTACCTATTAGTCGAAAAGCAGAGACGAAAGTTGTGATGGAAACTCCGGATATCATACCACTGATAAAGGGTTGTACAAGTTCTATGGTTGATAGTTGATACCTCATGTAAGCTATGGTAATTCATTTAGGTTTTTTCATTTTTATTATTTTCAATTTCATTATGTTTTTACTATTTCATTAGTTATTCACGAATGTATTGTACGGATGGTCTTTAAGGAAGCCTCGTTTTTTTTTTTTTTTTTTTTTTTGCTGTGAAGATGAGGTCTTATCGATCATGTGGAAGCTAAAAGTTTAATTGCATTCGGTTGTACATGTGCATGATTTAATTTAATTTAATGTATAATCTTACTATAATTTTTTGTTTTCTTTTGGTAAGATGCACTGGTGCCTTCCTTTGGTTCCTATGTAGATGTTTTGTAGGCAATTTGTTACATATTTTCCTAAGGTTATAATTATTACATGTTGTAAGTTGTGTTCAACTGATACATAGCTAAGGTTAGTGGTTGCAATTTGTTGCTATATGCTTTCTATTTATGGACGTGACTTTTTATATTGTAGTGTCTCCAGATAAAAAATAAAATTCATGTCCATCATAAGGAATTTGCTATGTAAGAAAAAAACTTAAAATTGTTTATTGAGTAAATTACAAGTTTTGTCCTTTATGTTTGTCCCAAATTTCAGGCGCTGTCCTTTACCTTTAAAATTGATGAGTTTTGTCCTTAACGTTTCAAAATCGTGCACGTTATGTCCTTTAGGGCAAACCCAGTTAATTTTTTTGGTTAAATCTGATCATGTGCAAGGCACATGAGGGCATTCTTGTCATTTGACCTTTCCAGGGGCTAGTTTGTAAATAACTTTTATTAAAGGGCCATTTTGTACAACTTAAAAACAAAACATTATATAAACAAACTCTCTCTCTCTAATCTCTAATCTGAAACCCTATTTCATCTCTTCTCTCTCTCTTTCTCTCTCTCAAACAACAGATGCAGGTGGTTGAGGTGGGTTAGGTGCGGTGGTGAAGGCACGGCGGTGGTGGTGGGTTAGGTGCGGTGGTGAAGGCACGGCGGTGGTGGTGGGTCAGGTATAGGGTGGGTGAAGGTGCGGCGGGTTAGGTACGGCGGTGGTGGTGGGTTAGGTGCGGTGGTGAAGGCACGGCGGTGACGGTGACATCACCATCGCTCTGTTCCTCCGTCTTCTCCGGCGACATCACAGTTGCTCTGCTCCTCCGTCTTCTCCGGCGACATCACATACCGAAGGTCCTCCGTCTTCTCCGGCGACATCACATACCGAAGGTCCTCAATTCAACGGTAAATCGCTCTAATTTCTTTGATCTATCAAGTGTTGACCCTATCTATTCTCTCATCAAGTTGAGCGGTTGTGGATAGGGTGGTGAGTTTATGGTGGTGGTTGCTGATTTGGGTGGTTTGTAGGGTTTCAGTGGGGGTTGTGGGTTTAATGGTGTTTGTTGCAGGTCGGGGTTAGGGTTTCAGTGGGGGTGGTGATGGTGGAGACGGTGGTGGTAGTGTGGTAGAGAGAAAGTAGTTGTGGTGGCTTTGGGTGAAGGTGGTTGTGGTGGTGGTGTGTTGATGGAGGTGGTGGGTGGTGGGAGGTGGCGACAGGTGAGAGAGAGAAGGCAGAGGATTGGAGGGGTTTTTGACAAGGGTGTTTGGTGGAGGGTGGTGGTGGTGGTGACGGTGACGGTGGAGGGTGGTGGTGACGGTGACGGTCGAGGGTGGTGGTGACAGTGACGGTGACGGTGGAGGGTGGTGGAGATGGCGGTGAAGGGTTGTGGTATATATATATACACTTATAATAATAATAATAATAATAATAATAAAGCTAAAATTATTTTGTTTTATTTTTTAATAATACTAAGTAAACAGTGTAAAATGACTAAAATACCCCTGGGTGACCAGATTTAACAAAAAAAAATAACTAGGTTTGCCTTAAAGGACATAACATGCAGAATTTTGAAACATTAAGGACAAAACTCATCAATTTTAAAGGTAAATGACAGCGCCTGAAATTTGGGACAAACATAAAGGACAAAACTTGTAATTTACTCTTGTTTATTTATATAAATTTGTGCTATTATGTAGTCTATTAGTTTGTTGGTTGTTAACTATGACATCCTATAGACCGATCTGTAGCAAATGGGCATGGTCAGCAGAACACATAATGTCCAAGTCATGTTGCGTAGCACATGAAAAAAAAAACGACGAAAGCGCATTAATTTGGACCAAAAATCAAGCCAATTCTATTACGGCCAAGTCACATTTCGTATTCATGTATTTCAAATGTGTAATTTTATATTTATGTTAGTACTGGAACGTTTCTTTCATTAAAAGATTTATGTCAACACTGTTAACTAATATATTTTTTTTGTGAAGCCACCCGTGTAACACACAGGTACTTACAAAGAGATTTTCAACGAATTTTGATCGTTGCATATTCATGTATTCCAATTCGTTGAAGATCAATCGGTTGAAGGAGTTGAAGCCAAAATACGGCTGGTAGTTGTTTATATAGTTTACCTAGATAAGACAGGTAATGGGCCGGGTCAAATAAAATTAATTGTTAGTTGTTCATGCATACGTGAAGCATTTTAAATATTTATATCCATCAATCCAAGGTAAAATTTGAACTGCAGTTATTGCATTTGCTCTTTGTCTTCCTATTTTGAAGTGCACACTTGGTTTTAGGCATAACTGGGCTTACATAATTACATTCATCATGTCATTTTATTTGGTCTTGATTTGATTTTGATGGATAATGAATCCCTTTTACATACATCATAATTTTATTGTTATTAGAAATATTATAATTAGTATTATTATACCATGGCTGGCCTGACCTGCATGTCTTACCAGGTATGAAAGGACCCGTGATATGCATCCATATGATCTTTTTTTTTCATGAAGTTGGGTAAGATCATGTTTTTACGGGATCTGTTTTAAAGCATTCATGGGTTTTGAACAGTCATTCTTAAATCTACGTGTGTTCTACATTTATACAAATATATAACTGATGTGAAATCAATTTACCATTTGCAGGACTACACGCCAAATACCTCGCTATAACAACCGATCAACTACTTCTTCAAGGTGCCAGTTACATAAGTTTTTATTACCATGTTTTCATTTACTAAAAACATTTTTATTGCAAGTTGTTTTGTCATCTTTAAAGTCAAGTTCGCCTAACGAATACTTCGAGAAATTGCACATGTCCCTGTCTGACCATTTGGTGTGTAGTGTAGGGGATGAAACTAAAGCGAGGTTTTGGGTTGATAATTGGATTGGAGGCGGTCCTCTTTGGTAGAGGTTCCCAGATTTATTTAGGCTTACCCAATACAACTCTGCCTGGATTAGTGACAACCGAGTATTTATGGACAGAGGGAGTATAGTTTGAAGGTAAGTACATGTATATGCATAATTGATACTAAATGAACTTGCTTAATATCTTTCTTTCTTTTTATAATAAATTTATAGAGAAATCCTTACAAATGCTTCTTTTATGACTTGCCAATACCGACAGGCAGAGAAGAACGAGCATCAATATAAGTTACCGGTTCTTTTATAGGCACAATATAAGTTAATTTTATTTTTTACAAAATGGGGATAAAAAAGACTTTAATAATCTAAGTGGCGTGTTAGAAAATAAAATAAAACTGTAGTCACTTTATTTCATGTTAGACGATACAAGTGTTTTAAAACTGTACCGGTTATGGTCATGTATTTTCTGTTTGGGACCTGTTTCAACCCTTAGACGTGAAGCCTAAGTTTGGAAAGGTCTAGAACAAAAATGATGATCTACATGGGCTTCAATGTGAGTAGATATTATATGTTTGAGTTAAGCCACCCGCGAAGCTCGCGGGATCTATGGGCAAGGATCCACTAAAAAGTGGATTTTGCCTAAGTAGCCTAAGAAGGATTGTGATGATGACACGTGCCACTCCTAATAAGTAGGAATGAAGGGCATTTTGGTCCTTATAAATAAGAGTGAGAATGACATGTGGTACCCCTTTTGTTTTTTAAAAATACCATAAAAAAAATCTAGTACAAAAAAAATCTAGCACAAAAAATATAGTACAAAAAAATATAGCACAAAAAATGTAGTACAAAAAAATATAGCACAAAAAATCTAGTAAAAAAATATAGCATGAAAAAATTCAGCAAAAAAATATAGTACAAAAAAATCCAGCACAAAAAATTAAGAAAAAAATTTAAGACAAAAAAATTCAGCACAAAAATATAGTACAAAAATCCAGCACAAAAAAATGATATACAAAATATAAATACAACACATTTTAGTGGGGTTTTTTAGTCTTCATGTTTTATATAGCAATATGGTACTCAAATTATAGATAAAAAGACGCTCGATTTTACGGTGAAATTTTTATGAAAAAATAATGTCGTATAAAAAGGTTATGAACGTTTAAAAAATGAGGATGAAATATGCATGTGTCTTGCATGTGGAGAGAGAAAGTCCATAAATAGTATTTTTCCAAGATACTCTTGCACTCCTCCTTTCTCCTACACTTTTATCTTAACCATTGGTTTGAAAAATAAATTATTAAAGTTCATTCTTATCCTACTTAGGCAAAATAAACTTTTTATTTGATCTTACCACTATATATATATATATATATATATATATATATATATATACTATTGTTAGGACCGGTTTGACTCCGAAACGATTGCGTATGACACGTTCGACGTGCGGAAACCGTGAACGTGAATAACCGAAACACACGAGACGTACTATTAACGTGATTCTTTGATAGATCTGAAAAGATACAAGAACCGTGAATCACCTTTTGCCTTTCTCTCTCTACTTTCTCTCTCTAGCTTCTCTCTCTAACTTCTAGGCTCCAAAGATCAAAATGGCAAAAAGTTTCTAACTAAAAGCCTAAGGCTTCTATTTATAGGCCAAAGGTGATAAGGAAACTTTCCTTATTTACAATAATGCCACCTTGCCTTTTAATAACAAGATATTACATTGTAAACACAAAGTTCTTCTGTTTCTGCTACGAACTGAGATGACGTAGGCGATAGACATTAATGTACTAACAGTCTCCCCCTTGGATATTGCCGCAGTCAATCTCAAACATTCAGACTCGTAGCTTCTTTTCTTTTCTTTCTCCTTTTTTAGCTTGAATAGAATCCCAGTGGATCTGTCTTCAGCTTCAGCTCCCCCTTTCGGTAAACTCTTCAGGCTCCCCCTTTTGACAAGCTTCCGTGCTTTGGGATCGACACCTGGCTTTCCAGTTACAAGCTCTTCCAGGAACGATACCTGGCTCCTTACACGCTTCCGTTAGCATTGAGCTCGTCTTCAGACTCCCCCTCAGACTCGGCTGTCGGGATCGTAGTCAGGAATAACATCTGCAACACTCATACGTTTATAAGTGACAGTGTTTTGAAATTGTCCAGAAATCATAATCTGGCTCTTTAAACTTTCTAAATCAAGATTCTGGCTTTAAGATATAATAATATGAATACATCCAGGATTATCTTGACTCTCTCCCCCTATCAAAATGCTTTATAGATTTGACAGCGTTAAAGAATCCAAATCGAAAAACTGACTCTTTTAAGATTTTAACAATATGAGCATCCAAATCCTTCACGGTTGATCATCCAAGTCCAAATTAATGACCTTGGAGATATCACAAACTATTTTTAAATTTTGATTTTAATTTTAAAAACTTCAAGTTTCAATTTAATGAACTTGATTTATTTCCAGAAACACGATTAGCATACTTAGATTTTGAAACACAACATTCAGACATCGGTTGTCGAAAATAAAACGGAAATCAAAATCTTTTTGTATTTTTCTGAAAATATAAAGCAGTAAAGAAATATGTACAAACATATTTTCAGACAATATTTTTGTTTGAGTTCGTGTAAGAGGATCATATCAGTTTTTGAAACAAATCACTAGCACCGTTAAGCTTTAATCATTTTAAGTTCTAAACGATTCACCTCGATTAACGATATAGTTGTCCTCTTAAATTTTCATACAATTTTCAATCTATTCAGGATACGCTTTAGATGTTTTAGGAACTTAGCTCGATTTATGTGTCCCACCTCTTGAATATACTCCCGTATCCAGAATCTCAATATTCAGTCTTACAGGCAAGAGTACTACAATGATGTCTGTACATAAATTAGGGGTTTAATGCGAGAATTGAGGGATCTCAGGTCAGAACTTCCGTTCAGCAGAGAGATATCAATTTCGACTTTGCGGTGTGTCCCCTTTAGAGAATCTTTTAGCTACAACAGATGATTATCAATTTTATTGTCTAATCACTGAGGGCTAGAATGCTATGTTTCAAGCATTTACTGCAAAGCATTATCCAAGGACTAGGTCAGAACTACCGTTCAGCAGAAGTCCCGGAATAATACCCCAGACATCATAGAGTATTAATACCTAGTATATCAGAATACGAGACCTTTCAAACGAGATTTCAGGGGTTACCTATATATCCAAGTAGTGTTCCCCACAAATTTCGCAAGTTTGAAATTTTAGGTTTATATCCCGAATAAATCTACTAAATGTACGAAAATCTATCGTCACATCATCAGTGAGACCATTTATCACATTTGACATTACATTTCTTTAGCGTGCTGTGATAGTCCACTGATGTACTATCATTTCCTCTTTTATCAACAAAAACTCAAATTTGAATTTTATCATGTTTTTGGCTTTTTCAAATTTTCTAATGTTTTTGGATTTTCTGACAATAATATCTCTTACTCCCCCTAAAATTCAAAACCATTTAAAGAAAATTTGACAACCTGATACTGATAGCTTTGTCTCGCCATCCATTTTCTGCATCTCATGCATAGATTTGCAGATGTACCCCCATGATTTACAACACATTGATCTTTTACAGTTTGAAAACCGTTTTTCAATCTAGTGAAATTAATCATGTTTGTTCAGCCGTGAGGGTTTCGGCGTATTCAATCAGAACTTCCCCTGAAAACAAACTATTTTCCCATTATGATTTCAAAACACTTAAGTTTGTTTTAATCAAAATGGTTTTTCCGGAAAATAAGTTTTGTTTAATTCACACACGGGGTTTATTCATCACTTTGTTCTTTCATCAATTAATTCGAAAGTTAAATCAAGTACAACTTAATGTCCTTGATAAAACATTTCTCAAGAAAGATGCCGATTCCTACTCCTCAATTACCAACCTGGGAGTTCCGGCAAATTCAAATAACATATTTTTGAAAATTTTTTTTTTATTTATGAAAAATTTAGAGACAAACATATTTTTGATTTTCAAATTTTTGACAAAATGAAAACATATTTTTGATTTTTAAATTTTTGAAAATATTGTTTATTTATGTACAGAAATCAAACAAACTCCCTGTTTAACCGTTGCAGGGATCAGCAGCCTCCGGTGCCAGGCTGCTTCGTTTCTCCTTTGGTTGACATTCAGTTTTCTTCAGAAACACCTGCACATTCAAATTTTATCAAATACGACCCAATAATTTTCTTTTCATTAAAGATGGATGCCGATTCATGCTTCGCGATAAAGGAAGCTCCGGCAAATCAAATTGTTCAATCAAACATTTTATCCACCCAAGCCTCACCAGCCTTGGGTGTAACCTTGACTCTAGCAATCTGAATTTTAAAGTTTTCAGCCTTAAGTGGTGGAAAATTTGCATCATAATCAATCGAAATTGACTCCTCAGCCTTTTTCACCTCATAAGTTGAACTTTCTGTTTCTGTTTTCGATTTCCAGATTTGTTTTTGTTTCTCATTTTTAACCAAATCAACATGTTTCTTAACACTCCATGTTTGACCTTTTGGAGTCCCACGTTTGTAAAAATGTGACTCTTTTTGAACATTTGGACTCTGAACAACATCTTTTGGTTTCCAAAATTTGTTTGGTTTTGTTACTTCAACAGTTGTTTTCCAACTTTGTGTTGTTCTAAGTTCGGGTGTCACTGGTTTCCAAGTTTGTTGTGAGTCAGCCTTTGACAATTTTGGCTTCCAAGTTTGCTTTGATTCAAACTTGGTTGACTTTCGATTCACAACTTCAGATTTCTGTTTTTGAACATAAACAGATTTCTTTTCCGTCTCAACACTAACAGGTTTCAGATTTGGACATTTGCGAGCAAGATGTCCTGTTTGATCACATTTAAAGCATGTTCTCTTTGAAACATCTTTGACCTGTTGTTGTTGCTTTTTCTGGGCATGAAACTCTTCATTAGACTGTTGTCCAAATTTGAATTCTTTCTCTTCTTCGGAACTTGTTCCGTGAATGAAGTTCATTTTTGCCTGAAAATTCGGAATTTCATTTTTATTTCTATTTTGTTTCTTCTTATAACCCAACCCAGCCTTCATGTTTTTCTTCTTGTAACCAGGTTTGTTATAAAAAGTTTTATGACTTTTACCAGCAAATTTTGGAATTTCAGATTTTTCAATCTCAACCATCTTGAAAACTTTGTCAATCTTTTCTGAAATCACATTCTGAATCGGGAATACAACATCTAAGAATAATTTGTCTGATTCAATCATGGTATAAACCAATCCTTTTGAATCATCATTCAAATTTTTCTCGGATTTTGTGTTCTTCAGATATCCATCATGAAGATTTCCTTCATCTTCATCCTGTGATTCAGTTTTACCTGTATGAACCGACTCTTCATTCAAGACGCTTTCAACGACTTTACCTACCACCTCTGAATCATGAATATCATCAGATTTGGAATAGGTTATGTCAATATTGTCTGGCAATTTGTCTACCATGTTGAAAGCTTTTTCGACCTTTTCCTCATCATAAAATGCAAACTTTTCCGGTGGTGGAACTTGATGAAACTCTGAGCCAATGCCTTTCTTGTTCTGCTCAGACTCACCATCACCCGGTTTTATATTGAAAATTCGTTCAAGCACATATGACGACACATGGTAACTTTTTAACTTGTTGTTTTCCTGTTCTAAATCAACAATCTGTTGCTTTAGCTTAGCAACATCCTCAATATAGGAATTAACAACATCTTGTTTTATAGCATACATTCGTTTAAGCTCTTTTGTTGTTTCAGACATATAATTCATTCTTGATTGAGCATATTTCATTTCATCTTTCACCTTTTCATATGACTCTTTTATAACCTCATATGATAATTTCATTGAATCATATTCCTTTTTCATTTCTTGACAAGCAATTTCTTTTTGTTCACATTCATTTGTCATTTTCAAAACGTTTTCTTTCAAAACCTCATTTTCTTTTTCTAATTTGTTACATTTTTCTGAAAGTTTTTCATCATTTTCTTGTAAAACTTTTTCTTTTTCTAACATTTCTTTGCATTTAATTTTGAAAATGTTTTCGAATTTTGTGAATTCAAGTTCTTTTATTCTGAACTGCTCATCTTTTTCTGTACAAGTTCTGCACGGTTCCATGCATTTCTTGCACTGTTCAGCTGGTTTTAAGAATTCAGAATCAGAATGTACCTCAGTGTTTGGCACTTCGGTGTTTTCAGCTTCCTCTTGCTGCTTCATCTCAGCATCATTCAGCTTTTGTTCAACACTGACTTCTTCGCCAACATCACCAGCATCTGACTTGACATCCTTCATTTCTTCTTCTTCAATTTGCTGTTCTTCAACTTCTTTTACAGCTTCAGCTTCTACAGCTTCTGTTTCGACTTCTTCAGCAACCTTCTTCAGATTAACTATCATCTCTTCAACACTCTTCTTCATTTTCTCTTCATCCCTTTTTCTCAAGCATGACAGCATAGCATATCGGATATCTCTTTCGTATTGTTTAACGTATGCATCATCTTTCGTCACTCTTCTGTAATATTCAGCTCTCAACGGAACAGCAAGAAGAACATCATCAAAGATTATATCTTTCTTTGGAACAACTGGTTCTCCTTCTCTGTTGTAATAACACTCTCTCTTCTTGTCCCATCGTTTGTTGCTGACAGCATTCTCATATTCTTCCTGCATCTCATCCATTCTTCTGTAAACCACATCTCTTTCTTTATGTGTTTTCTCACTCAAGATCTCTTCTCGAGTTTTCTCTTTGTTCTCAATCTTTTCTTCATGGTTTTTAGCAGGTTCTTTTTCTTCTTTAATTTCAGCAACATTCGCAAACTTTCTTGGTGCTGTCGTTGCTTTCCCATGAGCTGTTTTGCGAACAATATCATTTCGATCTTCTTCTGGACAAATTTGAGACCAATCATATCCTTCATCAGGATATATGACAGGACAAGCTCTTGAAGTTGTTTTTGGTCTATCTTCAATCAACTTTGGCTCTTCTCTGCTTCGATGGTAGATCGCCTTTTGATAATAATCATCATTGAAAGGACGTTCATTTCTTTCAGCAACTTCTGCATTCTTACACTCTCTTTTGAAATGACCCTTTTGCTTGCATTTGAAACAGGTCACTTTTGACTTGTCAAAACCGAGCTTTGTTGATGGACCACCAAGAGATTGTTTCCCAGTAATTTCCATGTATCTTTGAGCTCTCCGAATGCAGCTTGCTAAACACCAACGAATATCAATAAGCTCCATCTCCTCTGGATCAATCTGGTCGTAGTCTTCTTTCGTCAGTTCAGAATTACCGATTTTTCCAGCTACTAGACCTTCATATGATTCCAGGACAGATGCAAGAAAGCTCATTTGCTGCTTCGCTGCATTGATGCTCATTGCTGGAGAATTTTTCAGTTTAAGAGCAATGTTGCACAAAATTTCATCTGTGTCTTCAGAATTTGTTTTTGAAGATGAATGATATCCAGACTGATGACTTGTTGACGTTGTTTGAGATTCATTCATCTTTTCACCAATGAATGCTGTCTTTGGTGAACCAACGCCTTTCTCTGAAAGTACACTACTTTTGTAATACAAGCCGACATTCTGTTGACGTGAAGACTCTGTCATCTTGCTTTGTTTCTGCAGCTCTAGATCATGACTCTCAATCTTTTCAAACAATGTATCAAGAGAAATTGTATCATATGAATCATCATTTTTCAAAATAAACACAAACGTTTGCCACTGATCAACTCGTGGTAACGCTTCAATCACTTTATCGATGATTTCTTCTCTTGTTTTAGCAATTTCAAATCTTTCGAGTTCTATTTTTAGGTGACAAAATCTTTCTATCATTTGTCTCACCGATTCTCCTTTTAAACTATCAAAAAGATCAAATTCCTTTTTAATTAGCGCGATTTTGTTCTTTTTAATTTGTTTGCCACCCTCAGCTTTAATACGTAAAGCTTCCCAAACCGATTTGGATGTCCCGCTATGATTTAGTAATGCAAATATATCGTTTCTAATTGCTGACTGTATCAATGCGATCATCCTTTGTTCGGCGGCAAATTCTGCTCTGTCGTCTCTGGAGAATTTTTTGAACTGTAAATCTTCACCTTTGTCATCTTTTGGTTTTTCGTATCCGTACTCAAGACAAAACCAACTTTCATGTGCATAAGCTTTTGCCCAATTAATAAATCTTTCTTTCCACCAAGTGTAATCTTCAATGCTTTCAAGCGTTGGTGGTTTAGAATGCGTTCCGTAAAAGTTATCATGCTTGATGTTCTCATTGATTGCCTTCGTAATTGTTTTTGGTGTAACAGTTGTAACTTCGGATGATTCAGATGTGAACGCGTTGAAAAACGTGTTATAAAATTCCTCAGCCATGATTTGAACTTTTTGAATTACCACGAATCACCTGAATGAATTACGTAAACAATCGATTAGTTCAAAGATTTTTAACAAACTTAATTTTGAAAGTTAATTGATTTGATATGATTTTACAAATAATATGCTCCAAATCAAAACCAACCAATTATACAATTTGATTTTTGTCAACCGAATGGATGAGGATGATTACTAGCCGATCGAGTAGTAATGAGTGCTAGCCGATCGAGTAGGGAGGGATGCTAGCCGATCGGGTGGGAGGTGTTGTTAGCCGATCGAGTAGAAAAGGTCTCTGTTCGATCGAGTAGGAAAGGATACTGTTCGATCGAGTAGGAAAGGATACTGTTCGAGTGAGACTTTGCTAGCCGATCGAACAGCTGTTCGATTGAAGGATTGTAGCGGTGGTGCTAGTCGTTCGGCTAGAAATGCTGTGCTGTTCGATCGAACAGAGTCAAAAAGTCAAAGTGTTTAATGAATGTTATGCTGTTCGAGTGAATGACTTTCTATCCGATCGAACAGCTGTTCGATTGAAGTGCACTAATATGCTGTTCGATCAAGAGTTTGCTAGCCGATCGGTTAGCACATGCTAGCCGATCGGTTGGGATCTTTTTAAAAACACTTTAACAATACACAACGTCTGCTGTTCGAACGGTTTAACCAGCTGTTCGATTGGTTGAAAAAGGAGGTGAGTCCTAGTCGTTCGGCTAGGTCAACAAGTCAACGTTTTTAATGAATGTCTGAGGTTTCTATTCGATCGAACAGGAGGTGCTAGCCGTTCGATTAGGCCAACCGATCGAACAGCTGTTCGATTCAAAATTCCTGTTCGATCCAAAATTCCTGTTCGAGTGATAACTTCCTGTTCGAACGGTTAGCACTTTGCTAGCCGTTCGACTAGCCTAACCGAACGGTTGGCCTACTCGATTCAAGTAGGACTTCTGCTGTTCGATCGAACAGAGTTTGACATCAACATGACGAACAGTTTCAGCTCAAACGAACACAAAATCACTGATTTCTCTCAAACGGCTTGGAATTTTGACCTGAAAATTTGTAGGATCATAGATCAGATATAGGCGCACAACATATCAAAATTTCATCCAATTTCAACCGTAAAAACACTGTTAATTTTACGATTTTCAAATAAAAACGTGAAGAACAAGAAAGTATGAAGAAATTTGACAAATCTGAGTAAATTCGACTCTGAATCTGAAGGATTTCTGTGCGAATTCGTGCGTTTGATCTGTGCAATCGAGCTCCTGCTCTGATACCACTTGTTAGGACCGGTTTGACTCCGAAACGATTGCGTATGACACGTTCGACGTGCGGAAACCGTGAACGTGAATAACCGAAACACACGAGACGTACTATTAACGTGATTCTTTGATAGATCTGAAAAGATACAAGAACCGTGAATCACCTTTTGCCTTTCTCTCTCTACTTTCTCTCTCTAGCTTCTCTCTCTAACTTCTAGGCTCCAAAGATCAAAATGGCAAAAAGTTTCTAACTAAAAGCCTAAGGCTTCTATTTATAGGCCAAAGGTGATAAGGAAACTTTCCTTATTTACAATAATGCCACCTTGCCTTTTAATAACAAGATATTACATTGTAAACACAAAGTTCTTCTGTTTCTGCTACGAACTGAGATGACGTAGGCGATAGACATTAATGTACTAACAACTATATAATAAAAGAAACCAATGAGAGGACACATATCATTTATTGAAGCCATCTATTTCTTATAGATAATTAATATCAATTAAAAGATAATTATAAAATTAAATTCAATACAAATTTAAACAATTCGTATTAGGAGATAATATAATATTTTAAAATATTTATCAGATTAATATGTAAATGATTTATTTATTTTATTAAACTAAAGTAGTTAAGGGTAGAACCTATTTAAAAAATAAGGTGTAACAAAAATATTAATCAATGTTTATTGGTTTTATACTTTTATTTTCGTGTTCAACTCTCAACTCAAACACGGTAATCACTATATTTACGTGACATTTATAAGAACCATCACTACAATCACCCCATCCATCGTATATCGAGTATATCCGTTAGTTTTTTTAACGATATAAATTTTTATTAGATTCATTTAACCCGTGTAACAAACGAGGTTTTTTAAAGATATAACATTTTTATTTTTTACATACAAAATTACATTTATGCAACTCGTGTAATACAGGAGGTTTTTAAAAATATAACTTTTTTTTTTATGTAGTATAAAAAATTAGATTTATTCAATCCATATAATACATAGGGTTTATAAAGATATAACTTTTTATTGTTTGATATATAAAATTACATGTGCTCAACCCGTATAACACATGAGGTTCTTAAAAATGTAACGTTTTTCATTATTTAATATATAAAATTAAATTTACTTAACCCGTACAATACACGGGGTTCTAAAAAATACATTTTTTTTATTATTTAATATATTACATTTATTCAACCCATGTAATAAACGAGATTTTTAAATATATATTGTTTTATTATTTGATATATAAAATTACATTTATTCAACCCGTCTAATAAACGAGATTTTTAAAGATATATTTTTTTTATTATTTGATATATAAAATTATATTTATTCAACCCGTGTAATAAACGGGTATCTAACCTAGTGTGTGTATATATATATATATATATATATATATATATATGCATATACCGTAAACAGTGCTTTGATTACAAAATCAACAATTTAAAACCAATTTCGATATGGATATGATTTATGGCTTTGATTACACGTGACAAACTCATCTTTACCGATCCAACTTATATTAAAACTATATATCCATATTTATTTATCATTATTTTTTATGAAAATAATATATCACACACAAATAATTGAATCAAACTTATTTGTTTATTTAACTTATTAATTTATAATCAAAATCCAGCGAAGTGTGTAAGAGATTTCTGCTACTCACCATCTTTGAATCTAACCTAGTCTTTCCATGTTGATGGTGGGTGGCTAGCCACAAAGATGAATCACGTGACTAGTCACATGCTCTTTTATATTAACACTCTCCTTTTTTGAATAGGAAACAAATATGATTATTTCTATCATTTATCAATAAATTAAACATTTATTAATTAATATTTTATTACCTTATGTAAAATATTAGAGTATTCTTTTTGGAAGTCTTTTGACATGCATTTAGAAAAAGCCTTAAGGATATGTAATATGTATTTTGTAATTAGAGTGAATTGTAAGTTTTCTTCTTTATCTTTAGGTCTTTTTGCAGATGGTGTCCTTTATGTTTAAATTTGACGAATTTTGACCTTTATGTTTAAAAATCAAGCACGTTTTACCCTTTGAGCCTAACTCAGTCTGTTTTCCTAGTTAAATTTGATCACGTGCATGTCATGTGAAGGGTAGTTGTGTCATTTAATGTGCACATTCACAAATGTACAAGATTCCCCAAATATAAACCCTAGCTCTTCAGTAAACCACCACTTTCATCCTCCACTCTTCTCTGGTTCATCAAACCGAGCCGATCACGAGACGCTCTCGAGCCTCTCGAGCCTAGGGGTGTAAACGAGCCGAGCCGAGCCCGAGTAGGCTCGAGCTCGGCTCGTTAGGTTTTTATGAAGCTCAAGCTCGAGCTCGGCTCGGTTCTAGCCTACTTCTCTGAGGTCGAGCTCGGCTCGCGAGCAAAACCCAAAGCTCGAGCTCGGCTCGAGCTATTTGGACAACAACCTCAAATGAGCTAGAAGCTCGGCTCGAGCTCGTTTCAACAGTGATTAAGCGAGCCAAAGCTCGGCTCGAACTCGGCTCACCAATGTTATCATCATCATTATTATATTATATATAAAAAAACTAAAATTTTGTTTAGGCTCGTTTGGGCTCGCGAGCCTAAACGAGCCTTGTATTTCAGGCTCGAGCTCAGGCTCGATAACGAAACGAGCTCTATTTCAGGCTCGAGCTCGGACTCGAACTCGTTAAGACTCGACTTGTTCGAGCTTTTAACCGAGCCGATGACGAGTTACTAACGCCCCCATAACATACCACAAGCTTATATATTAAAAATAGACTAGAACCTTTTTTGAGTTATACAAAATAGTATATATTTAAGGTATAAAATTAAATCACGAGCGTGGGTGTAATCGTTACGTTTTGATGATTGGATGGTTTTTGGTGGATAGCTACTTTCCAGAGCAGAACTGATTAAACAAGAAAAGGTAATGCTTTGTTGAGTTGTAACAATGCATTTAAAAGTTGTACTTGCTACAGAATTAGCTATTTTTGGGGGGAATAGTTTGTCAGAAAATTGTATTAGTCAAATAAACGGCACATGATCACCTGGTCGTTGCAAATCCCAAAGTTATTCAAATTAAACAAATCTGATTTGGGTTTAACTTAGATTAAGCCCTTTGATTATATGAAAACATCACTTTGGCCCCTCTCTTTTGGTTATTTATATTTTTATTTTCTTTGAAAGGCGGCATTTCATTGAAACGGACCCACTTGCAAAAAGCAAGTGGAAACAAAGCTACAAAGACAAAAACAAAAACAAAGGAGATGAAGCAATTACAAGAAATGAATACGTTTCCAGCTAGCCTTATAAAAAACCAACTCCTTAGCTTGATGCTCGAACCATAAGAAGCCTAAAGCTTTAACTTCCCTGATAAGCCCAGTAACCGGACGCTTCCGATTGTTGAAAACAAAATTGTTACGAGCTTTCCAAACTGCCCAGCAAGTGAAGAGAACCGCTTGGATGACCTTTTTGCCTTTATTCGAAAGCCTAAGGAGTGGTGTAGCGACATAATGTCTCTATAAACAAAAGCAAAAAATAGGTGGGATCCTGCACCACGAGGGGATGCTAAACCAAACCTCAGAGGAGAATTAACGCCTTGAAAAAAAGTAATCCAAAGTTTCCAAGGATTCATCACAGAACAGGAATGCGATTTGAATGTTACGAGTTAAAATAGCCCCTTTAGACAGCAACTAGTTGAGGAACAACCGCTAGCCAAAAACGTTCACCTTTAACAGGATAAATAAATTTTAAACGGGATTTTTATTTGATTTATCAATTTTATTTTCATCTTATTTATCAATACCAAACGCTGTGTGGATGATCGTCTCCATATTTTTATATTTTAATGTTCATTTTTAGGTGCGATAGATAAATTTTAACCGAGCCGTTCAAAAAAATAATTAAACAAAACATGTTGACTACGTTTGTTATTTGTGTAGACACGTTATCATAACTAGTTTATATATAACATTGTAAATAATAATATTTGCACATAACCAGTTTTAAATTTCTACTATTTACAATCTTGTCATTATCCTACATACACATTTTACAAGCTAAAATGAATAGTGTCAGACAAGCTGTCTGACACTTTTCTATTGAACCAACCAATTTTTAATTAAACTTTATTCTTATTTTAAAATTACGCTTTCGTCATTCGTTTAAAATTACGGTTTTGCCCCCAGCTAAAAAATTAAATTATCATTTTGCCCCTAGCTAAAATTACGTTTTCGCCCCCAGCTCAAAATAAAATTATAATTTTGCCCTTAGCTCAAAATTATGCTTTTGCCCTCGATTCAAAAACTGATTTTTAATTTTGTTCCCAGTTTAAAATTACGGTTTGCTAAAAAATTAAATTATAATTTTGCCCCTAGCTAAAATTACGTTTTCGCCCCCAGCTCAAAATAAAATTATAATTTTGCCCTTAGCTCAAAATTACGCTTTTGCCCTCGATTCAAAAACTGATTTTTAATTTTGTTCCCAGTTTAAAATTACGGTTTCGCCCTCCGTTTAAAATTACGTTTTTGCCACAAGTTCAAAATAAAATGTTGTTTTTCCCTCCAGCTCAAAATTACGATTCTGCCCTCAGCTCAAAATTACGTTTTTGCCTCCAGTTCAAAATAAAATTATGTTTTCCCCCTAGCTCAAAATTATTAGTTGACTGTCACTTCCCTATTGGACCAACTCATTTTTTATTTAATTTTATTCCCAGTTTAAAATTACGCTTTCGTCCTTCGTTTAAAATTACGTTTTTGCCCCCAGCTCAAAATAAAATTATAATTTTGCCCTAGCTCAAAATACGCTTTTGCCCTCGGTTCAAAAACTCTTTTTTAATTTTGTTCCCCAGTCTAAAATTACGGTTTCGCTCTCCGTTTAAAATTACGTTTTTGCCCCCAGTTAAAAATAAAATGTTGTTTTTTCCTCTAGCTCAAAATTACGATTCTGCCCTCAGCTCAAAATTACGTTTTTTCCCACAGTTCAAAATAAAATTATGTCTTCCCCCTTAGCTCAAAATTATGATTTTGCTCTCAGTTTAAAATCATGATTTCGCCTCCTGTTCAAAATATAATTCTGATTTTGTCCTCTGTATAGACATACATGTTATGAGAGAGAAATATTTGTCTTATTGCCCCGCAACGCGGGCGGGGCAAAAACTAGTTGACTAACATGGGAGGCTTTGATGGTGTGCGGGGAGGACCTCCGCACAAGGTCCGCGATTTCGAGGGGCATGCGATTTAAAAAAAATCCGATACGTATATGTTGTTTTTTATAAATAGTAAACACATACCACTTCCAATATAGGCCCATTTATAAATCATTTTTTATGGTTTAGAATTTAACCCACTTGGAATTAGGTTTATTGAACCTAATACTAGTTTGCTTTTTTTTTTTAAACAATAACAAAACATAACGGAAGGACACATTTTTTAAAGCTCGAACAGAGTATGTGAATTCTCAGAGACGCCTCTGTTAACTAACCATTGATATATCAAGATCAGCCATCCAAAATACTTGATATCATTTGTAAGAAAAAAAAATCAATTTGTACTTGATATTTATGTTTTATATACATTGAATCACATGCATGAGATGCCCACCTTTCTATTTAAATACCTATCTCCCCTTGTTACCTTTTCCCATTTTGAGATCCATTTCAATTCCTTAAAGTGACCTCAATAATCATGAAGAAGATCCAAATTAGAGTGTTGGCAATCTTTGCTTGTTTACTCCTTTTTCAAATTTATCTTCTCCAACTCAGTAGCTGTGGTACCAAAAACATCAAAACTACTACACTACCCAATGAAGATACAAAGATACATCCAAGAAGATTGCTTTTGCAATCAGTCGCCATAGATCAAAGGTCGCTGCAAAAGCCGGTCAATGGTGTTGGTAATTCCGATCATTACCAACATAGCTTGAGGAGGAAACCACGTAGCGGCCCGAATCCAACTCAAAATAAGTAAATTAGTTATTTGATTTAGAGTAATTAGTTACCCTTTTTGTAGAATTTAAATTATATTACTTTCTTTTTGTGTTTTTTTTTTTAATTTTGTTTCCCATATTTCACTTGCAGTTTAGTTATATAGATGTGTTAGTAACTACTTATAGTGTACAGTAATAAATTGAGCATTAAATTCTCGTCAATGTTTCTATATGCATGTGCTTCCAAATGTATCACATTGTATGGTAATTTATGGTTATCAAATGGTCCGCTTGTAATTCGTTAAGGCATGCGGGCCTTTTTTTAAGGCTCGGCCGAGGCACTTGAATCCTCAGGATCAGCTGAAATCAGAATCTCTTGAACGGAGGTTACCATATGTATTTTTCTACACATGCTACAACTAAGAATTAAGCTAATGTTTCTTAAGAAATCTTTAGAATGTAACAACTTGAATGTTATATAATTTAACTTAGTGTTCAATCTTTAAGTTTTTTCATTATGGATGGAAAATCAAAACTCAAGGGACGTTAACGCAGACTGTTACTGAAATAATAAAATGCAATAAATTTTATGTAAATTGATAAAATAATTAAAATGATGCACCTTTGATGTAAATGTATTAACTTCATTATTTCACATAAACTTTTGTGTAAGATAATTTGTTGCATCAAATGTTCACATATGTCATTTTATTCCTTTTGAATTATGTTTTTTTATATACATCTGTCATTTTTAAAGTGCAAGCTGTTACATATTAATTAGTTCAAATTAGGGAGTCCATCTCTAAGTTTGTTCTTCAAAAACTCAAAATTTATAAATAAAAATTCAAAAAGTTTCGGTGACCGGAGGGTCAACGGACCCTCTTGAACCCCCTCTGATTCCGCCCTGATATTAAGTATGAAACGTAAACTTGAATCAATATCGTAATTCATAAGTACTTATGAATTATGATTATTCTAAAATTAGTTAAGCACTTAAGGGGGTGGGGGCGCCAGACCCCAGCCCTTGGGCACCCTTTACCCGCTAGCCGCACACCGTTGCTGGTCTTGCAACAAGGGCCTGGCGGGTAGAGGGTGGGTTGAGTTGGGTATTTGCCACTGGGTTAAGAGAGTTAATTAGGAAATTATGTTTTTTTTTAGTGAAAGAAATAGGCTAAGAAGCGATGAATGTGGTATGCTTATTAGGCTATTGGGTGTGGTCATGACCCTCATGACCACCATGATCCTCCACGTCAGCGTCATGTCATCGCCCTCTAATTTACCATCCAAAATCACTATCCTAAGGGTGTAAGGGGCACCTTCGGTGACCCCATTCGGTGACCCAAGTCACCTTAGGGGAACACCGCCGCCATCACTTAGGTGAGTGATTTGGGGGGAATGAAATCGGTGGGAAGTCACCGAAGAGAGGGAGGAGAGAGGGAGGAGATGGACCAATGAATTTTTTTTTTTTTTTTGTGTTTTAATAAAAAACCAAGTCAGCTAAGAGGGGAGTGCCGCCATCAATTTAGGGTGTTAGGGGAGTTGACGTGGCACACGAGGATTGGTTATGCGTAAGAGAGAGGACTCCTCTCTTAGGGGAGAGCCCCTTACACCCTAAGGGTGTGGTTATGACCCAAACCACTATCCACTCTTTTTCTTCGTGTGAAATATATTTTATTTATTTAAATAAACAACAAATAAAATTAAATAAATTTTAGTAATAAAACCAAATAACATTTAAAATTTAATATGCAGTATTTTGTAATTTATAACCAGCATCATCTAAGATAACTTGAATTAAAACATAAACTACAAAAATTAACATAACAACATCTATAAATCAATATGAACTAAATAGCAAATCTAATATTCAAATTGAAGCAGAAGCATAAATTGAGGGCATGTTTGGGTAAGCTTTTTGAAACAACTTATTGACTTATTGGCTTTTTGAAAAGTCATAAGCTTTAAAATGATGTTTGGCAAAGAGGGTGTATGTGAGGGGGAAAAGCCAATAAGTCAATAAGTCACAAAATCCTGACTTTTCCAAGAAGCCAATAAGTCAATAAGTTGTTTCAATAAGCTTACCGAAGCATGCCCTGAAATTAACTAAAGCTTAATGACACACATATAGGATATAGGCAATATTTTGTAATTTATAACCAACATCATTTAACATAATTTGAATTAAAACATAAACTACAAAAATAATATAACAAAATCATAAACAAACCTTAATAATATGATCTACATACTAAACCTAACAATCAATATGAACCAAATAGTAGCAAACCTAAAATTAGAACCAGCATATCTATACTATATTATAATGCATGAGGGAGGGATTCCCAAAAGTTAAGAACTTCTTCCCCCCTTATTTATAAATAAACCCCTAAAATGAGGGTAAAGTGGTCTTTTAAACCATAATTATTTTTTAGTCCCTCAATCTATTACATTTAGATCCTTGATATTTAACATAATTATAGGTAATTAGTTAGACTTCCTCCCTCTTTATAATTCAAAAGAATCTTTAATGTTGCAACACACACGTATTTATTACACTTATTATTTAATACTTTTGCATCGTATTTTTTTTTTCCTTCGATATTTTCGATTCTTACTATTTAACCTTTATCTTAAACAAATAAAAACATAGTGATAAGTGGGTGGGCTGAAAACACAGCCACGTGTCTTCATTTTGGACTAAAATAAAAACATAGTGATAAGTGGATGATGTGTTGGTGATTAATACAAACAAATTTCATTTTACAGTAATGGCTAATCTTTACTATACTATAATGCATGAGGGAGGAGTATTTTAAGATACCCAAAAAATAAGAACTTTTCTCCTTTTTATTTATAGATAGGCCCCTAAAATGAGGGTAATTTGGTCTTTTAAACACAACTTATTTTTTAGCCCCTAAAGTTATTACACTTAAATCCTTGAGTTTTAACAAATTTATGGATAGTTAGTTACACTTTTCCCCTTCCACAACAAAGTTATAATTCTTTTACGTATTCTTGCCATATCTTGTAAACTATAATGTTTTTAAAAATCCAAAGGTACCGTGACGACCTACTCATTTTTGTCACCGTTTTGATAGTTGTTTTGGCCAGTATTGACGTGTGAATTAAAATGTATAAATAGATGATGCATTAGTGTACACGTAATTAAAGCAATGTGTCCTATCACATTTCAACATGTTCAAGACTCTCTGTGTTGTTATCATTATTATTAATTTAATAATATATATACTATACTATATTATAATATATATGAGAGAGAGACAATTTTAGATACTTAAAAGATAGAAACTTTTAAATAAGAGTTATACTTATAAAATACATTGAATAGATAAAAATCTAAACAGATTTTTATATTTTAGTTATTGGACAAAGTTAAGAAATATTTCTTAGTTATATATATTTTGCTGTGGTTTAAATAAAAAATTATAATACTAACAACCCATACTAAAAAATGGTATGACCCATCTTACCAAAAGAAAACCGATTGAGGATTGACTGAGTCACTTTTGACCCTAAACCTCCTTGTTCAAGCTTACCGAGTACTCTCAAATTCAAAATTTGTATCTCTTTTAAACTAATCAACCGATATTTTGGGGATGACTACTCGATCATCAACCAATTTATACCCATTCAGGCTCTTTCTTTACCCTCATTTTCATCAGTCATCCATCGTACCTCTGTTTCCGTTAGAGCTAGCAACCGCCGCACCTCGTCTACCACAATAAATTCCGTCATTCGAATCCTCCAATCTGCAACCAGGTACCACGTTGATGATCACTTATAATCATTTTATTAGCCATACTAAGTTCTGTTAATCACCAATCCTGCCTAGCCTTACTTTTGTTGATATCTAATTGAGTAATTGTGTTTCAACGACTTTGACAACCGCCACACAACCACTCCAAGTTCTCGCCGCCACAATCAAACCTTCAACTCACGATTCAGGTATCGAATTATGCTTGTATCTTTCTGTTTGATTCTGTTTCGGTGTCTTTTTTCGATCTGAAAATTTATAATCTTGTTCCGGTGAACTAGCAACCGCACCACTACCGCTCACCATAGTTCGGTTCCGACTTCCGTGTGACCATCTGAACCGCTAATTGTGTCTCCGGTTAGCTCTGTTCTATTATTAAGGTACCAAATGGAACCCTCTTTTGATTCTGATTCACATATTAATATACGGATGTTAGTTTCGTTTTGATTTATCTGGCGACAAAAGCATTAAAAAATACATTCATTTTCTGTTGTTGTATGTATTCTGTATATGCTTTGAGTATGCATAACTTTTATTTATTGATTTGTAGAACTTATGCTTTGATATGCTTGATGTAATTGAGTTTTACGTCACTGGTAGTAGGGATATGTATGTAGGAATGTAGGATTTGTCAAGGTTTTCATTATTTACATTGGTGAGATGATTTAAGTAATTTTGTATGTAACTGAAGGATAAATGAGGTGAAACAACATTGCTATTGTTATGTTTGTGTGTATAAAATAAGTTAAATGGTTTTTTTATGTGTTATTTTCAGGATGGTGAACAGGCAAACGACGACATTAGTCATCGTGAAAAGGCTAGGTTAAAGGAAATGCAAAGGTTGAAAAGACAAAAGATACAAGATATACTGGTTCAACAAAATGCTTGTATTGAGGCTGATATAGTGATATGGTGTGTTATATAGATACTTGTTGCTTTTTTGTTTAAGTTAACTTAGGTAAATGTGAGTGTGTTACTGACATTACACTATTGATAGAATAACAAGGGAAAAGGAAAATTGAAGTTGAAGGGAAGGTAATAACTTTACTGACTTGGTGGACTTTGTAACTTCATAGTGGAGTTTTTTTTATATCTGAAGTATTAAGAATATATTTGAGATGTATGTAAAATCATAAATGAGTTGGGGTGATAGTGTTTTGTCTGTTTCGTCTTATGAGGTGCTATTATGTTGTTTCTATTATTGATAGTTAATAAGTAAAAAAGATTTATATGTAACAACTTTGGTCAGTATACCATGGACATATTTAATTGTTGTTTCTGCTCTGTTTTGGTTACCAGGGGTCGTCATGCATCGAAAATGACTGAAGAAGAATGAGGTGTATCTTAAGGAGGAAGAAGATGGCTTGTCTGGAACAGGACATACACGTTTGTTAGTGCAGCCATCTTGTAAGTTCCTATCTTTTTTATGTGTTTTTTTTTGTTACAGTGCTTCACTTGGAGGTCGTTATATACTACGTTATAGACTCATGTATTACATGAGTTCTTCGGAAAAATTGTGCTTTCCATTTATATAAACTTGAATGATTTTTTAAAAATAAATATTTTATAGCTGAGGTTGGTTGTGTTCGAAGAACAAAACAATTATAAAATTTGATTTTTTTTAATATTTCTTATAATTTCTTGTATCACACATAATAAATATAAATTTTGATATGAATAAATATAACCCTAATATAAACTATACATACAAAACTAAAAGAATAAAACCTTACTGATTTTAAATGATGCGTTTATGAAACAAATTAGTATATTTTATTTAAAATTAATATTTTCTTATTTTGAAAAGTACTATCAAATTAGATGGAATAGAATTAGTTCACGATCTAAGAAAGTATATGTTGGGATTTTATTTAGGTGGTTGTGTTAATAATAATGTGTTATTAATTCCAAATAATATGTTATTAGTTTTAGTAGGATGTGACGAGTTAACTGCACTAAACAATTAATAGACTAAAGCTTTTATGAATATTTTTTATTTAAATTATGGATTCTTATTTGTTTACATCATGGTATGTTTTTCTTTGTATCCGTTACTTTGTAGTACAAGTTTTTTGTACATATTCTTATATTCGGTTTCCTTTGATAAATATCCTTTATTTCCGATATTTGTTTCCGTTCCATATATTTGTATCAGGTCTTAGAATTTGTATTCATTATGCTTGTTTTTGTAAAAAAAATAATGCAATTGTATGTAGAAAGTTACATGGCCTTAATTTCTTTGTTGTGTTTTTCTTATATGTTTACAGGTAATCCAGAAAACATGGATAAGAGAGAAATATGAAGTTTAAGATTTTTTTTTAAAGTCCATTGCTAATGTAGTTCATATGTTTTGGGTCTTAGGAAAACTCATAGAAACCTTTTCTTTACTCATGTTTCACATAAACCTCTCACACATATTTTAGTAATCTAGAATCTAATCCTAATGTAAATCATGTATACTATATTATAATAATCTATACATTATATTATCACGAGGTTTCAAGGATGACGTAAATGTAACTTAAAACTAAGCGTCTAAGGTATGGATTTGTTACCTTTTCTTTTTTAATATTAAAGTATTTATTTTTGTCGATTCGTTTCATTTGACCTTTTTGAACATCCGTTAAGTTCTTTGAATATGACTTTGCTATGTATGACATTTGAAATCCGACTTTTAATTCCATTGTTAGAACAATTTTTCAAAACTTGAAACTCAAGATATTCTAAGATTAGGAACTATGCACCTTCCATTTTTCCCAACAAATTGTTTTGTTTTTTTAGCTTAAACGTCTCGAGTCCTCCAACTTTTATTCTAACCAAATTTTTATAATTTATAATAAACACCTTACTATTAAAACAATTAAAATTTAATTTATACTAATATATAAATTACATGTTATGGAAACATCATTTTGTTCAAACGAATAATTACAATTAATTTGGTATTTTTGATGTTTTAAAAATGATAATTTGATGAATGAAATGGATTAGTATGTACCATAATAATTCTTTTTAAAAAAGCATATCATTATTATTTGAATATGAGTGATTTAAAATACATCAATTTTATTAATAAGGCTAAAGGGTGTGGGGAGCATGGGTTGGGTCATTAATGCCACATAGGATCATTAATGGATTGCTACACCATCCCCTTGTGTGACAACTCGAACTTTAGACCGACTTTGTGTAACGTTAAGCGTTTGTGTGAATACTATTTGAATAACATGTTATATGTTCCTTGTGTGATATTGTAAATGTTTGGTTATATGTTACATGACCCGATCTTACCAAGTCTACTTGACTACATAAACCATTCGGCCCACACCCAAATACATCCGACTCGAGACCCATGTGGGGTTTCGGCCCACATCCCCTCTACGTATTTATACACACACACACCTTAGGGTTCTAGTTTTACAACATTGCAACCAAAAACACACACACACACCTCCTCGACTCGGAACCAAAGGCATCGAAAACCCTCTCTCATCTCGGTTAGTATCAAGCTCTTGATTACGTGTTTATATGTTTTGTTAGTAACCGGATTCGCATGATCTAGGGATTTTTATTATTACATGATTATTGTTTATGAATCGGATATATGAATGTATGATGATCGGCTATTTTGTATTGTTTAATCGGATACGTTTATATGATTCTTGAATGTATGATCTAGTCTAATCGGGTATGATGTTGTTAACCGGCTGTGTTTTATGTTAATTGGATTTGCCTGATTTAAACCAAACGAATATATATATAAAATCGGCTGAATGCATATGTTGGAAATCCGAATGAATATTAAGATGTGTTCTTGAATATGACATGAACTGTTTGAATGTAGTTGATTTTGGAATTAAAACTGATTTGATCTGTTTACCGAAACTGACCAAAGTGTTAGCTAAAATCACGGGTAGTCAATGCATGATTTAAGGAAACTGTTACATACTTGATTGCGACCTAGATTGCGAGTCGGAAACCCATTGTCTCGACTCGAGACCACAGACAGCATTTGTCGAAACCGAGGTTGCGAGTCTCGTTGCGACTCGTAACCAGCACATGACAAGTCGAAACCAAAGGTTGCGAGTCCCGTTACGACTCGTAACCGGACCTTGCCAAGTCACAATCTCACACAACAGCACGAACCGAAACCGCGGTTGCGAGTCCCGTTGCGACTCGTAACCGGACCTTAACAACTCGAGACCAGCTCCGATTGCGACTCGAGAACATCACCGTTACGAGTCCCGTTGCGACTCGGGATCTCCTCGTTGCGACTCGAGACGGACCATACTGTTGTTGGACTTTTACTATTTCAGGCCCAACTGTTTTGGGCCGGGCACTTGGCCATTTGTTTAACTGTTGTTTTGGGCTGCTATTGGATACGTGTATGTTGCCATGATCAATACGTGTTAGTAACCTACGTGCTTTATACGAACTGACTTGTATAATAACCATGATAGGGCGTGGTTGACCAATTACTAGCTTAACTATATTCTTTGTGTATCTGCCGAGCAAACCAAGGTGAGTTCACACAGCCAAGGCATGGGATTCCCGGGTTGGGAATTGGGTTGGATATGTTGATATTGAAAGAGTTACTCGTACTTACGCATTCGCTAGACTATAGACCATCGTCCTCAGGATAGTCAGGACACGTTACGTAAAGCCTACGTAACCCAGTATTTGCCATTTGTCTCCCGGGTCGGGAGGACACGTTACGTAAAGCCTACGTAACCCAATACCTTCTACTGTCTTCCGGGTCGGAAGGACACGCTACGTAAAGCCTACGTAGCCCCCACGCGTACCACTGTCCTCGGGGAAGGGCACGTCACGTAAAGCCTACGTGACCCAGTACGTATTCCTGTTCTCGGTAAAGAAGAACACATGGTTGGAAGTTAGTCTAGTAAGTACCACTAATGAGAAGCCCTCATTAGTAAGGATAAACGTGGGAAGCCCCCACCGGTAATATAAACACAAGGTTTGGGAAGCCCCCACCTTTAGTACACACTAGTATGGGAAGCCCCCACTAGTTATACTTATGCACTATGTTATGAACTTACCTTCTGTGAACTCGCTCAACTAGTTTGTTGATTATTTTGCTGCATGCCTTGCAGGACCTTAGGTACTTTATGGAGCTTGCACAGGGAGGAGCAGGTCGTTGTGGGATTTGGATCATGAACGATATCTGAACTTATAACTATTTTGAGTTTACATTTCTATGCTTCCGCTACTTAAACAATGTTTGGTTTTGAAACATCAATCATGTCATGACGAATTACGTTAATTACTTTGATTATTAAATGCTATGTTTGATATGATTGATGGCTTGATCCTGGTCAGTCACGCTCCCAAGCGGTGGTACTCCGCGGGTGGATTTTGGGGGTGTGACAGATTGGTATCAGAGCCATTGGTTATAGAGAACTTGGTTTTAATATGGGAAAACGTTTTTATTAAAACCGGACTATAACCAGTACAGTGCTCTCAACGATCCACAACGACGCTTCGCTCCACGTGCAAGACTCGACATCCTAGGTAATAAGGTTTATGTTTATTGCCTGTTTGCTAGAACTGTTTAGAACTTTGCTCGCATTACGCTTAGATACACATGATACTATAGCATGAGAATCCCTACGTGCTTACTCTTTTCTGTCATCGCCCTATTCGCGAACCATTCTTACCTATGCTACTTGTTACAATGAAGATCATGTCTGGACGAATCAACATGACACAAGCCCAGCTAGAGGCTCTCGTTCAAGCTCAAGTTGCTGCGGCAGTTGCAGCAGCTCAAGCAGGTCAACACGCGCAGCAGCCTGTCTGCACTTTCAAGAACTTCATGGACTGTCGTCCAAGTACCTTCAGCGGCACAGAGGGGGCAGTGGGACTCCTCCATTGGTTTGAAAAGCTAGAATCAGTATTCGAAATGTGCGAGTGCCCTGAGGCTCGCAAGGTCAAGTTTGCCACCGGCACCTTGGAAGGAATCGCGCTAACCTGGTGGAACGCGCAAGTGCAAATTCTGGGGTTGGCAGCTGCTAACGCCACACCCTGGAACGATTTTAAGGAACTCATCAAGCGTGAGTATTGTACACGTGAAGATATTCACAAGTTGGAAGACGAACTGTATAATTTGAAAATGGTTGGATCAGAGATCGAAGCGTATACTAAACGGTCGAATGAGCTGGCCGTTCTGTGCCCAACTATGGTGGACCCTCCATACAAGCGCCTTGAGATGTATCTCAAGGGATTGGCGCCAGAAATCCAGAGTCATGTCACGTCGGCTAATCTCGACAACATTCAGGAAATCCAGCGTCTCGCTCATCGCATCACCGACCAGGCAGTGGACCAGAATAAACTGCCTAAGCGTGTCAACGCTACTGCTACAGTCACTCCTTCAGCTACTCCTGCTACTACAAGCGAAAGCAAAAGAAAATGGGATGGAGATTCCAGCAGGGGTTCAGCAACTGTTCAGCCACAAACTCAGCAGCAGAAGACTGACCACTATCAGAGTCCCAGTCAGCAATCCTCTGGTGGTCACAGGCAGAGGAGATATCAGGGAAGTCAACCTAAGTGTTACAATTGCCACAGACATCACAATGGCCCGTGTAACAAGGGTCGTTGTCAAAGGTGTCTTAAGATGGGTCACGAGGCCAAAGACTGTAGGAGTCCACGGCCTGCGAATCAGAATCAGCAGCCTCAACAACCAGCTCCACAAAACCAGCAGCAGCAGCAGCAACAGCCACAGCGTGGAAACCGGGGATGTTTCCAGTGTGGGGCTGAAGGTCACTTCAAACGCGATTGCCCTCAGTTGAACCAGAACCGCAACAACAACAATAACCAGGGCAACGGGAACAACAACGGTGGGAACAACAACAATAATGGCAACGAGGCTAGGGGACGCGCTTTTGTGCTAGGTCGAGGTGACGCAGTGAACGATCCCAACGTTGTTATGGGTAAGTTTCTCCTCGACAATATTTACGTTACTGTTTTGTTTGATTCGGGTGCGGATACAAGCTATATGTCTGTGAAAACGTGTCAACTGCTAAAACGTGCACCAACACTTTTACCCACCAAACATGTAGTAGAGTTAGCTAACGGTAAAAGTCTAGAAGCCACGCACGTAGTTCAGGGTTGTAATCTTATCCTAGCTGGTCAAGCTTTCTCTATAGATCTCATTCCCATAGTTTTGGGTAGTTTCGACGTCGTGATTGGGATGGATTGGTTATCCCAACACCAGGCAGAAATTTTATGCAGCGAGAAGATTATTCGCATTCCTCGTTCTGGTCAGGAACCTCTAGAAGTTCAAGGCGACAAGAGTGGTACAGTGGTTGGCATCATCTCTTTCTTGAAGGCTCAGAAATGCTTACGTAAGGGTCACACAGCCATTTTGGCTCTTGTTTCAGATGCATCGACGAAGGAAAAGAGACTGGAAGATATACCAGTTGTACGTGACTTTCCTCAGGTATTTCCTGAAGACTTACCTGGCTTACCGCCTCATCGTCAGGTCGAATTTCAGATCGAGCTCGCTCCAGGAGCAGCACCCATAGCTCGCGCACCATATCGCTTAGCTCCATCGGAATTGGAAGAGCTGTCAAAGCAACTGCAAGAGCTCTTGGAAAAGGGTTTCATTCGTCCAAGCTCTTCGCCTTGGGGAGCTCCAGTACTTTTCGTGAAAAAGAAAGACGGTACGTTCAGGATGTGTATCGACTACCGTGAACTCAACAAGGTAACGGTAAAGAACCGTTATCCTCTTCCACGTATAGATGACTTATTCGACCAGTTGCAAGGGTCGTGTTACTATTCGAAGATAGACTTGAGGTCAGGGTATCATCAGCTGAGAGTCCGGGATGAGGACGTCTCCAAAACCGCATTCAGAACTCGCTATGGCCACTACGAGTTTCTTGTCATGCCGTTTGGGTTAACGAACGCGCCTGCTGTATTTATGGATCTTATGAACAGGGTGTGCAAACCCTATCTTGACAAGTTCGTCATTGTTTTCATCGACGACATTCTAATCTACTCCAAGAGTCAGGAGGAGCACGAGCAGCATCTTCGTCTTATTTTGGAACTCCTTCGGAAGGAACAGCTGTATGCCAAGCTTTCTAAATGCGACTTCTGGCTTCGTGAAGTCCACTTCTTAGGCCATGTGGTGAACAAGGATGGGATCCATGTCGATCCATCCAAGGTGGACTCGATCAGAAACTGGCCTGCACCGCGAACGCCAACGGAAATACGCCAATTCTTGGGTTTGGCAGGTTACTACAGACGGTTTATCAAAGACTTCTCCAAGATCGCGCAACCACTTACACTACTGACACAGAAGGGTGTCACCTACCGTTGGGGCAACACGCAGGAAACTGCTTTTCAGTATTTAAAGGATAGGCTTTGCAGCGCACCTATTCTCTCATTGCCAGAGGGCACGGATGGCTTCGTGGTATATTGTGACGCATCAATACAGGGTCTGGGTTGCGTATTGATGCAGCGGGATAAAGTGATTGCCTACGCCTCTCGTCAGTTAAAGATTCATGAACGGAACTACACGACGCACGATTTAGAGCTGGGAGCTGTTGTTTTCGCGCTTAAGATATGGCGACACTACCTGTACGGTACCAGGTGCACGATTTACACCGATCACAGGAGTCTCGAGCATATCCTTAAGCAGAAGGATTTGAACATGCGTCAACGAAGATGGGTTGAACTACTAAACGATTACGAATGCGCTATCAAGTACCATCCAGGCAAGGCCAATGTTGTGGCTGACGCCCTCAGTCGGAAAGACACTTTACCACGGCGCGTGCGAGCGCTACAGCTTACGATTCAGTCTAGCCTTCCTACACAGATACGAGCTGCTCAGATAGAAGCACTGAAACCAGAAAACGTCAAGGCTGAAGCCTTACGCGGCTCACGACAGCAAATGGAACAGAAGGCAGACGGCGCCTACTATGTAACGGGGCGTATTTGGGTTCCACTTTATGGCGGTCTACGTGAACTTGTAATGGATGAAGCTCACAAGTCTCGCTACTCGGTACATCCAGGGTCGGATAAAATGTACCACGACATCAGCACTACTTATTGGTGGCCTAGTATGAAGGCCCACATCGCTACATACGTTGGAAAATGTTTGACCTGTGCGAGAGTCAAGGTTGAATATCAGAAACCAGCTGGCCTACTTCAACAGCCTAAGATACCGCAATGGAAATGGGAAGAAATTTCCATGGATTTCGTTACAGGCCTACCTAGATCCCAGCGTGGGAACGATACCATATGGGTGATCGTGGACCGACTCACCAAGTCTGCACACTTCCTACCTATAAAGGAAACGGATAAGTTCTCCACTCTCGCAGACGTTTATCTTAAAGAAGTCGTTTCGAGGCACGGGGTGCCCACATCTATCATTTCGGATCGCGATGCACGATTCACGTCAGAACTTTGGCAAGCGATGCATAAATCTTTCGGCTCACGACTAGACATGAGCACAGCATATCATCCTCAGACGGATGGGCAGTCTGAGCGTACGATCCAAACTCTAGAAGACATGCTTCGGGCGTGCGTCATCGATTTCGGCAACGGCTGGGAAAAGCACCTCCCTTTGGTGGAGTTCTCGTATAATAATAGTTATCACACCAGCATTCAAGCCGCTCCGTTTGAGGCATTGTACGGGCGTAAATGCCGGTCACCTCTCTGTTGGGCAGAGGTGGGGGATAGTCAGATTACGGGTCCAGAGATTGTAGTGGACGCCACAGAAAAGATTGCACAGATACGACAACGCATGGCGGCAGCACGCGACCGTCAGAAAGCCTACGCGGACAAGCGTAGAAAGCCTTTGGAATTTCAGGTCGGGGACCGGGTTTTATTGAAAGTCTCACCCTGGAAGGGTGTGGTACGTTTTGGCAAACGGGGCAAACTAAATCCGCGGTACGTCGGACCGTTCGAAATCATAGAAAAGATTGGCAAAGTAGCCTACAAGTTGAACCTACCAGCTGAACTCGGGGCAGTTCACAATGTCTTTCATGTATCGAACTTAAAGAAGTGCCTATCAGATGAAAACCTCATCATTCCTTTTAAGGAACTCACTATCGACGAGCGGTTGCAGTTCGTCGAGGAACCAGTAGAAATCACGGACCGGGATGTGAAGGTCCTCAAAAGCAAGAGAATCCCTCTTGTTCGAGTTCGTTGGCACTCCAAACGTGGCCCAGAGTACACCTGGGAACGCGAAGACAGGATGACAGAAAAGTACCCCCAGTTATTCGGAACCAATACAACCCACTACTGAGACTGAAGCTACTACTTCGGAATTTCGGGACGAAATTCCAGATCAACGGGGGGAGGATGTGACACCCCAGGAAAATCAGTGAACAATACAGTTTACCTAGCTTCCTCAGTGAGTGCATACCAAATTTCGGGACGAAATTTCCAATTAGTTGGGGATAATGTGACAACTCGAACTTTAGACCGACTTTGTGTAACGTTAAGCGTTTGTGTGAATACTATTTGAATAACATGTTATATGTTCCTTGTGTGATATTGTAAATGTTTGGTTATATGTTACATGACCCGATCTTACCAAGTCTACTTGACTACATAAACCATTCGGCCCACACCCAAATACATCCGACTCGAGACCCATGTGGGGTTTCGGCCCACATCCCCTCTACGTATTTATACACACACACACCTTAGGGTTCTAGTTTTACAACATTGCAACCAAAAACACACACACACACACCTCCTCGACTCGGAACCAAAGGCATCGAAAACCCTCTCTCATCTCGGTTAGTATCAAGCTCTTGATTACGTGTTTATATGTTTTGTTAGTAACCGGATTCGCATGATCTAGGGATTTTTATTATTACATGATTATTGTTTATGAATCGGATATATGAATGTATGATGATCGGCTATTTTGTATTGTTTAATCGGATACGTTTATATGATTCTTGAATGTATGATCTAGTCTAATCGGGTATGATGTTGTTAACCGGCTGTGTTTTATGTTAATTGGATTTGCCTGATTTAAACCAAACGAATATATATATAAAATCGGCTGAATGCATATGTTGGAAATCCGAATGAATATTAAGATGTGTTCTTGAATATGACATGAACTGTTTGAATGTAGTTGATTTTGGAATTAAAACTGATTTGATCTGTTTACCGAAACTGACCAAAGTGTTAGCTAAAATCACGGGTAGTCAATGCATGATTTAAGGAAACTGTTACATACTTGATTGCGACCTAGATTGCGAGTCGGAAACCCATTGTCTCGACTCGAGACCACAGACAGCATTTGTCGAAACCGAGGTTGCGAGTCTCGTTGCGACTCGTAACCAGCACATGACAAGTCGAAACCAAAGGTTGCGAGTCCCGTTACGACTCGTAACCGGACCTTGCCAAGTCACAATCTCACACAACAGCACGAACCGAAACCGCGGTTGCGAGTCCCGTTGCGACTCGTAACCGGACCTTAACAACTCGAGACCAGCTCCGATTGCGACTCGAGAACATCACCGTTACGAGTCCCGTTGCGACTCGGGATCTCCTCGTTGCGACTCGAGACGGACCATACTGTTGTTGGACTTTTACTATTTCAGGCCCAACTGTTTTGGGCCGGGCACTTGGCCATTTGTTTAACTGTTGTTTTGGGCTGCTATTGGATACGTGTATGTTGCCATGATCAATACGTGTTAGTAACCTACGTGCTTTATACGAACCTGACTTGTATAATAACCATGATAGGGCGTGGTTGACCAATTACTAGCTTAACTATATTCTTTGTGTATCTGCCGAGCAAACCAAGGTGAGTTCACACAGCCAAGGCATGGGATTCCCGGGTTGGGAATTGGGTTGGATATGTTGATATTGAAAGAGTTACTCGTACTTACGCATTCGCTAGACTATAGACCATCGTCCTCAGGATAGTCAGGACACGTTACGTAAAGCCTACGTAACCCAGTATTTGCCATTTGTCTCCCGGGTCGGGAGGACACGTTACGTAAAGCCTACGTAACCCAATACCTTCTACTGTCTTCCGGGTCGGAAGGACACGCTACGTAAAGCCTACGTAGCCCCCACGCGTACCACTGTCCTCGGGGAAGGGCACGTCACGTAAAGCCTACGTGACCCAGTACGTATTCCTGTTCTCGGTAAAGAAGAACACATGGTTGGAAGTTAGTCTAGTAAGTACCACTAATGAGAAGCCCTCATTAGTAAGGATAAACGTGGGAAGCCCCCACCGGTAATATAAACACAAGGTTTGGGAAGCCCCCACCTTTAGTACACACTAGTATGGGAAGCCCCCACTAGTTATACTTATGCACTATGTTATGAACTTACCTTCTGTGAACTCGCTCAACTAGTTTGTTGATTATTTTGCTGCATGCCTTGCAGGACCTTAGGTACTTTATGGAGCTTGCACAGGGAGGAGCAGGTCGTTGTGGGATTTGGATCATGAACGATATCTGAACTTATAACTATTTTGAGTTTACATTTCTATGCTTCCGCTACTTAAACAATGTTTGGTTTTGAAACATCAATCATGTCATGACGAATTACGTTAATTACTTTGATTATTAAATGCTATGTTTGATATGATTGATGGCTTGATCCTGGTCAGTCACGCTCCCAAGCGGTGGTACTCCGCGGGTGGATTTTGGGGGTGTGACAGATTGGTATCAGAGCCATTGGTTATAGAGAACTTGGTTTTAATATGGGAAAACGTTTTTATTAAAACCGGACTATAACCAGTACAGTGCTCTCAACGATCCACAACGACGCTTCGCTCCACGTGCAAGACTCGACATCCTAGGTAATAAGGTTTATGTTTATTGCCTGTTTGCTAGAACTGTTTAGAACTTTGCTCGCATTACGCTTAGATACACATGATACTATAGCATGAGAATCCCTACGTGCTTACTCTTTTCTGTCATCGCCCTATTCGCGAACCATTCTTACCTATGCTACTTGTTACAATGAAGATCATGTCTGGACGAATCAACATGACACAAGCCCAGCTAGAGGCTCTCGTTCAAGCTCAAGTTGCTGCGGCAGTTGCAGCAGCTCAAGCAGGTCAACACGCGCAGCAGCCTGTCTGCACTTTCAAGAACTTCATGGACTGTCGTCCAAGTACCTTCAGCGGCACAGAGGGGGCAGTGGGACTCCTCCATTGGTTTGAAAAGCTAGAATCAGTATTCGAAATGTGCGAGTGCCCTGAGGCTCGCAAGGTCAAGTTTGCCACCGGCACCTTGGAAGGAATCGCGCTAACCTGGTGGAACGCGCAAGTGCAAATTCTGGGGTTGGCAGCTGCTAACGCCACACCCTGGAACGATTTTAAGGAACTCATCAAGCGTGAGTATTGTACACGTGAAGATATTCACAAGTTGGAAGACGAACTGTATAATTTGAAAATGGTTGGATCAGAGATCGAAGCGTATACTAAACGGTCGAATGAGCTGGCCGTTCTGTGCCCAACTATGGTGGACCCTCCATACAAGCGCCTTGAGATGTATCTCAAGGGATTGGCGCCAGAAATCCAGAGTCATGTCACGTCGGCTAATCTCGACAACATTCAGGAAATCCAGCGTCTCGCTCATCGCATCACCGACCAGGCAGTGGACCAGAATAAACTGCCTAAGCGTGTCAACGCTACTGCTACAGTCACTCCTTCAGCTACTCCTGCTACTACAAGCGAAAGCAAAAGAAAATGGGATGGAGATTCCAGCAGGGGTTCAGCAACTGTTCAGCCACAAACTCAGCAGCAGAAGACTGACCACTATCAGAGTCCCAGTCAGCAATCCTCTGGTGGTCACAGGCAGAGGAGATATCAGGGAAGTCAACCTAAGTGTTACAATTGCCACAGACATCACAATGGCCCGTGTAACAAGGGTCGTTGTCAAAGGTGTCTTAAGATGGGTCACGAGGCCAAAGACTGTAGGAGTCCACGGCCTGCGAATCAGAATCAGCAGCCTCAACAACCAGCTCCACAAAACCAGCAGCAGCAGCAACAGCCACAGCGTGGAAACCGGGGATGTTTCCAGTGTGGGGCTGAAGGTCACTTCAAACGCGATTGCCCTCAGTTGAACCAGAACCGCAACAACAACAATAACCAGGGCAACGGGAACAACAACGGTGGGAACAACAACAATAATGGCAACGAGGCTAGGGGACGCGCTTTTGTGCTAGGTCGAGGTGACGCAGTGAACGATCCCAACGTTGTTATGGGTAAGTTTCTCCTCGACAATATTTACGTTACTGTTTTGTTTGATTCGGGTGCGGATACAAGCTATATGTCTGTGAAAACGTGTCAACTGCTAAAACGTGCACCAACACTTTTACCCACCAAACATGTAGTAGAGTTAGCTAACGGTAAAAGTCTAGAAGCCACGCACGTAGTTCAGGGTTGTAATCTTATCCTAGCTGGTCAAGCTTTCTCTATAGATCTCATTCCCATAGTTTTGGGTAGTTTCGACGTCGTGATTGGGATGGATTGGTTATCCCAACACCAGGCAGAAATTTTATGCAGCGAGAAGATTATTCGCATTCCTCGTTCTGGTCAGGAACCTCTAGAAGTTCAAGGCGACAAGAGTGGTACAGTGGTTGGCATCATCTCTTTCTTGAAGGCTCAGAAATGCTTACGTAAGGGTCACACAGCCATTTTGGCTCTTGTTTCAGATGCATCGACGAAGGAAAAGAGACTGGAAGATATACCAGTTGTACGTGACTTTCCTCAGGTATTTCCTGAAGACTTACCTGGCTTACCGCCTCATCGTCAGGTCGAATTTCAGATCGAGCTCGCTCCAGGAGCAGCACCCATAGCTCGCGCACCATATCGCTTAGCTCCATCGGAATTGGAAGAGCTGTCAAAGCAACTGCAAGAGCTCTTGGAAAAGGGTTTCATTCGTCCAAGCTCTTCGCCTTGGGGAGCTCCAGTACTTTTCGTGAAAAAGAAAGACGGTACGTTCAGGATGTGTATCGACTACCGTGAACTCAACAAGGTAACGGTAAAGAACCGTTATCCTCTTCCACGTATAGATGACTTATTCGACCAGTTGCAAGGGTCGTGTTACTATTCGAAGATAGACTTGAGGTCAGGGTATCATCAGCTGAGAGTCCGGGATGAGGACGTCTCCAAAACCGCATTCAGAACTCGCTATGGCCACTACGAGTTTCTTGTCATGCCGTTTGGGTTAACGAACGCGCCTGCTGTATTTATGGATCTTATGAACAGGGTGTGCAAACCCTATCTTGACAAGTTCGTCATTGTTTTCATCGACGACATTCTAATCTACTCCAAGAGTCAGGAGGAGCACGAGCAGCATCTTCGTCTTATTTTGGAACTCCTTCGGAAGGAACAGCTGTACGCCAAGCTTTCTAAATGCGACTTCTGGCTTCGTGAAGTCCACTTCTTAGGCCATGTGGTGAACAAGGATGGGATCCATGTCGATCCATCCAAGGTGGACTCGATCAGAAACTGGCCTGCACCGCGAACGCCAACGGAAATACGCCAATTCTTGGGTTTGGCAGGTTACTACAGACGGTTTATCAAAGACTTCTCCAAGATCGCGCAACCACTTACACTACTGACACAGAAGGGTGTCACCTACCGTTGGGGCAACACGCAGGAAACTGCTTTTCAGTATTTAAAGGATAGGCTTTGCAGCGCACCTATTCTCTCATTGCCAGAGGGCACGGATGGCTTCGTGGTATATTGTGACGCATCAATACAGGGTCTGGGTTGCGTATTGATGCAGCGGGATAAAGTGATTGCCTACGCCTCTCGTCAGTTAAAGATTCATGAACGGAACTACACGACGCACGATTTAGAGCTGGGAGCTGTTGTTTTCGCGCTTAAGATATGGCGACACTACCTGTACGGTACCAGGTGCACGATTTACACCGATCACAGGAGTCTCGAGCATATCCTTAAGCAGAAGGATTTGAACATGCGTCAACGAAGATGGGTTGAACTACTAAACGATTACGAATGCGCTATCAAGTACCATCCAGGCAAGGCCAATGTTGTGGCTGACGCCCTCAGTCGGAAAGACACTTTACCACGGCGCGTGCGAGCGCTACAGCTTACGATTCAGTCTAGCCTTCCTACACAGATACGAGCTGCTCAGATAGAAGCACTGAAACCAGAAAACGTCAAGGCTGAAGCCTTACGCGGCTCACGACAGCAAATGGAACAGAAGGCAGACGGCGCCTACTATGTAACGGGGCGTATTTGGGTTCCACTTTATGGCGGTCTACGCGAACTTGTAATGGATGAAGCTCACAAGTCTCGCTACTCGGTACATCCAGGGTCGGATAAAATGTACCACGACATCAGCACTACTTATTGGTGGCCTAGTATGAAGGCCCACATCGCTACATACATTGGAAAATGTTTGACCTGTGCGAGAGTCAAGGTTGAATATCAGAAACCAGCTGGCCTACTTCAACAGCCTAAGATACCGCAATGGAAATGGGAAGAAATTTCCATGGATTTCGTTACAGGCCTACCTAGATCCCAGCGTGGGAACGATACCATATGGGTGATCGTGGACCGACTCACCAAGTCTGCACACTTCCTACCTATAAAGGAAACGGATAAGTTCTCCACTCTCGCAGACGTTTATCTTAAAGAAGTCGTTTCGAGGCACGGGGTGCCCACATCTATCATTTCGGATCGCGATGCACGATTCACGTCAGAACTTTGGCAAGCGATGCATAAATCTTTCGGCTCACGACTAGACATGAGCACAGCATATCATCCTCAGACGGATGGGCAGTCTGAGCGTACGATCCAAACTCTAGAAGACATGCTTCGGGCGTGCGTCATCGATTTCGGCAACGGCTGGGAAAAGCACCTCCCTTTGGTGGAGTTCTCGTATAATAATAGTTATCACACCAGCATTCAAGCCGCTCCGTTTGAGGCATTGTACGGGCGTAAATGCCGGTCACCTCTCTGTTGGGCAGAGGTGGGGGATAGTCAGATTACGGGTCCAGAGATTGTAGTGGACGCCACAGAAAAGATTGCACAGATACGACAACGCATGGCGGCAGCACGCGACCGTCAGAAAGCCTACGCGGACAAGCGTAGAAAGCCTTTGGAATTTCAGGTCGGGGACCGGGTTTTATTGAAAGTCTCACCCTGGAAGGGTGTGGTACGTTTTGGCAAACGGGGCAAACTAAATCCGCGGTACGTCGGACCGTTCGAAATCATAGAAAAGATTGGCAAAGTAGCCTACAAGTTGAACCTACCAGCTGAACTCGGGGCAGTTCACAATGTCTTTCATGTATCGAACTTAAAGAAGTGCCTATCAGATGAAAACCTCATTGATGTGTGTCGGTGTGTATATAATTTTAGATATATTTTTAAGCCCTTTTTACACTTTTAGCCAAGTTTTAAATTTATAAAACACGATATTTACTAACACTAAACACACATATGGGCAAGTGCACCCATCGTGGACGTAGTATAGTGTTGGTAAGATACCGAGGTCGTCCAAGGACACAAGAGCTTTTAATACCGGTTTATCCTCAACGTCTAATCAAATCAAAAAGTTAGAAAAATGTTTTAAACTAAGAAAAATAAAAACTAACTAAATGCTGAAAAATAAAATAAAATAAAAACAGATAGACAAGATGAATCACTTGGATCCGACACGTGTATTAGTATAACCTTTGATTACTTTCGCACTTTTGCACTTGTTTAAGAGATTATCTTAGTTATTGTAGTAGGCCCCTTTTTCGGAGGTGACGTTACCCTCAACCCAGTAGTTTGAGTCAGCAAGGATACAATCCTAAAGGGTTGGATTATTGAAAGATAATGAATTAAGTTATTAATGCAAATTATGGTAGGCCCCGCTTTTGGCGGTGACGTTACCCTCGGCTAAGTAGTCTGAGTCAGCAGGGATACAGTCCTAAATAGCCGGGTTATAGTATTAATAGTAGTTAGCTTATGAGGGGGTCAAAGAGTTTGGATCCCCGCCATCCAATACCTATGGGCATTGAAGGAGATCCTACTAAATTTGACCCAGGTCCCAAGCAGGACCTCTAAACGCTGAACAAGGGCAAGACCTTTACCAAACCGTTCCCTTAACCCCCGACCAGGTAGCCAACATACCTCCATATAGACCGTGGAGATATGAATGGTGAAAATCTTTTATTTTATATAGACAGTAAAATAATGCCAAGACACCACGGACAAACGATAAGGAAAGATCACCTTCAACATAAGTAACTAGTTATTAAAGTCATTAATACAAAACCAAATAAAAAGTGCAAAAGATTAAAAATAAAAAGTATTATACTAAACACTTGTCTTCACCAAGTGATGTAAGAGACTTAGGCAAACATGGCCTTGATTGTCAAGAACTCTTACGATCAATCTTGGATCCCGAGACGACTCACACACTCTATGATGGACAATGGATGATGGTGGTGGATGATGGTGTTATGGTGGTGGTGGGTGGTGGATGAAGTGTGAGAGAGGTGGTGTGCCAAGGGATGAGTTGAAATGAAGCCAAGCACTCCTATTTATAGGCTGAACAGAAGCCTGGGCACGGCCCCGTGTCCGCTGGACACGCCCCCGTGCCCGTCTGACACTCTCTCTCTTCATTAATTGTAATTCAGAATTACAATAAATGCACCTGCAGCACTCTGACCACGCCCCCGTGTCCGCTGGGCACGGCCCCGTGGTGGGCAATAGAAGCTTCTATAACTTTGTCTTTTCTGACCATCCTGGACACTGCCCCGTGTTCGCTGAGCACGGCCCCGTGTTGAGCTGGACACACCCCGTGTCCGCTGGACACTGCCCCGTGTTCAGCTGGGCACAGCCCCATGCTCAGCTGGGCACAGCCCCATGCTCAGCTTTCTTCTTGTTTTTGCTTTGGGAGATGCTGTCTAGGAGTCGGGCATGCCACGTTTCTTCCTTTTCTTTGTATTTATGTTGGATTTGGCTGCATTTTTGCTTCTTTTGTTCATTTAAGCTCTTTTAACCCTGAAAATACAAAAGGAAGACAAAAGCACACTTTTTCCAACATTAGTACTTAAAAAGGGTTGGTTTTATGCCTCATTTGATGTAATTTATATGTTGCATTTTACACACATCACTCATCATTCCTTTTAAGAAACTCACTATCGACGAGCGGTTGCAGTTCGTCGAGGAACCAGTAGAAATCACGGACCGGGATGTGAAGGTCCTCAAAAGCAAGAGAATCCCTCTTGTTCGAGTTCGTTGGCACTCCAAACGTGGCCCAGAGTACACCTGGGAACGCGAAGACAGGATGACAGAAAAGTACCCCCAGTTATTCGGAACCAATACAACCCACTACTGAGACTGAAGCTACTACTTCGGAATTTCGGGACGAAATTCCAGATCAACGGGGGGAGGATGTGACACCCCAGGAAAATCAGTGAACAATACAGTTTACCTAGCTTCCTCAGTGAGTGCATACCAAATTTCGGGACGAAATTTCCAATTAGTTGGGGATAATGTGACAACTCGAACTTTAGACCGACTTTGTGTAACGTTAAGCGTTTGTGTGAATACTATTTGAATAACATGTTATATGTTCCTTGTGTGATATTGTAAATGTTTGGTTATATGTTACATGACCCGATCTTACCAAGTCTACTTGACTACATAAACCATTCGGCCCACACCCAAATACATCCGACTCGAGACCCATGTGGGGTTTCGGCCCACATCCCCTCTACGTATTTATACACACACACACCTTAGGGTTCTAGTTTTACAACATTGCAACCAAAAACACACACACACACCTCCTCGACTCGGAACCAAAGGCATCGAAAACCCTCTCTCATCTCGGTTAGTATCAAGCTCTTGATTACGTGTTTATATGTTTTGTTAGTAACCGGATTCGCATGATCTAGGGATTTTTATTATTAAATGATTATTGTTTATGAATCGGATATATGAATGTATGATGATCGGCTATTTTGTATTGTTTAATCGGATACGTTTATATGATTCTTGAATGTATGATCTAGTCTAATCAGGTATGATGTTGTTAACCGGCTGTGTTTTATGTTAATTGGATTTGCCTGATTTAAACCAAACGAATATATATATAAAATCGGCTGAATGCATATGTTGGAAATCCGAATGAATATTAAGATGTGTTCTTGAATATGACATGAACTGTTTGAATGTAGTTGATTTTGGAATTAAAACTGATTTGATCTGTTTACCGAAACTGACCAAAGTGTTAGCTAAAATCACGGGTAGTCAATGCATGATTTAAGGAAACTGTTACATACTTGATTGCGACCTAGATTGCGAGTCGGAAACCCATTGTCTCGACTCGAGACCACAGACAGCATTTGTCGAAACCGAGGTTGCGAGTCTCGTTGCGACTCGTAACCAGCACATGACAAGTCGAAACCAAAGGTTGCGAGTCCCGTTACGACTCGTAACCGGACCTTGCCAAGTCACAATCTCACACAACAGCACGAACCGAAACCGCGGTTGCGAGTCCCGTTGCGACTCGTAACCGGACCTTAACAACTCGAGACCAGCTCCGATTGCGACTCGAGAACATCACCGTTACGAGTCCCGTTGCGACTCGGGATCTCCTCGTTGCGACTCGAGACGGACCATACTGTTGTTGGACTTTTACTATTTCAGGCCCAACTGTTTTGGGCCGGGCACTTGGCCATTTGTTTAACTGTTGTTTTGGGCTGCTATTGGATACGTGTATGTTGCCATGATCAATACGTGTTAGTAACCTACGTGCTTTATACGAACCTGACTTGTATAATAACCATGATAGGGCGTGGTTGACCAATTACTAGCTTAACTATATTCTTTGTGTATCTGCCGAGCAAACCAAGGTGAGTTCACACAGCCAAGGCATGGGATTCCCGGGTTGGGAATTGGGTTGGATATGTTGATATTGAAAGAGTTACTCGTACTTACGCATTCGCTAGACTATAGACCATCGTCCTCAGGATAGTCAGGACACGTTACGTAAAGCCTACGTAACCCAGTATTTGCCATTTGTCTCCCGGGTCGGGAGGACACGTTACGTAAAGCCTACGTAACCCAATACCTTCTACTGTCTTCCGGGTCGGAAGGACACGCTACGTAAAGCCTACGTAGCCCCCACGCGTACCACTGTCCTCGGGGAAGGGCACGTCACGTAAAGCCTACGTGACCCAGTACGTATTCCTGTTCTCGGTAAAGAAGAACACATGGTTGGAAGTTAGTCTAGTAAGTACCACTAATGAGAAGCCCTCATTAGTAAGGATAAACGTGGGAAGCCCCCACCGGTAATATAAACACAAGGTTTGGGAAGCCCCCACCTTTAGTACACACTAGTATGGGAAGCCCCCACTAGTTATACTTATGCACTATGTTATGAACTTACCTTCTGTGAACTCGCTCAACTAGTTTGTTGATTATTTTGCTGCATGCCTTGCAGGACCTTAGGTACTTTATGGAGCTTGCACAGGGAGGAGCAGGTCGTTGTGGGATTTGGATCATGAACGATATCTGAACTTATAACTATTTTGAGTTTACATTTCTATGCTTCCGCTACTTAAACAATGTTTGGTTTTGAAACATCAATCATGTCATGACGAATTACGTTAATTACTTTGATTATTAAATGCTATGTTTGATATGATTGATGGCTTGATCCTGGTCAGTCACGCTCCCAAGCGGTGGTACTCCGCGGGTGGATTTTGGGGGTGTGACACCTTGCTTCATTCACCATGGTTGGCATGGATTAAACCATGGCAACCATGAGCCTACTTTCCTTTTTCAATATTTCATTTTCCTTTTCCACAAAAGTAAATTAAAAAAAGAAAATAGTGGTTTGGGTCATGACCACACCCTTAAGGTAGTGGTTTTGGATGATAGATTGGAAGTGAGTGACATTGTGCCAATGTGGAGGATCATGGTGACCATGAGGGTCATGACCACACCCTATAGCCTAAATGGTTTGAACCAAATTGAGGTACATGAACTTTTATGTTTAAGACTTATTTTTTCTCATTCGTGTGTTACTTAATTGCATCAGTGATTTCTTGAACTACTTGATAATTTAGATGGTAAATCTATTACTTACTAGACATGTGTAACGCCTAAAACGTATATCCACCACAGTGATGCTACTAACCTAAAACCTCCAAAAATAATAAACTTTTGTAAAAATATCATACGAATTAGAAAACTGCCATAAACGAACAGTTATGCAAAGTGTCGCCCCCGCCGCATTGCGCGGGCTCCCTACTAGTCTATTTAATGGAGAAACTGGGTTTTGTATTTTCACAATGAACTCCATATAAGTATACTAGAATAAAAATAAATAGTTACAACTAAATGAATGATATTAACACTCGTAAGCATGAAATCCATCTACTGTTTTTATTTATAAATTATAGTTTCAAATATTTAAACAAATCCAATTTTGTTAAATGGTTAAGTATGAAACATCTTAAATATACAAGGGTTATGATATGAAGTTACGAATCAGGTTCTCTATTATAAAATATGTCATGTTAATCAAACATCTAACTACTATAATAAAAGAAACCAACTTTTGAACACGTGTCATTCATTGAAGGTATCCTCAAATTTATATTTATTTAAATAAATAAATAATAAATTAATATTAAATCTTATTATAATTTAATAAAATATTATCCTCAAATCTAAATTGTTAATTTAATATATTTTTAAAACAAATACCTTACTTATCTATTTATTTTATATTAAATATATAAATAATAAATTAATATTAAATGTTATCCTAATTATTTAAAAGCATAACTTTTTTTATTATTTGGTACACAAAATTATGTTTATTCAACTCGAGTAAAACGCGAGGTTTTTAAGGATATAATTTTTTTTTTATTATTTGGTAGATTTTTCAACCCGACTATACACGAGGTTTTTTAAAGATACAACGTTTTTAGTATTTAATATACAAAATTACATTTATTTAGGATATAATTTTTTTATTATTTGGTAGATTTTTCAACCCGACTATACATGGGTTTTTTAAAGATACGACGCTTTTAGTATTTAATATACAAAAATACATTTATTTAATCCGTGTAATACACATGGTTTTTAAAGATATGACTCTTTTTTTATATCTATTCAACACGTGAAATATACGGGGTTTTTAAGGATGTAATTTTTTTTATTATTTGGTAGATTTATCCAACCCGATTATACACGGGTTTTTTTAAAGATACGACATTTTTAGTATTTAGTATACAAAATTACATTTATTTAATCTGTGTAATACATATGGTTTTTAAAGATATAACTTTTTTATTATTTGATATATAAAATTACATGTATTTAACCCGTACAATATACAAGGTTCTAAAAGATATAAGTTTTTATTATTTAATATTTAAAATTATATTTATTCAACCCGTGTAATACACGGGGTTCTAACCTAGTAATCTGAATAAACTAACATAACAAAATCATAAATAAACTAACCTAACCTAAACTGAAAGAGGTTGTGCCAGAGGAAATTGAGAGGAAGATTATCACAAACAAGGAAAAGAGTATAGGTATTTTTGCCGCTGTTCTTGTAGGGTTAGGTTTTGTGTTTAATTGGAGGCGATAATGGAAGAATAAAAAATAGGGAAAAATTGTTTATATATTTATTGTTGCGTGTATAATGGAAAAAAAGGGGGACATGGTTGCCGTGATTTAATCCACGCGAACCACCGTAATTTAATTAGGGGGTGGTATAGGGCATGAATAATGGGCCTATGTAGCAAATAATAATGACCCAACCATTTTTAGGGTTTCGAAGAAGAAAGGAGATTTTTGTTGGATGTCGGCTGGTTAAGGTTATCTAGGTTTGTTTGTTTGTTTTTTTTCTGTGTTGACTGAGTTTAACAAAAACTTAATTTATATTTAAAAACTTAAATTAGTCTTTAAAACCCTAAATTATTTTTTAAAAAAGAAAAAAAAAGGAAGATGGTTGGAAGGTCTAAGTTACGCCACTAAAGAAGATAGCTTAGGGTAATGAATAGTTTAAGTGACGTTACTCAAAGAAATTGGAGAGAGTTACCGGGTTTGGAGAGCCCTTCCCCAAAGCATGTCCCAAATCTCTTGCAAGATTTGCAATAATGGGCCGAAGGCCCAAGATATGACCAGCCTATTAAAGTATTAATCATGCTTTAGTTAGGGCACTAGTAAATAGTAAATAGTAATTAGTAATGTACCAATAGGTTTTGGGTTCGATTCTTACAAAAGGGGTTTTTTTTTCCATATTTATTGGGTTTCCTCCTGAATTGGTGTATAGGCATGATGCCTAGTGGAGATGGATATGATCGGGTGGTTCCGCTGGTGGCACATTGATACTCCAGTGATCCGTCAGTGATCCAAATTTGCCGTTCAAAAAAAAAATCAGTAATGTACCAACTTTTTTTTTAACAAGAGTAATGTACCAACTCTAGAGAAGAAACGGTGGGGGTGTGAAAAAAAAATCCAAATCTAAAAATCCGAACATGAAATATTCGGAAATTCGAATATAGATTTGGATAGGGAATTATTAAAAATTTTGGATATTATGGAGGGAATTAGTTTTTATAAAAACATTCAACTTTAAATAGTAATTAGTAATTTTGGATACTTTGAACAAACTTTCTACAAAATTTTGGATATTTCGGATATCCAAAAATAATTATTATTAGAAATTGTTATACTTTTTTTAATAATTAAATAACACGTATATTTTTAGAATTTGAATTCGAATTAGATTATTGAAATTTACTATCCGAAATTTCAGATATTCGATTTTGAACAACTTACCGCTGTAGATTTAGACCAAGTGTTCTTCAAATGTTAGAACTTGAGTTTTTGTAGGCCTCAATTCTTTTTTTTTTACAAAACTAATAAACCACCAAATAATCAAATTACAATTTCCAAAATAAATCCCCTAGTGGTAGGAGACTTGGGTTTTCTAATGGATACTTAAGTTCAATTCCTACTTGTGTCATATGAGGTGGATATAGGCAATGAAGGATTTGAATTAGGCCTTGTGTGAGGTTGTCACTTCGATTCCCGAGTCCAACCGGGTTTTCTTTCCGCCATGTGTTACGCCAGAAAGTTCTGCTCTTGTGGTGACACAACTGTCAAGTGGCAGCCGGAGGTATGGTTTCTCGGGGGAACGCCCAAAAAAGCGAAACTTTGAAGCCATCGTGAGCCTGGTTAAGACATCATGGCCTGACCAGAGTGAGGCAATACGAGACTCTCCGATTTAGAGAGTGTGACGCATGAAGTCCACCGTTCAAAAAAAAGACGATTTCCAAAATATAAATATGCCAAATGATCAAGTATTTTAAATAGAGTAGAAACATCACCAAAATTCGTATTTTATGAAAAAAAGGGCATGCTTATTGAAAATTGAAAAAGCTCAACAAAATGGAACCAAAACTGTCATTTTGGTGTGAAAGTCTATTTTAGTGACTATTTTTAAATAATAGTTTATTGCCGTGTTAGCAATGAGATGAAAGTGTCAGTTTCATAAAAAATATTCATTTGACATACTATTTTTAACTTATCATTGTGGGATGACAAGTTTGAATTCGGTCTTATTTGACATCATTTTTCAATATTCTAACCAACTTTTTTTAAGTTATTATGAAAACTGTTAACGAATTCAGATGATAATTTATAAATGTATTAGATGAAATCAGTTAAAATAATTCTATAAAAAAACAAATAATTAAAAAGAAAGAAAAAAAAGAGGGCACCACCCATGTTTATATGGTGTACTGCAACACTGAACCCGCCATTGTTTGTGAACGGAATCCTTGAAATATATTTGAGTAAATTACCACTTAACTCCAAAATTAAAAAGTTTAACTACCTGACTCCCTAGATATCTATCTATCTACTATAATAAAAGAAACCAAGTTTTGGACACGTGTCTTTCATTGAAGCCATCTATTTTTATAGATAATTAATATCAATTAAAAGATAATTATACAATTAAATTTAATATAAATTTAAACAATTCATATAGGAGATAATATATATAATATTTTAAAATAGAGTAAATTACAAAAACCGTCCTTTATGTATGTCACTTATTGCAAACTGTGTCCTTTGTCTTCAATAATTACAGAAAACGTACTCGATGTTTGCAAACCCTTGCAAGTTATGTCATTTAGCCCTAACTCAGTTAATTTAAATGATTTATTTATTTTATTAAACTAAAATAGTTAAGGGTAAAACCTATTTAAAAAATGTTTAAAAGGTGTTTATTGGTTCTATACTTATATTTTAGTGTTCAATTCTCAACTCAAATACGGTAATCACTATGTTTACATGACATTTATAAGAACAATCACCCTCCATCGTATATCGAGTATATACGTTAGTTTTTTTAAGATATAAATTTTTATTAGATTCATTCAACCCGTGTAATAAACGAGGTTTTTTTAAAGATATAACATTTTTATTTTTTGCTATACAAAATTACATTTATGCAACTCGTGTAATACTCGGGGTTTTGAAATTATAACTTTTTTTATTATGTAGTATATAAAATTAGATTCATTCAATACATATAATACATAGGATTTATAAAGATATCACTTTTTATTGTTTGGTATATAAAATTACATGTGTTCAACCCGTATAACACAGCCTCTCGCTTTAGTCTCCCTAATGGTCGAACTTAGTCTCGCTCCTCAGCTCGACGAGGTTCTTAAAAATGTAACTTTTTTATTATTTAATATATAAAATTAAATTTACTCAACCAGTACAACACACAACACACGGGGTTTTTAAAAATATAACTTTTTTATTATTTAATATATAAAATTATATTTATTCAACCAATGTAATAAACGAGATATTTAAATATATATTGTTTTATTATTTGGTATATAAAATTGCATTTATTCAACCCGTCTAATAAACGCGATTTTTAAAGATATATTTTTTTATTATTTGGTATTGAAATTGCATTTATTAAACCCGTGTAATACACGGGGTTCTAACCTAGTTTATTTTATAACGTTTTCAGTCAAATTTTATTCATTTTATAACGGTCTGAGTCCAATTTTGTTAAAATTTGGACTCAAAAGGGCTCAAATGATTATAAAAAACGTCTAGGGACTCAGGGCGTTAAACATTTTAATTTTAAACTCAAATAGTTAAAAACACACTAACATACAAAGACTCAAAAAGTAATTTATTCAATATATTTTGTGATTTATATTTTGGTAACGTTTAGTGCTTGTATAAATATCAATATAAATCATGTTATTAAAAAAATATCCATTTGGTCCGAACATATCTTGATTACAACTTGTTTTGACATGGACTAATTTGACGTGTCCCACAACTGATGAAACCATTCTGCTAGACTTAGGCTTAGCTCTTTGAATATTAAGTGTAGAGGGATTTGAAAAGGGGGCGTTATATGACATATGGGCGTCATGTCAGCAGGCGTAAAAAATGGCGTGGTGCAAAAAAGGGAAGAGTGGGATGGGGTGTGGAAAGTGGCGTTTTTATTAAAAATAAAATAAAATTAACCAATCAAAACCAACCTAAAATCCACCCACCAATGAAACGCCACCGCCTCAACCACACATTTGCCCTCACGCCGGTGGAGATCCTCAAGCCCCAACCACAACGTCATGCTCCACGCCGAACACGGGTGGTTAGCTTGGCGTGAACTGGCTACCGCACCAGATTTCCACGCCCACACCGTATGATCTTAGTTAGCATGGAATGAGATGATTTAAGATATATATCCCCCTTCAGTCTTAAATATACTTATATAACTATAACTTTATGTTTTATTAGATAATCCCAGCAAATTGATAAGTGTAGTCGATAATTGATACATCTAGATCTCATACTTTTTATAACGAAACTTTCTCTAAGGCTTTGGGGTGTGGGAGACGTGGGTTGGGATATTATTTGCTACATCGGACCACTAATCAAATGGTACACCGCCCCCTCCTTGATTGATGGTGGTTCGCGTGAATTGATCCACGTTTACCACGACTCTCCCAAATTATTTTGAGATAAAAATATATTAAAATAATAAAAAGATGATGGTTTGGGTCATGACCGCACCCTTAAAATAGTAATTTTGAATCATGGATTAAAGGTGAGTGATATAACGTCTGAAGAAGGTCATGACCACACGATTACAAGAGAAAGTAGTTCAATAATACATGAGACAAGTTTCAACATGAAAACACTTTTTTATTCTTCTCCACCTTTTGAAGTTTTGGGCTTTTCTTCCTCAAGAAAATTGTTCCCTATTTCAGTTTCGTATTGTCTTGGAGACTTGGACTTGAGAGTTTAGATTTGGGCCCTATTTCAGTTTCGTATTGTGTTGTGTTGGAGACTTGGACTTAAGAGTTTAGATGCTTTGATCAAATGATGTTCTCTCAAGTTCTAGTTTTCTTACCAACGAAACTTTCTTTTATATCAATTAACAACTTAAATAACTACAAAATTAACATACATGAATTAACGGTAATATCATAAATAAAACTCCTATTATGCTTTATTATACTGTGAACTCAGAATCTAAAACCGAAGAAGAGAAAACGCATCTGTAAACTCACAAAAAAAAAAAAAAAAAATGCATTTGTAAACTATGAATCTTAAGCGAATTTCAAATCCTTTCACTCGTTGTGGGTAGATTAACTGAATGTCTTTTGTTTGGCATCAAATCAGTCACATCTTATGATATGTTTTCATTCTTCATTCTACCTTATCAAACATCTATATATATGCTTGGGGAATAATATTTACATTAAATACAATTGTCTAAATCACTAAAAAGTGGAAGTCACTTAATTTAACATCTTGAATCAATTCTTTTCTTTTTTGGTGGTTGAAGGGAGGGGATTATTATTCCATGAAGCATGGAAAAATGCTTAACGTTATTTTAGGAGACGACTCTGTACTTTAAAGAAAAAAGTTCGTAAAATACATAATCAACTTTAGAAAAGAATTACGATAACTACATATACTGCACTTGTACATAGTGTTTGGTAAGTAGAATTACCATAACTACATATACTGCACTTGTACATAGTGTTTGGTAACTATAATAATAGTTATAAAGAGACCGAGATGAACGATTACATAATCGTCTTGTGCATTACAATATAGCAAACAATACAGTTTATTATGCGGTTCTGATATACTCTACTTAGAAACAGTTTTGTATTAAACGTTTTACCGTATATATGATAATATATATTTTTGAAAATTTCCAAATTAAGTATTTAAAAAGACTCATACAGTTCTCTCTCTATATATCTATATAATCTATAAAAGGAGATTAAAGGCTGATGTAATTTTGCCTACGTGTCAGTCTCTCAGGCATGCCACGTAGGATCTGATGATGTCATAAATAACAAATTATTTAAAACTTATAATACCATTTTAATTTGAAATTTGAATTTGAAATTCAAAATAAAGAAAGAGGGTTCATTAAATGTTTTCCATTTCAAATTTCAAACCCTGGTTTCTCTCTCTATTTGCTCTCTCTTTCTTCTTTGTGAGACCAATCCAAGGTTTTCAAAATCTGCTCTCTCTCCTCCTCCGCCTTCGTCTTTCTTTTCTTCTTCAAAATAACAATACGATCATCCAAAACCCTAGATCTTCATTCTTCATGGAGCCTCCCTCACATTCATCGCTCTATTGGATTCATCATCTTCTCCAAACAATTCAACAAACAGGTACACTCCTCGACAAACCCTAGATATCAACACGTTTGTTCTTCTTCTACGTTGAAGTTATTGAAGTTATTATTGTTTATCAACAAACAAATATGATGTTTGTGTTCTATTTTTATGTGTTCATCATTTATCGAAGTTATTGAAGTTATTATTGTTTTTTGTTTTTGTTTTTTTTATGTTGAAACCCTAGATCTGACATAAAAATTGAACGACGATTATTCATTCGACATAGTGGGTCTTTTCTTTCTCTGTAGTGATTATCCTTACCAGCATTAAAAGGGACAACAGGATACCAATTAACAACGGCTCTTGCCTTTTTTGTGATGAATTTCTTTCAGAAAGGTATTATTTAGTAGGCGTCTTTGAATTTTTCAGTTCATTTGTTTAGGGTTTCAATCTTTTTAATTTTCTTCAAGAATTTTATAGAACACTGATTACTTAATATGGTTTGTGTATTGAATATGTGAAATTACTTGATTAAGATTTCTGACGTATGATTGGTTCCTGTTATTACTTGATTCAAATTTAAATTCCTGATGCAAATAGTTTTTTTTCGCTAGTAACATGGTGGTTCTGAGTTTGGTTATTGAGAACAATAAATTTGTTGTTTAATTTTGAAGTTATGATCAATTCATTGAGTTTATAGAGTTGTTGATTAAGATTATTGAATAGTTGCTACTATGGATACTTTTACAGGATGGATACGGATAATCCTGATGTCAACACTGTAAGTCCCTCTGCACACTCAATATGCAACTTTTTATGGATTATTTTTATTTGATCATGCATTTTTATTTTTTGTTAGCCTGAGCTATGTGAGGATGATGAGTTTATTGTGCTGACATGTGATGGTATTTGGTAAGGGTTTATATGAAATGACACTATAATTTATGCCATGCAATTATTCTTTCTTAATCTTTTGGATCATTAATAAATTATTTTACTTTCATGTGTTTAGGGATTACATGTCAAGCCAAAAGTTAATGGATTTTATTCTTGAGCAATTGATATCGGTAAGTTTGAGATAACTCATGTTGCCCTTTAAATTACATCACGTTAGAGGTGACGTTGTTTGATGACAGTGTGATTCATCTTAAATTTGATGATTGTCATATATGTTGTGTTGCAATGATGTTCGAGGGTTAGTTAAGGAAAACAAATATCCGTTAAATTGTTTGTAGATTGGTATGAACTGGCATAAATTTACCTAAACTTGAGAGCATGGTTTATGTCATCAATTTCAATTTCTGACTGCTATAAATGCCAACTTTTTTTTGTTTTGAGGTTTGGCCCTTCTATAAATGCCAACTTTATATGGCCGATTCTGAAAAAAAAATATCTGAAATGTCGACTTAATGTTGTGTGTTGCAGATTTACTCTGTCAGAAATGTTGTTGACTTTTACTATACAAAAAATGCGCATTTCAACCCCAGCCCGTTTTCACTGCATAAAAATGGTCGCTTTTAACATCAAGTTGGAAGTTTAAATCATTTAGTAAATAATACATGAGGTTTGGTTTTGCTTTATCTCGAATCAATTAAATTGATCAAATTAAATTTATCAAATTTTATTATGTAACGGTTTGAATTCAGGATTCTGTAATTTTGTTTTGATTTGGTTGATTTTGGTTGAAATTTATTTATTTCATGTTATGTTTTATCTTACTTTGAAGTTTGCTTTATTTAAAAGCTTTATTTGTGTTAATTTCTTTAATTTTATAAATTAGGGTTCTAATTTGGGGATTTTGATTACATGTAGTGTTTTCAGAGAGCTCTGCAGTCAATTGTCTTCTATCAGGTATAAGATCTCTGTTTTAAAATTGGTGATGAAAATTGTTGATAATTAAATCTGATTGATTTGTTTATGTATTAGGTGCCGCTGTTAACCGTCAAGCTGTTGAAGTTCAGGTATGTTTATTACCAGATTTTGTAATGGATGTATAGGTTTGTTTAATTAGGTTTTGTGTTTATGATCATTAACCTAAATGGATTCTCAATCGTTCTAAAAATTGAAAATGCACCATACGCTATGTACTGTTTCCAAAATCTCGACAGATATATGTTTCGTATTTGGCCGAACAATAAAAATGTTCAGGGAAATTTTCAAATTGTTTACTACTTAATATAAATTTAGTTTTTTTCTGTTATGTTGATTTCTGATGACTGCAAAATAACTGGGATATGACTCGATTGCTATTTGTGGTACAATTTGAATGAATTTAATGTTTTATCTAATTAGAAGTGTTCACTTTTATATAATTTAAATACCTTTTTGTAGTAGTTTGCTTAATTTTAGAAATTACAGTTCTAATTCGGGGATTTTGATTACATGTAGTGTTTTCACAATCTATACTATCTATTGAGGGAGATTAGAGGATGACCTCGATTTGCCTACATGCCACGTTCTTAGCTATTAAGGAAGAGAGGAAGACACAAAGGATGTGTCAAACACAGTTGAGATGATATATGTTCAAGGTAATAAGAAGAAACCCTCTGTTGAAGAAGCAACCAGTGAGAGTGTTTTGCTGGAAACATGGAGGGGTCGGTGACGTTGTCGAGGAGTGTCAGGAAATGCTAAGTGATAGCATTTCCTGACACTCCTCGACAATGTCACCGACCCCTCTTAAAAATTCCATCAAACCTCTCTCACTGGTTGCTTCTACAACAGAGGGTTTCTTTTTATTACCTGAACCTGTATCATCTCAACTGTGTTGACTGACCCTGTATGTGTTGTTACATCAAGATTCAATTAGGATTTTTTTTATTTTGAAAATTGATCGATTCAGTTTTGATCACCACAGATGCTTTTGTCATCTGAGGCTATGATGGCGAGAACTGCCGTGTTGTTGCAACATGCCCTAATCGTTGCTGGCTGCCATTCGCAGCTGTTCTAGGTAGCGTTGGGTGTAATAGATGTTTGGTTGATGATAATTAGATTGATGTCACCTAAGGGATATTCAGTCAATGATGTTGATGAGATGCTTCTCACCTGAGACTAAAACTATGATGAAGCAAACGTCTGGCCGAATAAGCGAGGTCTGACATTTTCAAATCATTTGAATTACTTTAGCAAATCATTTAGTTTTGAATGTGAAGATGAATAAAAATGAATTCAAAGTGCATTTTTCTTCTCCTTTCAACATGAGGCTATGATGATTTTGTAGATCTGAGTAAAAATTGAATGAAGATAGCATTATGGTATGGCAAGGTCGTAGGATGGCAGTTGTTCATGCAACCTCTCTTGCAGCCATGGTGTTGTCATCTTTATGCACAATTTGAGCCTGACAGTCTGACAATATAAATGTTTTGCAACTTCACCATGCATAGAGAAGAAAGAGAGTTGGATCTTTGTGATATTGAATAGAGAAGAAAGAGAGAGTTGGATGGAGATATGATTACTTCTGAGTGCATTAAATGGCTAAAACAACTCCCTATGCATTTTAAGTTTTGCCTCCTAAAAAAAAGATTATTACCTGAACCTGTATCATCTGAAATGTGTTGACTGACCCTGTATGTGTTTTTACATTAAGATTCAATTAGGATTTTTTTGATTTTGAAAATTGATCGGTTCAGTTTTGATCACCTTAGATGCTTTTGTCATCTGAGGCTATGATGGCGAGATCTGGCGTGTTGTTGCAACATGCCCTAATCGTTGCCGGCTGCCGTTCGCGCCTGTTCTAGGTAGCGTTGGGTGTAATCGATGTTTGGTTGATGATAATTAGATCGATGTCATCTAAGGGATATTCAGTCAATGATGTTGATGAGATGCTTCTCACCTGAGACTAAAACTATGATGAAGCAAACGTCTGCCCGAACATATGCGAGGTCTGTCATTTTCAAATAATTTGTATTACTTTAGCAAATCATTTAGTGTTGACTGTGATGATGAATAAAAATGAATGCCTGGAGCATTTTACTTGTCCTTTCAACATGAGGCTATGATGATTTTGTAGATCTGAGTAAAAATTTAATGAAGATAGCATTATGGCATGGCAAGGTCGTAGGATGGCAGTTGTTCATGCAACCTTTCTTGCAGCCATGGTGTTGTCATCTTTATGCACTATCTGAGCCTGGCATTTTGACAATATAAATGTTTTTAACTTCACGATGAATGACCTTGGCTGATGCTGTGTTGGTGATTAAGGTTTTGAAAAGGGATCGTGTATAATTGTTGTCACATCTATACAAGAAAATGTGAGCAGGCAAAATTTGAAAATGCATGAGGAGTTGTTTGGCCATTTAATGCCCATCAGAAGTAATCATATCAACTCTCTCATTCTTCTTGATTCAAACTCATAGCCCACATTTCTCTCTTTCTTCTCTATTTCTCTCTTTCTTCTCTATTCTTCATCACAGGCGATTTCGATTCAAACTCTAAGGTTTCCTTTACAAAGCTTCCACAGAGTGTTTTGGTAGTAAGCTAGGGTTCTGGGCACTTTCCGGTAACTTAGATGCGTTTCCGATGAAGCAAATGGCGGCCTGAATATATGCGAGGTCTGACATCGTTTGTAAATTGGTTCGTGTGGCCATTGATATAGAGTGACTGTGAAGATGTTAAGGTTGAAGCAACTGTCTCCTACAGATCAGGTAGTTACTCTCAATTATCGGTTGTTGTTCAATCAGAAAGATAAGGTACTTTTTCCATCCCTGAAGATGTTCTTGGTCTGTTTGTTCTTAGTTGTGATTGGTAATTTCAAGAATTTGTAGTTTGATAAAGGTTTCATTTTTTTGATTTGTTTTATTTGTGGTGATGATTTCTGTTTTGTTGTATTGTTTGATTTGTTTTTTAATTATTTTGGTTGGCTAATACACGAGAATCACCCATAGAACTCACCACCAGAACCATTGGGCATGTCGAAAACGATGATCATGAAGCCAACATCAACAACTTACATAAACAATCACTGGTTAATTCAACACACAGGCAAGTCTGGATGGGTTGTTTATAGATTCACTGATCTTTGTTTGTTTTTCATTCAGTTTACTTTTCCTTAAACAGGTTATACTTCAAGCTTTCTCGATCTGTTTGCAGGCGAATAGGTTGACTCGATGAGGTATGAAAAATAGAATTGATAAATTTAGGGAAAATCTGATTCAAAGATGATAACGCAATAGTGGAGGATCTAATTCTACAATTTCGATAAATTCAGGTGTGTTTTCAAATAATGCTTCCTAGATGTTTGAAGACCGACAAATGTCCAACGAAGCAGCACTGTGGACATTTGTCGTTCTTTGTCGGTTTTCAAACATCTATGAACCATTATTTGAGAACGCCCTTGCATTTATCGGAGCTGTGGAATTAGATCCTCTACTGTTGGGTTATCATCTTTCAAACCCATTTTCCCTAAATTTATCGATTTTGTTTTTTCACGCAGGATATAATCTGTTTTTTTAGTATTTGATTTGGCCGATGACCCATGTTCAAGGATGCTTTATGTTTAAGACTATACGAAGATTGCATTTGGTTATCATAAGGTTAAATTTTAAATTAATATGGTCTCATTTGTTACTAAGCTTATAATTATACTTAAGCCATCACATTCTTTTTGTTAGGTCTCAATGCATCTAATCATAGCAACCATCATTGAGCCATCACATTATTTCCCTCTGCATATCAGGTAACGGTTTTTCTTAATACATCTCGAAAATTAGTTTGTTATGTATGAGTTTTCAATGTGGTTTTGAAACTTATTGGATAGTAATTGTCAATTTCAGATAGGTTGGGTATTGAGACCAAGAAATTTAACGCCACTTACAGTTATGGTTTTAAGGTCAATTATTGGCTTCAAACAGAGACAGAAGACCTTTGTTTCTGAATGTATTGTAGTTTCAATTATGACTTATGCCTGATGTTGTTGTCAATTTATAAGTATAATGCGAGTGCGAATTCATTAAATAATTTAACATCATATTTTACATATAGATGTAGACAAAAACTTTTATCATTATACTTGTAATACTAACACATAATCTCATTAACATTGTTTTATAAAGATATTTAACTAAATGCAAAGAATTTAAATGATATAGTATAATCTGTTTTATAGTATTTGTTTTCGATCGTTATTAAACATACCCGTGTGTTCACACGGGTGTTACAGCTAGTCTATACTACTTTAATAAACATATGTGAAGGACAAGATGGTAATTGAACAAGGTGTTGAAAAAACACTCAATGCACAATGTACAAGATTTAAAGCACAAGAAAACACAAATTTTTTACCCTTCAACTGATTCATCATCAACCATCCATTTCTTTCAATTTTTCACACGGATCACAATCTGGACGGCTGATATTCACTTCACATGGATCGCCCTTTCTACTCCCTTCTCTCTCACAACTCACATCTCACAAACTTTATCAGACTCTTTCTCTCTCTTTCTCCCAGATCTAGATCGGAAGTGTTTGAACCACCGGTGGAGGAGACTAGGGTTTCATCTTCCGTGATGAAAGATGTCTGGAGTGCTGATGGTTTGAGATGAAATCAGATGATGAACAACCTGTGATGAAGAACAAACATCAATGAAATCGAAAACACACAGGGTTGAACACGGATTTGAAGAAACCCTAACTGAAGGTTTTGTCCGGTCATCTCTGTTGTGGTTTCTTTCGGCTTTCTTCCACATCAACGATTAGCAAACACAAAGGTAATCAAACCCTAAAATGTCTAAATGGACTGGTTGTTTTCGTTCTCAGCTTTCTACCCTTTTGTTGTTCATCTAACTTGAAGGAGAAGTCCTGTTGAGTTAACATGTAATTTCATTAGGGTTTTACACGATGTGGTTCACCAGCTTAACGAGAATTTTGAATTATTTCCTTCTTTGATTTTTAGGGTTTTTTTTTGCTGTGACATATTAGACAGGTATTGGGATCCTCAATCGATAAGATTAACAATTCGTGCGTTGCTGTGACATATTAACAATTTCATTAGGGTTTTACACGATGGGTTGATTGACCTAATGTGTTATTTGTTTAATTACACCAATTTGTAAGCGCTTATCGCATAAACAGCATTATGTGCAACTCAAGTGTTGATTTATTATTGCTAATTGTGATTAGTGTACTGTTCTTTTAGCAGGTTTAATGGTGGCATGTTTGTGCTGGTTCAACAAAGCCAGAAAGCGGAGGCGACGGCTAGGGTTTCGATTAGTGATCTCGGTCTGATGTTCTTCACGATAGATATGCACTCGAGATGGTAAAGATGGAATTCCAGCATTGCTTGGGGTTACAGGTGTGCTTGATTTGGTGGGGTTGAAGTTGAACGTTTACTTGAATCCTTTATGTATTTTTCGTTTTTACTAATTGCGACTAATTCTTGTCTTATGGTATTGCAGGGATCCGCGTTTGAGTTTAGTTCTGGCTGGAATCCGAGTCGATCGTTTCACAACTACTATGGCGTCTTCTAGGGTTTCATCAAAAGTCCAAATCAAGAAAATCCGTTGGGTCCATCACTAAAGGTAAACTCTCTAACCTCAACTGACTATGTTCTTTTGAGTATTGTAGAATGACCATGTTTCGCTCCTTCAAATTAAGCACTTCGGTTAATAAAGGGGTCTGTTTGATGTTTAAAGGGGTCTGTTTGATGTTTAAAGTCAATTTTGAAGTGGGGTAGCTTCTTTCTTGTTTGTTTTCCATATATTATTAGTATATTGTACACCGGGTCGGCAGGTAACAACATAATGGGTTCGGGTGATATTTCAACCAAACTAGAACGGGTCAAAACAAAGCGTTCTAGAAAATGGTCTTAGGGTTTCGACCAAAATGACTAAAACATAAATTATAGACGGCTGGCGAAATGGGTCGTAGCGGGTTTAGGTCGTTACGGTTCCAACCAAACTGGGTATGGGTCAAATGGAATGTTTTAGAAAGTGGTCATTTGCTTTGGCTCGGAATGGGTTCCCGACCTTTGGGTTGTAGCGAGTTCAAGTCTGAGCGTGCTCAGATCAAACTCGATATGGGTTAGTATTTTATTTGTGTTTTTGATGTTTAAATGAATCTGATGCTGAAATTTAGTATTTTATTTTTTATAGAATATAATTTTTAGATTTTTTTTAATTTCGCGTCGAGGCATACGTCTTGTGAGGCGAAAGGAAAACGCCTCGAGGCAAGATTCCGTACTTTTAAACCTTTGCTTCTACTCCGTTTTGTTTTGGATTCTACATTGTTTACACATCAAGTTACTTGAGTTATCCCAGTTTTCATGGAGATTTTTTTTTTCAACGAAAAAGCAATCCTTACCATTGTTGATCCGAACAGGATTTGTTCTACACCAGTCTACTCAAGCTCAACCTAAGCAGGATTTGTTCTAGAAGTGTAAAATTTACTTTGTTTACAATTGTTTAGGAAAGAACAGTTGTTGTTGCTGCAGTTTCCTTGTTAGGAACATTACCAGCTCTAGCATCATTCAGCGATTCCACAAACACCACTAACAAATGGGTTACCAGAGCACTTGCGCTTCCTACTGCAGGTTCAAACTTTCAAGTTCCTATGAATTTATAATATTGTTTTGTTTCATGATGGTTCAATGTTAATTTAGCGTTATGTTTTGTTTATTTTTTTTTTTTTGTAGGAACTGCCTCTAAGAAAGAGATTCGATTGAAACAGAATCTGCGGTAAATACTCTGAAGCATATATTTGACAAGCATGTAAGCTTAATTAGAGAAAGATGTTTTTCAAATAAGTTATATATTAAAATTACTTTCTTTTTGTTTTCTCACCTTGCTCACGGATGGCTATATTTTTTCAAGTAAATTATATATTAAAATTACTTTCTTTTTGTTTTCTCACTTTGATCACGGATGCCTGTTTATGTCATTGTTGTAGATGCTTGTGAAGCTGGAGAATTTGCTAAAGTGGCAACCAAGCCATTGAGGTTACACGTGTCAAACGTTTATGGCATTAGAGAAACCGGAAGGGGTCCCAATTCAGGTGTTGGCAGATTTTTTTTTAACATGTTGGTTTTTTATGTGAAAGAGGTAATAACTTCTCATCTCATATTTTTTATAGTATAGTTTGAACCATTTACTTTTGGATCCATCGATTCTGGTTACATTTTCCAAACAGGTCTCAAGTGTATTTTTATTAGTATGCGAATCTTGTAAATCGTTTTTACAGAGGTTAGGGTATTATTGAGATGCTATATGTGTGTTTTAATCATTCTGACTCTTATTTATATAACAATAGAGGTCCTGGACAAAGTATTTCATGTCAACCCATCCTGATCTGTAATGGGTCAAAATGGACCCAAATGGGTTGGGCCAACTTACACTCTTTTTTTTATTAATTTTTTTCATTTTATAAAGTTATAAATATGCAAAGTATGACTCAATAGGTCTTTAAAAATTTGAGTTCAGTTTGTATGGGTTTTAATTTGTTCGGCCCTTTTGATCCATTTTCTTTTTAGTTAAACCATTTGACCTGAAAAATGTAAGACATTGAAACTGATATATGTGTAAGTTGATGGTCATAGGTTGTTGCTTTTATTAATGACAGTCTGCCACAGTTCTGCATTTTTTTATTTGTTTATTTGCCAATATAGGAACCTACTGTACCCAATGAAGTCAAGTCTCTGCAGAGGAAAAAATATGTTGGTAAACAGCCAAATCTGGCACAGTTGAAGCAGTACAGGAAGAATTTCCAGCTAATGGTTTTTCAAGGAACCTCAATGCTATACAAGACCGTTAAGAAGCCTTAAGGGTTAAGGGTTGGTTGATGATAGATAGTTAAGTTTTATCAGGCCCAGCATGACGGGCCAAACATGCGATTTTTTGGTTTTCATATATATTTGGAGAAAGGTAGTAAAGTCCTACCTGATATCTCTCCTGTTTTGGTACAAAATCTGGCATTTGGAATTTTTTTTTTAGTTTTGTTACTCCAAGTTTATACAGGTGACCCGTTGGGCGATTTGGGTTAGGAGATAGTTATAAGATATAAACTTTTGTTTTGGTTATTGCTGATGACAAATTGGATATAATTTTGGTTTTGTTTTTTCTGTATATATTTTCTCCTAAAATTTTCAATGTAGAGATAATGGGGCTTTTGCAGCCAACAATAGATATGCTAAGGTGTATTCACAATCCAGTTGACAAAGATTTCAGTCAACGAGAAAAAAAAAACTGACTGGGTTGAGTCTGTCAGCAAATTGGCAGAGGTTATGCTATTTTAACGGCTCGATTTTGATGAGTGTCGAACTCTTCTCAAACCCATCACCATTACTTGACCTCGAATACGAATATCATGTTTGACTTGGTGAGTTGACCGTGTGGCTATCAGTGTTGGTGGGGTATAACACAATTTACTAGAAACCACATTTTGTTATGTATTTACTTATAATTTTATTTTTTGAGTATAGTACACAAATCGAAAGTGGTTCTAACTATAAAAAAATAGTCTTATGTTTAATATTCATATTTTTATGTCTTTTATTCATATTCTTAAGTCTTTTAATCGTATTTATTCTTCATCCTTTTTCTATCCCACCGTAATCTTTTTCTTTCACGACGTCGTCTAAACAAGCCTTGAAATTAACTTAGCAAGTTAGCAGTGTTTTCAATTGCTGAAAGCTAGCTAAGATTTTAGACTTTATAAGTTTAACCTATTGATCTCAACTTCGGCAATTGTTACATGTGTTAATATAGGTCCAGTAGGGACTCATGTTGTAATAAGATACTTAGGTGATGTGATATGAGGGGTGTAATGGTAAGGGCTTGATTCTTAATTGAGTTTTAGATGATAAAGTTGTAATTTTCACCACCAACAAAATAAAGCAACAAAATTCGTAATCAGTTTGTAATTTCCCAATTTTGTTAATATATATTGTTGGCTTTTGGCTCTTGTGATTGTGGCTGATTTGATTAGTTGACTTAGACAATGTATGAAAGGGACTTTTACGTGATGTTTGTGTGTACTTGTTGGTAATTGAATAGGATAGAGAAAGGGAAGAAAGAATAGGCATGGAGGATATTCTGATTGAAGGAGTTACATGCTGCTACAAACAATTTCAACGATGACAACAAGGTTGGAGAAGGCAGGTCAGCTGGTTGCCTTAGCTGTCAAAATGTGTAGGATAGTCATATCATGATTTTCGTTTTGAATAGAGGTGTCGTTTCATTTACGTTTCTATTTAAATTTTTGTTAGAAATCGGCGTGTCTCGCGCAAAGCACGGTGAACCCCCTAGAGTATTGATAAACTAACAGAAAACGAGGTCTGAGTTGTAAATTATCGGCGCTGCCCCATACATAGCCATAAACTAACCAACCTAAGTGATATGTTTCCCGCCGCATCGCGCGGGTAAACGACTAGGGAACAGAGGTTGAACCTGTGGTTTGACGCAACAAAGAACTTCCGTACTTACTCTATTCTATGACTACTGCAGTGACACCGGTCGGCTTGAATCGATCCCAAATCAGTTTTCTGGATTTGAAATGATAGCCATTCAAGTTTATAATAAAAAGCAATCATGCTGTAGTGAACTACTTTAAAAAAAAAACAGATGTATGTATGTATGCATGTTCTGATTATATATTAGAAACCACCTACATATTTCTGATGCTTGAATGGGAACAACTATTGGACCAACAAAAACAAGATAATTTCATATTTATGATGCTAGCTACCAATATGTATTCATAATTGATTATCTTGTATACACTTGTACGAAGTGTCGTGCACAGCAAAAGGTAAAGTTATTCTTTGTGTGCATTGCCACTCAAGTTCATTGTTTGGGTCAACTAACGGGTCAAAATAGGCTTTCGAACTCTAAAAATGGATCTTCGGAATCAGTTAGTTGTAGCAAGAAAATGGTTGGTTGGGTTATGTGGTTAACTTTACTAGATATGCCATCACTTCATCTGTTATAAAACACAATATTGACCCATCGGTTGGCAGGTTTCAAATCTTGACTTGACCTTTAGAGCATATGTATTGGTAAATATGTGCCAACGTGCAGTAAGTAATCAGACAGCGTTACCTTTTCAACACTTAACATTTTAATGTTGTTTTTGTAGTTATGTTTAATACAAGTATAAATAGTTGGACAAAGGAACCTAAAATCTTGACCTGGATTACAATTTAAATTACATAAGGTACTAATAGATCCTACTTGACCCGGATTACATCTCTAAACAATGAAACCCTAAAATCTTGAGCCATTTTTCTCTCTAAATTCACTTGCTACAATTTATCGCGCCATATTGAAATCGAAGAACAACAAACCTATAGGTGATAAACTAACGGTAAACGAGTATCCTATTGTAAATCGTCACTCCCGCCAAACCTATAGGTGATAAACTAACGGTAAACGAGTATTCTATTGTAAATCGTCACTCCCGCCGCATCGCGCGGGTAAATGGCTAGTATATTTTAAAACATAACAAGTCAAACAATTGTTTACTTTTAATCAATCAAAGTTTTGCCACATCATAATTTCCTTTCAATACATTGACCAGCAAAATTACAATATTGCCTTTCAAGTCTCATTTGTGTACACAAAAGTCAATAAACAGTATAAATAAAAAAGTACTTTAACTTATTAAAACAACCATGCACTTTTGTTTTTAGCATAAATTAATTCTTGTATAATTAACCATCTTGTGTCTTCATCATTTAAATATAACATTCATGGTTTTCAAATTTAGGTATTAATTTTTTTCGAACGGCAAATATGAATCACTAACGGACTACTAGAATATCATCGTGCTACTAGCGAAGTCATCCGATCATATCCATCTCCACTAGGCAATAATGTCTATACACAAATTCAGGAGAAAACTCAATAAATATGGGAGAAACCCTCCAGTGATAATCGAACCCATAACCTAATGGTTCATAAGCCTTATCCTATCCCACCCCAAGATGCCACAAGGCTATAATACCATGGGTAAATTTAGGTTTAAATTAAGTGTATAATTTTTAGTCCATCTTACGTTATAATATGTTTTATACTTTATCAAGATAATATACATTAAGCATCCTTGTTTCGCTAGAAGATTTAAACAAATATTTTTTGGCAGACAGATAAATCATTGAATCTGGCCTTTTAACAACCTTTATTATATGTTAATTATAATCAGGGGCGGACCTACTCTTTGGCCAGGGTGGGCGGCCGCACCCCTTGAAAACAAAAAGTTAGTGTATATTTTAGGCAAAAATACGACCGCACCCCTTGAAAATATGGTTGAACACCTTATCCGCACCCCCAACAAATAATTTCTGGGTCCGTCACTGATTATAACGATGATATTTTTCGGGTTTTTGATTTCAGATGCCATACCTTGGCGTTCATTAAATTTTAGTTGTTTTTCCTTCCTCTTTCTGTTACGATACTGTGACTAACCTAACCAAACCAGTACCAAATAAATGACTGCTGCGAAGTGAGGGAAACACCACTTTATACATCAAACAAAAAACCCCAACTCTCAAAAACTATCTTCATGGGTCACACGGCCCAATCTCATTTTGTTGTTGTGGGCTGGGCTCTTGTGAAGTCATCGTTCTTGTAGGCTAACCTTCATTCACCTCTAAATCTCTAATGTGGTTCGTGGTGCCATTCGCAAAATAGGGGCTATGCTTTCATGTTTGCAAATCAACCGAAAATCTAATTAGACACATAATTCTGAACATGTTATCATAGAAATAATTTCGTTTATTTTTTTTTTCAAGTTACATGTCACTACTAGATAATCACAACTTTAAAGAAAGAGCACACATGCATATGAAACAACTAGGTTATTACCCGGGAATACTTTCCGGGCTCGAGAAAGTTATACATGTCATTTATTATTTATAAGCAATAAATACTTAAATAAAATGATAAAAAATAACTAACATGTTATCACCCAGGAATGCTCCCCGGGTTGTTTATTTTTATTAGTTAATAAACATGTTTTTTTGGTTAAAATGTAACATATTATTTCATTAAACTTTTACACTACATTGATTAATTGTTAATACAATAATAAATTAAAAAATCTCTTCATAGATGTTAACAATAACAACTTAAGTAAATAGTGTCATTCAATAACATAAAAATGCGAAAAATTTAACCAGCCTCATTTGAGTGATCAAGAAATTAAAGAAAAACAGAACTCCACTACTTATCATCCTAACCAAACTCAATTCCCACACGGGATACATTTAATAAACAAATGACCCGACCCGACGCGACCCAACTCGAACGTACCGACCTTCAATGCTGCATCACTTGTGATACCAAATTCAGCAAAAAAGACGGCTAAAATCTTGTTTGTGTTCTCTTTCACCTCCGCTCCTTCATCTTCGTTTTTGAAACACGCAACTGCACAAAATATTCTACACACACATTGGTTTATCACATAAACAATCCCTTATTTCAACTAATTTCAAAACAAAATGATTGATCGATGAACAAAGTTGATTTTACACAATAACTAACCCTAAATTGACACTGAATTTCGGCTTCCAAAAATCAATCAAGAACAATTTCTTCATTATTTTTTCTAATATGAATAAACTCACTGAATTAAAAGCACACGTAAGAACCCTAAAAACATATATAACGATTAAAAGATGAATACAAACCTAGCAAGTCGAATCTAGACTCGGATTCTCATCATCTATGTCGCATCCCACCCTCATTTTTGAAGAATATGGTGCGGAGCTAGGGTTTTGAGAGTGGAGACAGAGAAAGAGGCCATATCAAATCTTGACCACCAGAAGCCATCTTCACCTTCCTGAAGCCGGACATTACACGACAGACACTTTGATATTCATCAGTGTCGGGATCATAGCAAGCCATGAGAAATGGACTGTACCTTTTATTAAACGTACATAACATACATAATAAAGAACTGAAAAGGGTAAAGCTATTAATTTAATGGTACTATATTAAGTTGTTACCATCCAACATTCCTTCCATTCACGTACCAAGCACCAATAGGAATCAAGCCCAAGAAATCATTTAAACCTTCGAAATAATTTCACTTCACCTGCAAATGATATTATACCAATTGAGTATTAAAAATAATTTAACACCGACTCATAAAACAAACAAACCTTTAACCAAGAATCCGAACGCTTTGACGGGAGATAACCATCTTCAACATCAAGAGATTTAACAATTTCTCATCTTCAAATGTTTCAATACCAAAAATAAGAAATAAGAACATTACTTAAATAAGCTAGTCTTTTTTATTATATTAATACATTATTTCTTAAAACATGTCGTTCAAAAACAACGAACCTCTATACAGAACGCATCAGAGAAGCCGGACATTACACGACAGACACTTTGATATTCATCAGTGTCGGGATCATAGCAAGCCATGAGAAATGGATTGTACCTGTTATTAAACGTACGTAAGATACATAATTAAGAACTGAAAAGGGTAAAGCTAGTAATTTAACGGTACTATATTAAGTTGTTACCATCCAGCATTCCTTCAATTCCCTTACCAAGCACCAATAGGAACGAAGCCCAAGAAATCATTTAAACCTTCGAAATAATTTCACTTCACCTGCAAATGATATTATACCAATTGAGTATTAAAAATAATTTAACACCGACTCATAAAACAAATACAAAGAAAAACGATACAACTCATTCGATATTAAATAGTATTACAAAATTCTGATTTTGAAAAATAGTAAAAATTAAAAATTATACATTACAATTAACACTTAATAAGATATCTCGTTCTCTCGCCTTCTTCCATGCAATTTCATTGTTTGTTTTAATTTGCAGATCAGCAAGCATATCACAGGTCTTTTGATCTTGTTTCAGCAGATGTGTGATAAACTCTTCTGCTTTTTCTTTAAACGCTGATGGAGGAGAGCAGACCACTTCATCCAGCAGTGCAATGCTACTCCAGGTTTGCTTATAATATTTATCACTCACCATAGCAACTTTTTTGTTGAGTTCTTCATCTTTTCTCTGTTCTTCAAGTGACCATCCTAAAAATTCAATTTTAAGATCGGCAGTTTCAGACCAGTGGTAGAAGCTTTTGCTTGCCATTTAGAAAGAGTGTTAGTGTTTTTTGGACAGTTTGTTTTAGGGTGAAGGGTTTTTTAAAAATGAAGTGTTGATGTTTTCAAGTAAAGTAATCATGAACCTTTATAGTGTGTAAAATGTTTGATGTGGTAAATGAACAGACATTTCCTAGTTATGATAACCTTTTTTGAAGGTTTAAATTTTGTTCTTTGGTTTTCTAGATATTTAATTTTACTTGCTTTCCCATTAAATCATTAAATGTACAAGTTTTTTAAATATAAATTTATACACGTTTTACCATTAAATCATTAAATATACATGGTTTTTAAATATAAATTTTTATTTAATGATTGCATTTAAAAATGACCTTTGGCCTGTTACAAATTCTATATAATACGATTGACAATTCAAATGTTGTTTTATCATACACAGATTCATTCACTGAAAGCCAAAGATCAATTGTTATTGTTTGCTTTAGTTATTATAAATACATTGTCATGGAGTCATATTCTGACGATTTCAAGCAACGCTTTATTAAACAAATCGAAGAGCAAGTTTTGGCTGATAGGTCTACTCTTCAAGAGTTGAAGAGGTGTTTTAACGGACTACAACGTGGTCTCCTGACAAGAGACCAGGTTTCGAGAAACCTGAGGGCGATGCCAACTACTTCCGTTCGTGACCTATGTATTGCGAGTAATATAGAGTGTGGAGATAGAGACCTAGAGTTCATGAGAAAGATCAATGACATACATCGTGAAGTTCAGTGCTCCATGGAGTTGAAGTTAAAGTTTCTTGATTCTTGCTATTAGAGTTTAACTGTCTGATTAGTTTTGTTTTTTATATGTAATTGTTACTTTTTAAATACTTTATATGGATGATTGTATTATTTTTACTTCTTTTTAAACTTTTCGATTTAACAATGTTTAATCTTTATTTAATTTTCTCCTTTAACAATTCTCGAAGCCAAACAGTTTCAACAAACCCGAGTAACTTTTATATGAATCTGGATTATGTTAAGATTGTTTGGTAGTTGTATATATTATTCTAGGGCAAAAGTCGAAAGATCCATTAGGGACAGCAGCACTCAATATGCTAGTCTTATAGAGCCAAGTTTATATCTTTTAATATATGTAGTCATTTAACATGATTTTCGTCCTAATTTACAGCAAAAAGATGACAATACAAACCCTAATGAAGGCTACCTTCAACCTAAATAATCCTAAAAATCAACCTAAAACAGTCTACAACACCCAAAAGTTAGAGTTTATACTATGCGGCTTGCTTAAAAAAGGCCTCAAGAAACACACAAACAGATTCAAACTGAAACTAAGTTACAACATAGCAATGTTGAACTTCTACTCTAATCACATTGTTTAACACCATGAATGACAATATAAAGTTTATGCTTAAAGTACATACCAGAAGTCTTTAGGATAGAACAACCATTAGTTGTTGGAAACATGAAGCTTTGACCTATCAAAAAGTTTGATAGCTGTTTTGGTATCTCCAATGGCCTAACTACACTTTCAACCCATTCAATAGCTTTAAACCTTAACATAGCTACAAAAAATGAAAAAAAAAATCAAATAATCAACAACGTTTCTATTGTTTTGTTAGAAAGAATTTGAAGGCAAAATTTTTATATATAGATAACTGCTATTTTGGCCTTACCTTGAAGGAAGAGTAACACTAAACAATACTGTTTCAAACTTGAGCGAAAACATGTTCAAGATAACCTCTTTCGTGTTCATGTGAGCAAGAAGAGAGAAAGACACAAAGGATGTGTCAAACACAGTTCACATGATACAGATTTAACACCTGAACCTGTATCATCTGAACTATGTTTCACACTTCCTTTGTGTCTTCCTCTCTTCTTGCTCACATGAATACGAAAGAGGTTATCTTGAACATGAGTAATAACACAGCTGTCTTCTACATCCATCGCTAGATTCAAAGGGCAAATATGGTGAAAATCAAGAAACACAAGATTAATAATATTTAACGTTTTGAATTTGATGGTTGATACTGATGTGTGTAAAATGCAACATATAAATCACATCAATTAAGGCATAAAACTAACCCTTTTTAAGTACTAATGTTGGAAAAAGAGTGTTTTTGTCTTCCTTTTGTATTTTCAGGATGAAATGAGCTCAAAAACACAAAAGAAGCAAAAAGACAACTAATTCTACCATAAAATACAAGAAAAGGAACAAAAGTGGACTGCCCGGACCCTCAACGGCACCTCCCAAGGCAAAGGGGAAGAAACAGAGTCTGAACACGCCCCGTGTCCAGCGAACACGGGGGCGTGCCCAGGAAGCAGTAGAAAAGACAAACCAGTAGAAGCTTCCATTGCCCACCACGGGGCCGTGTCCAGCGAGCACGGGGGCGTGGTGAAAGTACAGCAGGCGCATTAATTGTAATTCGCAATTACAATTAATGAAGTGAGAGAATGTCAGACGGGCACGGGGCCGTGTCCAGCGGACACGGGGCCGTGTCCAGCCTTCTGTTCAGCCTATAAATAGAGGAGCTTGGCTTCATTCTCTCTCATCCCTTGGCACACCACCTCTCTCACACCTCATCCACCACCCACCACCACCATAACACCATCATCCACCACCATCATCCATTGTCCATCGTAGAGTGTGTGAGTCGTCTCGGGATCCAAGATTGATCGTAAGAGTTCTTGACAATCAAGGCCATGTTTGCCTAAGTCTCTTACATCACTTGGTGAAGACAAGTGTTTAGTATAATACTTTTTATTTTTAATCTTTTGCACTTTTTATTTGGTTTTGTATTAATGACTTTAATAACTAGTTACTTATGTTGAAGGTGATCTTTCCTTATCGTTTGTCCGTGGTGTCTTGGCATTATTTTACTGTCTATATAAAATAAAAGATTTTCACCATTCATATCTCCACGGTCTATATGGAGGTATGTTGGCTACCTGGTCGGGGGTTAAGGGAACGGTTTGGTAAGGGTCTTGCCCTTGTTCAGCGTTTAGAGGTCCTGCTTGGGACCTGGGTCAAATTTAGTAGGATCTCCTTCAATGCCCATAGGTATTGGATGGCGGGGATCCAAACTCTTTGACCCCCTCATAAGTTAACTACTATTAATACTATAACCCGGCTATTTAGGACTGTATCCCTGCTGACTCAGACTACTTAGCCGAGGGTAACGTCACCGCCAAAAGCGGGGCCTACCACAATTTGCATTAATAACTTAATTCATTATCTTTCAATAATCCGACCCTTTAGGATTGTATCCTTGCTGACTCAAACTACTGGGTTGAGGGTAACGTCGCCTTCAAAAGAGGGGCCTACTACAATAACTAAGATAATCTCTTAAACAAGTGCAAAAGTGCGAAAATAATCAAAGGTTATACTAATACACGTGTCGGATCCAAGTGATTCATCTTGTCTATCTGTTTTTATTTTATTTTTATTTTCAGCATTTAGTTAGTTTTTATTTTTCTTAGTTTAAAACATTTTTCTCACTTTTTGATTTGATTAGACGTTGAGGATAAACCGGTATTAAAAGCTCTTGTGTCCTTGGACGACCTCGGTATCTTACCAACACTATACTACGTCCACGATGGGTGCACTTGCCCATATGTGTGTTTAGTGTTAGTGAATATCGTGTTTTATAAATTTAAAACTTGGCTAAAAGTGTAAAAAGGGCTTAAATAATCATCAAAAATATATTACACTACACGCACATCAATACCTTTAAGATGAAATCGAAGTGGTGAACAGTCTTACATCAGATGCAATATACCTACGCAAGAGATAACAATTAGTTTCAGCAAATAGAAAGGATCTTTGAATTACCTAAATACCTAATTTCAAGACCTAAACAGTGTGCAATTTAAATTATCAACAATTTTCATCAGCAATTTTAAAACAGAGATCTTGTACCTGATAGAAGACAGTTGACTCCAGAGCACTATGAAAACACTACATGTAATGAAAAGCCCCAAATTAGAACCATAATTTCTAAAATACAGCAAATTACCACAAATAAAGCTTTTAAATAAAGCAAACTCTCCAGTTAGCTGTTGCGTACCCTATCGAACTGCCCAGGTAGCTGGTGTGTAATATTGAACCACATTCCTTGTAAAAGGTGGATGACAATCTGCTTCATCTTCAACTGGTGATATATACATAAAATTAAAAAACTCAGTATGTAATGCATAACATTTGCTTTACTATTGAAAGCACAAACGAAATAAAATGGTAATTTTACCTTTGCTCCCTGTTGTGTCGTTGCTGCATATGGTGCTGGACATGATAACCGGTTTGGATGCTTTCACAGTTTTAAAATAAGTCGTGAAACTTTTATTCGTACATAAATTATGCAAACTTTATAGTAGAGGTGGCAATGGGTCAACACGTGTAATTATTAGTGTGAGTTGAACTGGGTTGGGAAACTGGGCCACAAACATATCATTTACCATTTTTGGTTACACAAAATTCGTATCATTACAATGTATTGTAACCATTTATAAGGACTCATCTTAGGTTTTGGTGTATTTACATGCACTTCCGCTAAGTTTCAAACCGTTTGACCAAGCTTGACTCATCTAATCAGTTAGATTCATTCATCCGATTCTCTTTAGTTAAATCATTTAAAACATAATATGTTTGACCCGTTTAAAATAAAAAAAAAACAAACAAAAATTAACCTACTAATATATAGAAGGTAGGGATGAGCATTTGGTACTTAGACCAGTACTGTACCGAATTATTTTCAGTACCGACTCGGAACCCACTTTTTGCCGTTTTCGGTACCGATACTTTTGGTAGTAAAATGACCATTTTTTACATTTAAATACCGGTACGACATCGATCGGTACTGGTACCGGTACCATACAAAACATTTTCAGTACCGGTACCTAGTTTTGGGGATTTTCGGTAGCAGTACCCACAGTTTTGGCCATTTTTGGTATCGGTACGTAGTTTTGGCGATTTCCGGTACCGGAACCTAGTTTTGGCAATTTTTTATACATTTTCAGAGCTTGAACACTTGTACCAGATAGAAACTTTATAAAGCCAAAATCTTTCAGGAGATGAAACTTTTTTTTGAATTAGATATAGTTTTTTACTCAAGAACAACCTCCCTAACAATCTTGAACCCATTCTGAACACGTTACTCTTTTACTACCCTCTCAACTAATAAATCTTGTTTATGCTTCTTTAGCTTTGAATAAAGAAATCTATTAACTCATCCAAGAAATTATAGTAAAAGGGTAACTAATGCTTTAGCTTATCATAGTTCAAATCTTTAAACATAAACATGAACTGAACTATTATAGTAAAAGTGTAACAACACTTTTGCTAATCCTAAACCCCAAAAACAGAAAACCTAAGAATTTATTATAGCGAATTAACCATATTTAGACCCGTTTCACATACTCGGCTCATTGACATGTTTATTATTATACCCGTTTCACCCGTTAGATATTTAACAAATATTACTTTGTCGGTTACCTTAAATAAATAAAAATCTTTCTTTCCTACCATGACATTTGGCTTCTAGCTGACTAAATTAGTAATCTTTCTTTTCAACCCGAACCATGAACCTTTGGCACTTTTGCAAAAAGGTCATGGTTCAGGTTGACCCATTACGATTTTCCCCCAGTTTAAAAAGCAACCAATATAGAAAATAGAACTCTTATTAGTTTATAATTAATTGTTTTCGATTAAATAATATACATGAACAAATATATGTATCAACAAATATACCCATCTGACCCGTTACCCAACCGAGTCCATTTAGACACATAATTATAGCCATAACAACACATACCATCAATAACATGGTGATCACAACTCAACGTGACAGGCATGTATGATGCGAAATTCCGAACATATATTCTCCAACTCCTGAAAACATATATAGCTAAGTGGTGAGACATTGACAAATCAAAAAAGACAAACTAACAAAAAGATGTACTCAAAGAAATCCATAAGAACTTACAAACGTTTAAAAAAAGGAACCCATTTTGCCTTGGGCACCTGACAAAAAAATCCCAAAATAATAAATAATAATGAACAATGTGTCATAAAAAATGAAACTAACAAACTACCACATAAGTTATTTTCATGACAGAAACAACTTTAGTCCACATCTCTTACTTTACAAACACCAAATTGCAGTATCATATGTGCAAAAAATGATGGCAAATATGTCATTTATAATCAAGTACATCAGAAAGTTTATCAGCACATGTCATAGCTAAACCCCCAAACATCCTTCCGAAAACAAAGAGTAATTCCTTTTTCGTCAACACCGGTCGGTCCAGATCTAAAAAACCCAAAGAATCGCGAATATCAGAACAAATTAGTCCATTCACTTGACAGATTTCAGTTATTCATCCACTCTAGGTTATTAAAAAAAACTACACTATCACAAATCACCATCAGATTAATAAACATAATATATAAACAATCACATAATGTTATACAAAAGCTTTTCAATCAAATTACTGGCAAATTTATTAAACATTTGTAATTGAATACTCTTAATCCGATCACAACATCCAAAACATTATTACAATGACCTTCAAAAAAAATAACAAACAGTAAAAACCCTAAAACGATTAGAACTGACGAACTCACAGTAAATCATGAACAAAATTATATGAAAATAGGATATGCAACAAATCAAATCTGAATAATAGGGTTAAAAATGAAATAGAAAGATACCGATTTATGTGTTGGTGAAACCCTAGCCGCCGCCCTTTCGTTGTTGCGTTAAACCACAACCATCATAAGACCACCACTGGGAAAACCTAAATCAACCAATGTTGTTGTCATCGTTCCTCTTCAGGCCACCACCATCTTCCTCATACGAAATAGTCAAAATTTTAGAAAAAAACTGAGACGATGAAACAAATAAAACAAATAAAATCAATAAAAAACTGAGACCATTCACTTGACAGATTTCAGTTATTCATCCACTCTAGGTTATAAAAAAAAAAAAACTACACTATCACAAATCACCATCAGATTAATAAACATAATATATAAAAAATCACATAATGTTATACAAAAGCTTTTCAATCAAATTACTGGCAAATTTATTAAACATTTGTAATTGAATACTCTTAAAACAGATCATTTTCATCCGATCACAACATCCAAAACATTATTACAATGACCTTCAAAAAAAAAAATAACAAACAGTAAAAACCCTAAAACGATTAGAACTGACGAACTCACAGTAAATCATGAACAAAATTATATGAAAATAGGATATGCAACAAATCAAATCTGAATAATAGGGTTAAAAATGAAATAGAAAGGTACCGATTTATGTGTTGGTGAAACCCTAGCCGCCGCCATTTCGTTGTTGCGTTAAACCACAACCTTCATAAGACCACCACGGGGAAAACCTAAATCAACCAATGTCGTTGTCATCGTTCCTCTTCAGGCCACCACCATCTTCCTCATATGAAACAGTCAAAATTTTAGAAAAAAACTGAGACGATGAAACAAATAAAACGAATAAAATCAATATCGACTAAAGAATCCACATACTTGTAAGTGAATCGGTTTGAGTTTGGAATCCTTTATCAGTCGATTCAAAGCACAAGCGACACCTATCTTTTCAGAGAAAATTAGATGTAGAAGCTTCAAGGAAGACGGAGGCTAGGGTTTGGTTGTGAAGCGGTGAAGGAAAAGAATAGGGCTACAGGAAATTAGGTTTTTTTATGTGACTTATATACCCGGGTCATAAAACGGGTCGAATCACATCAAAATGGGTATCCGCGGATGATATAAAACCCAGCTCATTTTCCCGCCAAAATGAATCCTGAGAAGCCCTAAGAACGTGCTACATCAGCCCAAATCTTCTTGTTTATTATATATAATAGATTGCCTTTAAAATACCAAAACCTGACATCAATTTGTCTCATTAAATTTTGACCAAAAAATGTCTATTATTAATTTAAGCTTTAAGCCTTTAACATAAAATACCCGTTTAAAAAAAACAAAACAAAACAAATGGATGAACCCGAGAACATGTTAGTTGAGATGGACATGGCTCATTTAGCTAAACATGTTAGCAAATTCGATTCAAAAGCAGCCAAACTTATATTTAGATTAAGCTAAACCCATAATATTTATATATAAGTTGTGTCGTCTTTTTATATAATTTCAAAAATTTAGAACATGTATTTAAAGGTTTCTCAAATATCATTAGGCCCCACGTTTTGGACAATTTTGGGTGGAATTTCTTTTCTTTAGCTAAAATGGAACTTTTTTAAAGAGTTTTATAACACTTAAAGTATGTGATAGTGATTATAGGTTTGCTTCCATAGTTCCATTAATTTAGATGTGCGACCGAACCCATAATAGATATAAATAAAGTAAATATGAGAATACAATACATGAAATTTGGGTTACATTTTTCCTCCTTTATATTTATATCGAATTGCAATAGATAGTCTTTAACTTCAATAATTACAGTCACAATCCTTTATTTGGAAAACTCAGTACATTTTTCGTCCTTTAGCACTAATAAGGTTAAAATTTTCAGTTAAATTTATTCACTTAAGTGCAGTTTAGTCTTTCTACTTAATTATTTATAGTATAGATTAAAGAAAATAAAATCAAATATAAATACTCATTTTCTCTTTCACACTTTGAACTCTCTCTCTCTCTCTCTCTCTCTCTCTAAGCAAACAGCAACGACCACCATCAAACCCGCCACCACCCACCATCACTAGATATGTAGTGTCACACCCCGATATTTACCACAAATCCCGGTGGGCCCGGATAGGGAGTATCGTGACGTAAGATTGGTATCGTCATAGTCAAATATTCACAGATAGCACAGCGGAAGTCTTGGAGTATAAAATATTTTTACAAACATAAGTGTTCAAAGATCAAAAATAAATATACTGACTTGTTTGTAATAGAATCCACAGGTGGATCAAATAAAAGTACAAAAGGGAGATTAACAGACTAATAGACATATGCAAAAGAGTTGCAAATTCCTCTTCTAGCATTACCGAGCAGCTTCCAGCCTATTTACGTATTTGTACCAGTGACTTAGTCTTTTGAAAATACGTCAGTTTTCACTGGTAAATACAATCAACCTACTCATTTTGAAAACATCTTCAAAATTGATTTAAGTACACAAGGCACATGTTTTATAAATAACTTGGGATTATTCAAATTATCTTGTATACAGTTTTACATGCCTTTCAATACATATGGGCCCAGTACTAAACACCGACACATGATTAACCGACACACCACTTAAACCCACAAAGGGTATCCTCTGATCAACGGGTAAGAAAACATTTTTATACGCGCGTTAGCAGTTTTAATGAAGGGCCACGGTGGCCGGCACTCGGTCACCTTGGTGGCATCCGGACAAGAGTCGGTGAAACATCATGGTTTCTCAGTTTTAGCTTCTACAACCAAATGAGGGTCCTATTAGAAACAGGGACCACATGTGCCTTAATTTTACACTATGTTACCTCAACCAAGGTAGGAGGATCATTAGAAAATGTCATTGCAATTTCCTTGGTTCTGTTCTCTAATGCCTCCTTAATTACAACAGGTGCGGTAGTAGAGACACGCAACATGAGTTTATCATTTTTATTCGAGAACACACTTATGAGGTTGAGCAACCACATCAATTTTCACTTGTAATTTTGCAAGTGGTGTTGCGGAGAAAACGAGTGGTGGTGCGGGAACGGTAACTTGTGGTGGCGATATAGGGGTGTGGCGGGCTTCGAACTTGGTTTGGGTCGATCGGAGCTCAGCGAACATGGTTTCAAACCAGGACTTGAGTCTCGCAAAGGATTCTCTCCAATGATGGAACTAACGTTTAGATAGTTTTTTAGTAACCATGGGTCCCAAGGGGAATTATGGCGGCTCTATACCACTTGTGGTGTACAAAGTTGGATTTGGATAACTAGAAAGGAGGTTAAAGGAGACATGAAGAACATTTAGAGAGAAATAGACTCAAATCAACATTTTTCATTCATAAAAAACAAATGCACATACAAACTCGATTAAATAGCAATCACAATGTTAATCATTTAACCCACTACTCCACTGACTCAACTAATACTAATAATATTGAGACAAAAAAGGAAATCATGCAAATCTTACATTATGGTCATTTTCAACCAATTACATCATCATCATACTCAGTAAATCTCATCAATAGTAAAGTTAAGGTAGAGTCTGAGAATGATATATGCAGACAACCTTAACTCATTATTAACTCATCTATTTATTTAAAAACCGGAAATAGACTAACAATGTAAGTTAGTATGTGCATGAAGCTAGCTTTTCTAATCTAATACCTTAGTCATGCATAGTAATGTTATGACCCCGAGATCTATGAACGTAGTTTTTAAAAGGCTTAGTTTTGCTATTCAAAAAGGGGTAGCGGCGCAGCTTGTTGCCCGTTTACCAACTATTTCGATGTAAATTTTTCTCCTATTTGAATAAAGATATCGTAGAAATTTCGTTATGAAATACCTTAATGTACATGAACGATAGTAACCTTTGCAAATATATTAGTTGATTTGCTATCAAGGTATAAGACAAGTATCAACGACTTTTGCTACGAATTTATCTGGTTTGTTTAATACCGTTCATTTTATTTATATTCAGTCTATAAGCAGCTCGTAACAGATATTGCGACAATAGTTACCTTTTTATTGTCATATTCATCAATTATTCAGTCGTTTTCTGTTCTTATCATATATTATCGTTTCCATCAAAATTTTAATTATAATGAGTATTATATAGTGAAAAATACATCAAAGGGAACTTGAATATATTAAAATGAATATTCTAATAGACAACATATCCAGCCTTTCAAAACCCTAGAGGTCAGATTCATTTATATCCCAACGAGGCCTTTGAACTCTTTCCTATTTTGGCAAACCCTTAAAGATATCGCCCGCAATTCTATAATAATGAATAATCACGACATATCGTTTCATCAATAAATTAAATACTTGATTACACGTATTAATCATGCCACTATCACTAAACTACATTCACGAATTCACAAAATATATCCAAATTATAATTATAATGTTAAACAAACCGTAAGGATAATTTAATTAAATGTTTATTCTTTATTAATAGACATTAACATAATACGATTTGTTGAATCTTTAAACCGATAAAATATAGAACCACTCAGAATGAAATAGATTGAAATCTAGCTAACACGTTTACAAATCAGTAGAAGTTATTCAAATAATAATCTTTTGTAATATAATAGATTAAAAACCCGTATATTACACGAGGTTAGATTAATAAAATGCTAAATAAAAAATAAAAATCGTACAAAAAAGAAATATTCATAAAATAAATATTAATAAAGAAAATAAGTATTTATCAGGTATAGCTAATAAGTGTCATATATTAGTAAAAAATTATATCGTTATGATTAGAGTAAAATGCACGGATAGTCCCTGTGGTTTGCTAAAATAACAGGTTTAGTCCCTAACTTTTGGAGATTACATTGGTACTCCCTGTGGTTTGCTCGGTTGTTACTCGGATAGTTCTTATAATGGATGTCCGTTAAGTTTTCCAGTTAAGTTGCTATAAAATGACTAAACTACCCTTTATATTTAAAAATAATAAATAAAACACTAAAAGAAATAAAAAAATAAATATGTGGGACCCACCTACCCACCTTTTCTCCTACCCTTTCTCTCAAATCTCAAACAAAGCCACACCATCACCGGTCTTCTTCCTCATAGTTTCGCATCGTCGACAACACCGTTCACCACCATTTTCGAGTTGTTTCACACACATCCACCAACCAACGCCCTAATTTCAGCTTGTTGACTTGTTTTGATGTGTGGTTTTGATGGGTTTCTCGAAAAAATAGAGGATTTACTGAAAATTAGGGTTTCAAGAGATAAGTGGATGGTGGTGGTTATGGTTGAAGGTCAATTACTCATGGGAACGGTGTGACGTCGGGGGGAGGCGATAGTGATGGCGGCTAAGATTGACGGAGTGAATGACGATGAGTATATGGGTAAGTTCGATGGCAAGGGCGGTGTTATCGGTGGCTACAGAAATGATGACGATGGTTTCGGTGGTTTCTATTTGTAGATCTCCTTCTCTCTCTACTTGTTTCTCTCTCTAGATACATCTCTTTCTCTTTCTACATGTGGGTGGTCTTAATGGTTGCATATGGGTGGCATTAACGGTGGAGGTAAGTGGTGTTATGGAATGAAATAGGTGAGTATGGCGTTGGAGGTGATTCCGACAATGAGAAAACATCACCGGAGAAGAGGGGGCAATGGGTGTGGGTTTGGTGCAGGTTTATTTATTATTTTTAAATATAAAGGGTAGTTTAGTCATTTCATAGCAACTTAACTGGAAAACTTAACGGACATCCATTATAGGGACTATCCGGGTAACAACCAAGCAAATCACAAGTAGCACCAATGTAATTTCCAAAAGTTGGGGAATAAACCTATTACTTTACCAAACAACAAAGACTATCCGTGCATTTTACTCTTATGATATAATATACAATCTAAATATACGTATTTGCATTAAATTTAAACTTAGGGACTTTCAACCAAATGACTTTCTCATTTTATACTATTTTATTTAATTTTTAATCGTTTCACCTGCCAAAGATACACAATAACCCAAATTGACCCGATCATAAGAAAATAAATTGAAGTTGTTATACCTACAAAACACATATAAACATATGCATAGAGCTGAAATAAACCATGCCATAATCAAAATGAGAATAAAAGAAAATAATTACTAGTATACTTTCAGCTATATATATATATATATATATATATATATATATATATATATAATAAAATATGTAATGGGATTCAATAAATCATAGCAAATATTATAATTTTATTTTTAATATGTAAATATACAATTGAATGAATTTTAGTTGGATCCTAAATGACTATAAAATCATTTTCAGTTTGTAGAATTTAAAAAAAAATGATTTAACAATTTAATTGATAATAAACAAAATTTTGAATTCAAAAATATGTGGATAAAACTTTAAAATGAAATAATAATATAGTTGTATAAAATAGTAAAGTTAATTAAAATATAAATCCCGTCGGGCCCATGGTTTTATAGCATAGTGGCACTTTGGGGTGGGATAAGGCTTTGGACAAATAGGTCCTGGGTTCGATTCTCACAATGGGGGGTTTTCCCATATTTATTGGGTTTCCTCCTGAATTGGTGTATAGGCATTGTGCCTAGTGGAGATGGATATGATCGGATGGTTTCGCTAGTGACATGATGATACTCTAATAGTCTGTCAGTGATCCAAATTTGTCGTTCAAAATAAATAAATAAATAAAATAAAGCCCGTCTGAGATATAATGACTATTAATAATAATTGTTTATTTTTCGAAAATGAAAAGTAACGTCATTAATTTAAATGATCTATAATTAGTTTCATAGGGTGGAGATACAATAGGAAGTTTATTTAGCTAGGAAGGCTAGGAAGTGATCTTGACCATCCATTTAGTTAATCAAGGGCTAAGATTAAATCAGAGAAATTGAAGTGAAGAAAAGAGGCGCGTGAGTTTGTTGAGGGGTATTCTAGTCAATCCAAGCCAATAGTTTCTCTCTCCTTCAATTCCCCCCCATTTTTTAAACGTTAATACCTCTTTCATACGACATTATTTTTTTATAAAAATTGCACCAAAAAAACGAGCGTTTTTTATCTTTAAAACGAGTATACTATTGCTATATTTTCAAAAAAAAATTTAAAACCCAGCTGCGTAAAACGCAATAGAAAAACCCCCAGTTACGTAAAACGCAATGAAAAAAAAACCCTAAAAAATGTCATTTTTCGAAAACGCAATGCACCAAAAACACATAGAAATGACTAATTGTAAAACGCAATGGCCAGAAAACACAAAGAAATGTCTTATTTCTAAAACGCAATAGCCTAAAAACTCAAAAGAAAATTTACTTTCTAAAACGCAATGGACTAAAAACACATAAAAATGTGTTTTACCTAAAACGTAATGCACCAAAAACACAAAGAAATGTCTTATTTATAAAACGCAATAGCCATAAAACACTTAAAATGTCTGTTTTCTAAAACGCAATGGACTGAAAACACATAAAAAAATGTTTTACCTAAAACGCAATGCACCAAAAACACAAAGAAATGTCTTATTTGTAAAACGCAATGGCTAGAAAACACTTAAAAATGACTCATTCTAAAACGCAATTGACTAAAAAAACCAAAGAAAGTGTTATCTGTAAAACGCAATGGACTGAAAACATCTAAAAAAGTGTTTTACCTAAAACGCAATGCACCAAAAATACTTCAAGAATGTGTTTTTCTAAAACGCAATTGACAGAAAACACATAGAAATGTTTTAGTTCTAAAACGCAATTGAACCATGACAATAGTTGTATGTGCTGTGCTGTGAACTGTCTGGACCCCGCCAGGGGCTGCCGCAATTCAACCCCAGCCAGGGGCTCTGCCCCTTGGACCCCGTCAGGGGCGCTGCCCCCGGACCCCCGCCAAGATCGTAAAACGCAATGACTAAATAAAAAACCCAGATCGTAAAAATGAAATTAAAGAATTTCTTACATGGATCGAAGTGATTTATTCAACAATTGACAAAGTTTAAATGATTGAAACACTTAGTAGCGCTCGAATCGAACGAATCGAGTGATTATCTCCAAAATCACCGGAAAAAACGAGATTTTTTTATGAAATTAAACTGGGTTTTCTTCAAAAAAGTTGAAGAACACGTTGATCGGGTGTTTGAATCATTGATTGGTGATGAAAATCGCACTATAATGTAGTGATTATTGAGATAGAAAGTAAAGAAATGGTTGAACATGCTGGGTTTTGAAAATGGTGGGTTTTGAAGTTATTGGGTTTTGAAAAGGAAGAAGAAAGAGTTGGATTGACTAAAATACCCCTTTTTCTTTATTTTAAATGTTGTCACATGTCCTAATCCTATTGCTTTCTATACTTACTAGACAAAATAAACTTCCTATTTGATCTTTTCCCTAGTTTCATATTAAACTCAATTTAGTTGATAATAATTATCATCAATAGTTAAATTTGTATTAAATATCTATAAATATATATTCTTTCAATTTTAGTATCTTTATTTAATGTGAAAGAAGCGAAAACATCTAACATCTTTGACAAGAGATAAGGATGAGGAGACAAGAGAATAACACATAAAATCGTCACTGAGATTTAGTGATGTTTGCTTGTTGTATCCAAATATATATATATATATATATATATATATATATATATATATATATATATATATATATATATATATATATATAGGGTAGGGATCCTAAGAGAAGTCCACCCTATTTGAGAAACTTGAGAAGCATTCTGAACCACACATTTTTTAAGCTTTTCGTAATATACACATATGTATAGTTTAAAATTGAGTATATACATATATGTATATTGAATTATACACATATGTATATAGTCAATTTTAAACTATACATATGTGTATATTACGAAAAGCTTAGAGAAAATGTGTGGTCCAGAATGCTTCTCAAGTTTCTCAATCACCCTACTACTTCTCACATGATCCTTATCCTATATATATATTTGCATTTGAGTCTTTCAGGTTTGCATTTTTTTTACCATTTTCATATTTGAGTTTGACAATTTATTACGACTTTCTTCCCTCGAAATTTGAAACTCGGGGTTGATAATGAAAAGATTTCAAACTTTTTGGATGAAAATGACACCTCATGGACAAAATTCGCAAAAATGGCCGAACCTCAAGGACGTAAATGACATTTTACTCTTTATTATATAGTATAGATAGATATAGATTATGTGGGTAGAGATAGTGTACATTAATTCAGAAGTGTGAGAATTGTATTATAATACTATATATAACACCATATAAACACCGTATAACACTATGTAACACCATATAATACTATGTAACACTATGTAACACTATATAACAATATATAACACTATACATCTATCATAGACATGCTATCATACAAAATACAGTGTTATATTTGTTATATAATGTTACATAGTGTTATATGGTGTTACATAATGTTATACGGTGTTTATATGGTGTTATATATAGTGTTATAATACAATTCTCACACTTCTGGATTAATGTACAAGATCCTTTACCTAGATTATGTTAAACGATCATAATAACAACATAACTTAAGCAATATTAATCTTTAAAAAAGCAGTAACAGGTTTAAATTTGGTAATTAGTTCTGAACCAATTTTATTCATTTTTCACTCTGCATTAATCAACCTCTATCCATGAGCGGCCTCTATCACCCCCCTTCCTCTTACAGTCCCTTTTTAAGGATGTCTTTCAGACGGATTTTACTTTTCCTTTCTGCTCGTTAAGTTGGACCTGCGTGTCTTCCCTTTCCCCTAAATTTGTTCTACCACACACCGTTGTAGATGATCTTAGTCAATTATGAATTATTATGTTTGAATTATTATTATTATTATTATTATTATTATAAACTCATAATATTTTCTGTAGACAAATTTAAACTAAATAAATATAATCTGATCTAAACCTCATTTCAATGGCCATAAATCATAATTGCATAATGTCAAACGGCAGGCTGAGGCAAAAGTACTAGTTTTTATTTTCATATAACTTTATTATATATGTTTTATGTTTTAGCCCTTTTCTAACTTCATTGATTAATGCATGTATGTGTTTCCGCATTTTATAACCGGACTTGGAAACATGTAATAATATATTATCTGTCTTCGTCATCATTTACTAGTTACAGACTACTAAATGGCTAACCACGTTAAAATAGCTTAAACTGGAAAAAAATATATTAGCATGTTTTCTAGCGTATATATCGAATCAAGACATTGTTCATGTGATATCATGTTTGGTTAACTATCTCAAACCATGTTTTGGTGCGGTTAACATAGATTAGAGGTTTCAATCTAAAGCCGATTTTGAAAAAATAAAAGTTCGAATATATTTATTTAATGCAAGTGTAACCAAGAAACGAATGTACATTTACGTGGGTTTTTTTTTTGTTTTTTTGTTTTTTTTTTATAAGCCAGAATTGGACTATTCTGAGGTTGTTATGTGATATAATTCAAAAACAAATTCTTGTTTGAGCGCAAAATACAAGAAGTATAAATTACAAGATAATATATACAAAGAAAATAGTTGGCTTTCCACCTTTGGTGCATCGGCAATATTAGAATGTATGATGTCTTTTCTTTAAACTCCACGAGTAATGTCAAGGTACATTTAAATTTAAAACTAATAGGTAATCTTATTGTATCCTGTTGTATCGTTAAGTTTTAGAATTATCTATGGCTCTTTGTGCTTTCAAAAGATAGCAGTTAACTTTAAAATAGCTATAACGGTTCATATTTTTGTTTTTGTTAAGTTACAAGCCTGTCCATATAGTATATTAACTTTCAAGTTTTAACGTGAGTTAAATGTTTGGTTGGTCTCTTTGGTTTGCAAAAATTTCATCCTTGGTCCTAGTGGTTTACTAATTACATGCGTGGTCCCAAAAGTTGTCAAAAATGAACTCGGTTGGTCCCCTGACCTAACCTCTATTAAATTTCTCAGTTAATTATGTGTGAAATGACTATATTACCCTTGAATTTCTCAATTAATTTCTTAGTTAATTATGTCCCCTGACCACAACCTGCAACTACCCCCCTCTGTCTCTCTCTCTTTAGATACATTACCCAGCTTCCATCTCAAAGATTAATTCCATCCCCAAGCTTCAATTTCTATTTGAGTTCTAAAGTTTCGTGGTTTAAATTCTTTGCAGATGATACAAAACCTAAAAAAATTTAAATCCATAAGAAATCACACTGGTATACGTCACTGGCACCTAATTCCGGCAACGACACAGCCGTCCAGTTAGTGATGGATGGTGTTGGTGGTGGTTTTCTGATCTCCGATAGGGATTGTGGCTGATAGTGGTGAGGTCAGTTGGGATGGTGGCTGATGGGGGTGATGTCTTGGTAGTGTCGTGGTGTGGAGTCAGATGGTGGCTGGTGGTGGAGAGGACTTAGAACTCGTGACATTCCTGAAGGTGGGTGACGGTGGTGGTGGTGGTGGTGTGTGATGGTAGTGGGTGGGGTGGTTACTGGTGGGGATTGTTGAGAGAGGAAGTTTATGTGACGGGAGTAGTGGTGGTGGGTGTCGAGATGGGTGACAGTGGTGAAGGTTGTGGTGGGTTGTGAAGGTGACACCACCGATCGGATCAGAAACTCTCTTTCATCACACCGTAAATCATGAGCAAGAATACGATCCTTCTAGATGAAACCGTAGGTCGCAGTAATCTGACAACGAATCAAAACCCTTTCTGTTGTAGAGATCGTGTCTCTGTTTTATTGTTACAATTGGACAAGATCATGGTGTTAGTTTTTTTTAGGAGAGAGGTCGAAGAAGACGAGGAGTCGGCCATTTTGTTTATATGTTTTTTTATTGCTTTTAATTGTTCAAGGGTAGTATAGTCATTTCACACATAATTAACTGAGAAATTTAACGGAGGTTAGGTCAGGGGACCAACCGAGTTCATTTTTGACAACTTTTAGGACCACGCATGTAATTAGTAAACCACTAGAACCAAGTATGAAATTTTTGCAAACCACAGGGACCAACCAAGCATTTAACTCTTTTAACGTAGTATGATACAGTACATGATGACGTTTAGATATTATTTACATAAAAACATTGTGTCATTTTTGTTTTTTTTCCTTGAAAAAGAAGGAAAAAAATAAGCATCGGCAATCATCTTCCCTACTAATCTAACCCTAGCTAGCTTTAATTGGCCGGAAAGCAGGTTTCCCCATCTCATCCCACCATCCCCTCATCATCGTCGACAACTTGAGTATGTGTGAAGGGCATAGAAGCCTTCGAAGGATGTTTAAGATCAATTAATTAATAGCGTGCGTAGATCATAGAGTGCATATTCTTGGCGAGGACGGACATTAATTACAAAGGCTTAGATGTCTCACAAATATAACTTAAGGTCAAGAAAAGCTAGCCCGAAGCAATGAGTGATTTGATTTTGTTACATCAAGGTCCACGATATTGGTTGACATACATAGTTTTACTATATATTGTGTGTTAGATATATTGTGTGTTAGATTACCATATTCTTTAAGTTGTTCCGGTTCAACTATTCTTTTTTTTTTAAAACTATTGTACTCGATATGATTCACATCAAAACTTTCATCAACGAAAACATCACCGATAGACATATTCGTCAGCGATGCAATATACATTTCCTCAAAAAAAAAAAAAAAAAGCTAAGACTTAATAATTTTTCACCAATATGTGTGTTAATCACCGGCATATCACTGTTAGAGTAGACACCCCATGCCCACTTTCCCCACGAACCTTCACGGACGGATTGCTGACACTTTTATTTTCACCACCGATATTGATGCAAATACGAAAGTGATCAAGTAACTAAAAAAACTATTGATTATATTCAAAGACTTTAAACCCAAAGGTTCGAGTCAGATGGTTGTCTCTAAGGGGATGTTTGGGATTGCTTATTTTAGTGACTTATTAACTTATTGATTTTTTGAAAAGTTAAAAGGTGTTTGGCATAAATTATCATGTGAGGGGAAAAGTCAATAAGTCCCTCCATTGTCATTGTGACTTATTAACTTTTCCACAAAAAATATAATTTGTTTTGAAAAGCTAAGGCAAACATGACCTAAGTCTCAAATACCCGATTTACAATGTCAATTTTCAAATCAAAAGCCATCTAATAATCCCCAATATATAACCACAAGCCATGAAAATAGGAAACAAATTCTAAAGAGTAGGAAATTTAAATTCAGATATGGTTTTGATCTCTTCCAAATGAATCGTCACCTTCTAATACGGGTTGCCCACGCGTTCGAGTCTGGTTTGGTTTATCGTGTTGGATGCTCTTGCATCAGATATGCAAAGAATTCGTCTGTCAATGAAAGTCCACTTATTTATAATGTGACGATCTCCATGCTTTATATTTTGTGAGAAATAGGAAACCAATCGCATATAAAATAGCTATATATAAAAATTTCTAAAAATAACATTGTTACGTGTCTTTCTAATGTGCTAGTTCGTGTAAGTTGTAGTGCTTTAATCTTCCATCCCTCTCATCTCTAAGCCCATCCCCCTTAGGAGAGATACGATAAACATATTAAATATATATCTTGTTACCAACTAGCGTATTCTAAAAATATAATTAAAACGCCAGTTGGTAACAAGATATATATTCAATATGTTAAAACAACATTGAATGTGTATATGATAACTTACATCACAAGTACCCCAACTAGATCCTATTCCATCTAGTCTGCTTTTTCTCTTCCTGTTAGCAATATTATAAAAGATATGTTCGAATGCTGATATGTTCGAATGCCTAGTCTCTTTTTTTATCAACAAGTTGGGTTCCAGCTTTTGGATTAGATTTCCCTATGTCAAGAAGTGTCTCCATTATTGAAAATGACCACATGTTTGTAAAAACAAATTCAAATACATTTGATTAACCTTCATTAAAAATTTACTACATGGAGTACTGAGTGTAACTTAGCTTTACTTAACTAATCAACACAACTTTACCAACTTATCATGTAAGACGTTTCGACTTAATCTTGATAGTTAGGTTAAACCATCGCAAAGTTAAAAAACTTGATCTCGAAAAGAAAAGTAGTATATGTTATGGGGTGACGTTAGAGGTCGCGTTGTTGATGCTCTAATTAAGTAATCAACAGTATAATTGTCACCATAAAATCTAATACCAACACAATTAGACTAGCACTAAAATGAGATTTAATATAAATAAGTTGTTATTCTGTATATTTAACCTAAAAAATCAAATCAAATTCCTCTTTGTACTCTATTTTATCTCAAGTACATCAAGTTGATTCAGTTCAACCTAACACACTTAAAGATTTGCTTATTCTTATTGAATTTGTGCTTTGGAATAAAATGTAAATATGAAGATGGATATGAATATATGCTAAAATTCACCTGTTATATATTAAAATAAATTAGATGCCGGCTCTAATATTCCCTTATTATCTCGTAAATTACAAATTATATTAAATCAAATTTCCGGAATCATACATCAATCGGCTCTTGAAACTTATTTGCCCTTTATTTCCTTCGATAGTATATAATTTTTTATCCACCACACGATGAATCATGCAAAAGACAATATTTATTTGATTTATTTATCACTTAAATTATTATGAAGACAGCACAGCCAAAGAATTGTTTTGTATAAACATGTCAATTGAATTTTAAATAAGTTGGAATCATCGATATATGGATGTTGATATTTTTTTCTTCTGGGAATAATATATATGCAAGTGTCGAGGTGACTTCCATTGTCTTCATAATTAATGTAATGCACATACTCCTTTTAGCATTACAACAACACCTATATTTTGTTTTTTGTTTTTTTATTCTTCAAACTTTTTTCTTCGTATTCTTCGTGTTCTTATCTTGAATCTTGATCGAAAGACTTTATTTCAAATCGCGGCAAGTTTTGATCGAGAAAAGCTTCTTTTTGTTTCATTTTTTGATCAAGATGGGTTGTAACCAAGAAATGGTTTACAATCTAAAAATTAGAGAATTTGGTGGTTCACAACAACCATGGCAAGTTGCTATTTTACCATCAGAAATCATTAACCAGCAAGAACCAGAAGATCAACCGCAACAACAACAACATCATCAACAACAACAACAACAGCAACAACGGATGATATGTTACCGACAACAAACTCCATCTTGTAGTAAAACAATCATGGAACAAATTGGATCACCAGCTTCTGCACTTTTAGCGACGGAAAGATATTTAGGGTTTTCTCAAAATGGTGTTCATAGATCTTTTAATGAAGAAACAGATGTTTCTTCTGCACCCCAGACGAAATCTAGTTATTTTATGCACCCCAATATTGAAACTAGGTACTTCAGTTCTTATGATAGATCATCATACAAGATGACGGTCGTTAATCAATCTGAAAAAGATCAGATTAGGGAGCTAAAGAGAAAATTACTTGAAGAATCTGATGTTTCTGATTGGAGACAATCACCACCCGCTATTTGTTACAATGGAAATCCGGATCCTGTTGTAAGTTTTTAACATTTTGATCTTGTATTTCAATCTACTTTATGATAAAATAGTTGTAATATTTTCTCTTTTCACACTAAAAGACGAAAAAAGCGCTCTTGATTTAATGTTTTCAAGGAGTATGATGAAAATAGAGAGAAGTACGTTTAACCAACGTCGTGATGATTGATAAAATTGATGTGTATTTTTGTGGGCAGGCACAATTAGGTCATTCTAGACCACCTTCGGCTCCACTTTCGTTTAACAATACAAATCCTGTTAGTGTTGTCCCGAGTAAAACACGAATCAGATGGACTCAAGATCTCCATGATCGGTTTGTGGAGTGTGTGAATTGCTTAGGCGGTGCTGAAAGTATGCGCTTATTGTATAATTGCCTTTTACCCTTTATGTGTATTAGAATTTTCGTTAATCTTTTGAGATTTACTAACTTTCTTACTAGAGGCGACGCCAAAGGCGATACTGAAACTGATGGACTCAGAAGGGTTAACAATTTTTCATGTGAAAAGTCATTTACAGGTACTAGTTATTATGGAGCAAATTTGCTTCTATTTAGTAAGTTTTTTTGCAGATTTTTTATTGTGACTGATTTCTATTTATATTGCAGAAATATAGAATAGCAAAATACTTACCAGAATCTGCAAAAGGTACAAAGAACTTTGTCAAATCATGGTGTTGCATTATAGTTTTTAAATCATTGTTGTTTTATATGTTTACAAAAAAATTAAAATGTATTAACACTTTATTTTTCATGATAAAATGATTCATAAGATTTTATGCACTAGAAATAAATTTTATTTTTGTTTTGATAATGTTTTTGTTGTGTAGGAAATTCTGAGAAGAGAACTAGTATCGATACCATGTCACAAATCGAAAATATAACGTAATATTCTTTTTTTTTATGTCTTAAATTTGGATTGTTTTGTTTCTTTTTAATTTCTTCACTTTAATTTGTCAAAAAGTTGACATAAATTTATTGTTTTTGATCTGAAACTGACTTGTTCATCAGAGGCATGCAATTTAAGGATGCACTACAAATGCAACTTGCTGTACAAAGGCAACTTCATGAACAATTAGAGGTAAATTCTAGTTTTATCTTAACTTTTTTATAAAAATTTGAAGAACAGACTTTGAGTTTTGATATTGAAAATCAATCTGATCTAACTTCAGATTCAAAGGAGCTTACAAATGAGAATAGAAGAACAAGCGAAGCAACTAAAGAGGTTGTTTGATCAACATCAACCACCGAAAGCTAACAAGTCATCTTCACCCAATGATTGCCATCACTCCATGAATCTCGATGATGATGAGATTTTGAATTTAGAAGATGATACTGAAAGCGCTCTTTTCCCTTCGAAAATAAGCTAGATCGATTTCCATTAAGAAAACTCTACCGTTTGATGAAATATCCATTTGTGTTCAAGAGTTATGGGAAATGCATCATTCCCATTTAGATGATCAAGAAATGGAAAGGTTGTAGATGATCAGACAAGAGCTTTTTGTGAATGGACTACTTAATCTTGAATGTAAAATGTGTGTGTTTATACTTGATGACTATATATTGTTATCTTGTGTACAAATAAGATATGACAATCAATATGTAGGAACTAGGTTCACTTTTTATAAAATGTATTACAAAATATATAATAACGAGACTCTCGTTATTTGTGAGAAATTCGACTAGTACAATATCGGTTATAAAAATTAAATAAGCGAATATAAAATACAATATAATTGTACCAATCTTGATTCAAAGCCAATGTCTTTGGAAAACTTCAACCGCATCTACGAGATCGAAACTCCGCTGCAAGACAAGCAAAATTGTTGACAGTTTTTGGTTGAGGCACGTGTTCAACACGCTTCCCTTAAAACAGATTCCGCGCCTCCTCTCAGACGGTCTGTCTCCCAGGGTACAACAACCGGAACAGTATGTGTACTGCCGGAGATGACTCTCATGCCCGAGATAGCACCGGGTATAATTTGGTGTTCACACAATTAGGAAAATATGAAGTTGAGAAAAGAATAATTTAGAGAGTGCTCCTCTCTAAATTTTCAAGGAACAAAAGACCAATTTGTTGTGTCTATTTTTCTTCTTTTTTTCCCAAATGAATAAATCATATTCATTTTATAATTAGATGCATAGACTCATTCAACCCTCTTAATGATGACATAAACAAGATCATTAATCTTGTAATTAACAAGATCATTAATCTTGTAATAAAAAGGGTTAAACTCTAACTTAATGGATATTAAGTGGTAGTAAAAAGAAACTGTCATTCAACTTATGGCACTAGTGGAAACCGTCTAACATTAACTCTCTAGTAAGTAGACTGGTTTGACCGGTCGAACGCGCATGCAGGCGCGCCTTAGTTGAGCCTGCACTACGCTTCCGCGGAGACACACCTTCTTGCGCCACGCGCTAATTGGATGCCACTATGCATACCAGGATGCCACCTGGTTATGCGCCATCCATACTCGCGTGCCACTTGCAGTCTTCGCCATAGCCAATGACGTGCGCCATGCGCCATGCCAAGGCATCCGCCTACGCCATCCAAGGGTGCGCCATAAGCGGACCCGCCATGTATCTGACCACGCGCTCATGGGCAAAAATACAAAGGCGGTGTGCGAAGTTCAAAGCGCACAGCATTGGGCTTATAGCCCACATCACGCGCGCATATGTGCAGGTGCGGTGCACCCTTTGGTCCCCACTAGTGTTTGCCTTCAAGGAGTGCTCCTCCTTATATACCACTTTAAGTTTTGTCATTCCACCTATGTGGGACAAGATGACAAATCTCAATCCATTTTTCTCATCTTTGTTTGTTCCAAACATACAACTTCAAGCTTCGATATCTCATTCATCTTAGCTCTATTTGGACATAGTTTGAACACAAACCCATAAATAATTATTTATACAACACATATATAAATATTATTGATGTCCAAAATATTTAGTGAAAAACTCATTTTCACTAAATTTCCAACAATCCCCCACATGAATGGAGATCGATGAAAACACCCAAAAAATTCCCCGATAAAACCTCGACAGTCGAGTATTGCAGGATAGGTAGGTTTTGCCTTTGAACCTTCCTTTGTGAAGCATACTTAGCCTACTAGGGTTTTGTAGACGTGATGTCCTTGAACAACCCCCCATTTGTGTAAGCGACAATATACATTCACACAATACTTTCCCTAGCCGGGCCATCCCCTCACTAGCGTGTCCTATAATGGTCATGGAGCACTTTCCTGGTTCTGCGGGAGCTCTAGGAATTATGCCCTAATTCCATTCGAAGCGACCACACTTCTCTCCAACATAGGTGATTTCCCTTTAAATCATTAAAAGCATTATGGTTTACTATGATTTACACAAATCATAAAACCACATATTATGCTTAACCTCACAACAATGTCACTGAATATTATAAGAATGGACTAGGATGTAATTAAACACCCTTTTATAGTTTACGGGGTATATGAAACATATAAACTAGCTTATATATAAACATATATATTAGCTACACCCCCATAGTGACTACCCTTCGGTTCATGATTAAGTTGGCCTATTGAACCTAGATCTTGGGATCTCCAGTCAACTAGGTTAGGTTTCCATCATGTCCCTTTTTTCTATGGCTTTAGTCCCATTCCACAACCTGATCTGTTATCAACCCACTGGTTGTTGGATCCAAAATTATTTGTTGACTTCGTTAAGTCAACAACAATAATTTTTCAGTTTAGATCAGTTGTTCTAACGTGTTCTTCACTTGCTAATCACTTTTGCCTTTTAGTCGATTCATAAGACTTATAACTCGTGATCTCAACCTGGATCCAGTTATGTACCTTGTCTTTAGAATGACATGAAACTCAATTCATGGCTAGACACGTTTTCACCATGCCTTTGGTGTGTCATGACTGACATCTTACTAGATTTTAAATCTAACCAATTGGCATTCGAGTCCAATCTACTCGATTGACTCCATATAACCATTGTGTACTCCACTTGGTCACGTGTTTGCAATATATGCAAGTCACCCCCACATTTAAGTGTAATTGGATATCATCCAAATGGGGCGATGAAAGGTTCTCCCTTTCATTTCGAGTTTGAGAAAACTTCTCCACTCCCATTTCCACATTCAAATGCAAGCCACCCCCACATTTAAGTGTAATTGGATAACATCCAAATGGGGCGATGAAAGGTTCTCCCTTTCATTTCGAGTTTGAGAAAACTTCTCAACTACCATTTCTTCATACCCTAAAGGGTTTGTTTCTTAAATGGTTCCTCCCCCCACATTGCTTGCATCTTAATTAAGTATCCTTTAGGACTAAAATGAAGTTATCTTTACAGTTTTGTTTTAGCACAAAATTCATTCTTGTGTCATCACATATTTTGAATGTTTAAAGTTAATTTAATCTCCATCGAGCATATAAATTAACAAGTATTAGTCTAGCATGCTTTAGACCACAATACTTTAGCATGTGAACAGAAGATGCATCATTCTGATTCTTCACAGCCTTAAGAGATAACGCACTATCTCTTCCAAACATTCTTTTCTTAGTTTAGACACAATAATGGAATTTTATTTCACCATTCCAAAACCATCCGTTTTATGAAGGCCTCAAAACCATAGTTAACTCCATCCATTAGGATCATAACTCGTTTGCCTTTTTATCTCCAAGGCTTCACCATTGACTTCCTAAAGACTTAAACATAAGTCTTAATACAAGTCACTTTGATGAAAAATCTTTGTATAAAATCACTTGAGTCTTGAGATATAGCCAATTAGATTGACTCTCAACAACAAAGCATTCATGTATGCCTATAGTGATATATACATTTACGTTGTTGTTTCGTTTAATACCATGTATTGGGATACTCTCCCAAACTGAGAACCAAGCCTCCACATAGTTTAAACAACATTGATGGTGGTAGAAACATCTACAAGTCCATCACTATTGTAAATTTCCATTAATAAATTTTCTAAATTTATTAAAATCATTTACAATAATAACATATATTTCTTTCATATGTTATATTCTATGAAAAACTCACATGTGCATTTCCATGTTGATGCTCTCAACATTAGATGACATATTTCGTTTTCGTGCATTTCATCTCAAACCATTCACCACGTTACTTACGACGCTGTTATGCATTTGATGTTTGATTTGTGACTTATTACATAAGTCATGATCACAACCCGCTCGTTGTGTTTGTGTAAATTACTTTTTACACTTTGTACCAAAATGTGTGTCCTTTTGACAAATTATTAGTAGTCCAAAATAAATATTTATCTTTTATTATAATTAAACCATTTGTTTATGTTAAATAAACCCAAACGATAGTCTACCATTTATAATAAATTAAAAGTGGACAAAAATAAAATGGATACACTAAAGATATCTAAACATCAAATGCCAAAGTGTTATTATCTTCAACACTTTTGACCGAAATAAACGCAATTATTTCGTTCGGTGTCATGTTTTGAGGTACTCCCTCATCTTGGAACTCTAAACTTGAATAATCACAAGTTGTCCAAAAATATAAAGTTGTTTACAATTAACTACTCGCAAGTAGTTAAGCAACTTATTATGTCTATAACAACATCGAGTTGTTTTTTCACTAAATAGTCTTTCAGAGACTATTATATGGTTCAAGACGTTATACTTCTCGTGGAAGTATATCGAATCACTTATAATTCGCAAAGACATGTTTTATTCGTTCAAAACATTTCTCGTTTTACAAGTGTTTTAAAAATAAACTATGTATTTATGTTTTGATTAAAAATCAAAACAATAAACCTTATAATAGTTTATTAAATAAAACAATTTCAAACTCGCTCGTTTGAAAAATAAAACGAATACACGTCGTTTTAATAGTTGGTTTATCATATTTAAACTATTTCTAACCGCTGTTAGATAATAACGATTACCGATCGTTAAAATGAGTGGTTTGTATGATAACCAATTCTAATGTGCTAATTAGAATTTAAATGTTTATCAAACATTCAAAATATTCAGTTTTTTTTAAAGTATACCGTTACTAACGTGCTCGTTAGAAATAAAACGAATACACTTATTCTCATAAGCCAATTTTGGTTTATTTAAATGAACGTTTTCTAACACGCTCGTTAGAAATAAACACAAACCTTTTCTAACACGCTCGTTAGAAAATATATAAACCGAATACAAATCATGTTAAATAATTTATCATGGTTAACCCGGTTCTAACCCGCTCGTTATAAATTAACGATTGCAAATCGTTAAAAGGTTTCTAACACGCTCGTTAGAATTAAACGATTACAGAATTTGTTTCGAAGTTTATAAAAATATAAACTATTTCTAATACGCTGATTAGAAATAAACAAATACGAAACCGTTTTAACATTTATGTAAAAAACCGTTTCTAACTTATTTGTTAGAAATTTAAAGGTTCATACGAAACCGTTACAAGGTTAATTATTATCCATAAATTGTTTCCAACTCACTTGTTAATAATTATTTGCAACAAAAATCTTTTCTAACACACTCGTTAGAAAATCTGATCGTCTTTTAAGTAGTTCGGTTTACAAAATCATCGTATCTAACACGCTCATTAGATATAATAGATGATATTAAACCTTATTATTCTATAAAATTCTAACACAGTTGTTAGAATTAAACGATCATTTATTGTCATAAGCCGTTTTTGGCATATATAAAATAAACGTTTTCTAACCCGTTCGTTAGAAATATTAAAAATTGCCAAAGTCGTTAAATCATTTCTAACACGCTCATTAGAAATAACTTATTACAATTTTTGTTTTGAAGTTTATAAAAAACTATTTCTAATACGCTCATTAGAAATAAAAAAATACGAAACCATTTCAAGATTTCTTATTATCCAAAATAATTGTTTCAAACACGCTCGTTTAACAATTATTTGTAATAATAATTTTTTCTAACATGCCCGTTAGAAAATCTAAACGTCTTTAAACTATTGTTTCTAACACGCTCGTTAGAACATATAGATGTTTTAAAACTTATTATTATTCAAAATAATTATTTCTAACACGCTTGTTAGAATACATAAATGTTTTAAAACTTGTAATTTTATAAAAAAAAAAAGTTACTTTCTAATACACTCATTAGAAAATATATGTGTTTCAAGACATTTAAACCAATATTAATATACCAATTAAAGTTTATAACATGTTTGTAATAAATAAATAAATTGTTACAAACATTTTTTGCATGGGGTTACAAAATATATTTTTCTAATACGCTCATTAGAAAATTTTAGTATTTCAAAACATATTGAAATACATATTATTTTGTATACGGTTCGGTTTATCTAAACACGAACAAAAACCCATGAACTGTAAAACCTGAATCAAAACAGTCGTTTTGCAACCTGGTATTCGGATTAAAGATTGTACTCCAATCATAAAATTAACCCGACTCATTGTACTAAATAAATATTTCCCAAAAAATATTTTCAAGATTTTAACAAAAATCCCATTAAATATTTTAACTTTCGTGAACCTAAATCCTCGTAGAGAAAGAATTTAAGATTGTAGCAACAATCTTCACGAAAGTCTGTTTTAAGATTGTAGGAACTAGGTTCACTTTTTATAAAATGTATTACAAAATATATAATAACGAGACTCTCGTTATTTGTGAGAAATTCGACTAGTACAATATCGGTTATAAAAATTAAATAAGCGAATATAAAATACAATATAATTGTACCAATCTTGATTCAAAGCCAATGTCTTTGGAAAACTTCAACCGCATCTACGAGATCGAAACTCCGCTGCAAGACAAGCAAAATTGTTGACAGTTTTTGGTTGAGGCACGTGTTCAACACGCTTCCCTTAAAACAGATTCCGCGCCTCCTCTCAGACGGTCTGTCTCCCAGGGTACAACAACCGGAACAGTATGTGTACTGCCGGAGATGACTCTCATGCCCGAGATAGCACCGGGTATAATTTGGTGTTCACACAATTAGGAAAATATGAAGTTGAGAAAAGAATAATTTAGAGAGTGCTCCTCTCTAAATTTTCAAGGAACAAAAGACCAATTTGTTGTGTCTATTTTTCTTCTTTTTTTCCCAAATGAATAAATCATATTCATTTTATAATTAGATGCATAGACTCATTCAACCCTCTTAATGATGACATAAACAAGATCATTAATCTTGTAATTAACAAGATCATTAATCTTGTAATAAAAAGGGTTAAACTCTAACTTAATGGATATTAAGTGGTAGTAAAAAGAAACTGTCATTCAACTTATGGCACTAGTGGAAACCGTCTAACATTAACTCTCTAGTAAGTAGACTGGTTTGACCGGTCGAACGCGCATGCAGGCGCGCCTTAGTTGAGCCTGCACTACGCTTCCGCGGAGACACACCTTCTTGCGCCACGCGCTAATTGGATGCCACTATGCATACCAGGATGCCACCTGGTTATGCGCCATCCATACTCGCGTGCCACTTGCAGTCTTCGCCATAGCCAATGACGTGCGCCATGCGCCATGCCAAGGCATCCGCCTACGCCATCCAAGGGTGCGCCATAAGCGGACCCGCCATGTATCTGACCACGCGCTCATGGGCAAAAATACAAAGGCGGTGTGCGAAGTTCAAAGCGCACAGCATTGGGCTTATAGCCCACATCACGCGCGCATATGTGCAGGTGCGGTGCACCCTTTGGTCCCCACTAGTGTTTGCCTTCAAGGAGTGCTCCTCCTTATATACCACTTTAAGTTTTGTCATTCCACCTATGTGGGACAAGATGACAAATCTCAATCCATTTTTCTCATCTTTGTTTGTTCCAAACATACAACTTCAAGCTTCGATATCTCATTCATCTTAGCTCTATTTGGACATAGTTTGAACACAAACCCATAAATAATTATTTATACAACACATATATAAATATTATTGATGTCCAAAATATTTAGTGAAAAACTCATTTTCACTAAATTTCCAACACAATAAAGAATATGCAATTCATTACAAGAAATAAAGAATACAGTCGGGGTATGTCAAGATGCACCCACCATATGGTTTATGAATTGCCTTCCAGGATCCTTATAAAATTTACTAATTCATGGCCTCCGTTACGGCTGTTCAAAAAACTTGCGGCTTGAAAAAAGCTTGCTCAAAATCAGCTCGTTTGTAAATAAGTCAAGCTCAAGCCAAGGTAGGCTCACTAACGACCCTAATTGTTATGCATTGAACTTGGCCGGATAACATATTATGTAGTTTATAAAATTTTAATTAATAACCCCAGTGGTGAACTAGTAAATTCTTTGCATTGAACTTGGATAACAGATTATATGGTTTATAAAATTTGCATTTTGTTGAATTTATTATTATTTTATAAGTGTAAGAAGATACAATATTTACAGTTTCATAAAAAAGTAAACGAGCTGACTCGAGCTTTTTACGAGCCGAACTCGAACTCAACATTTTAGTTTGTTAAAACAAAAGAAGTGAACTGAGTTAGCTCGTTCAACCAGAATTGAATTGAATGTATTACTTTTCTTTTATATTGAATTTTGCTATAGTTATTGCCATATAGTGCTAATACAACACTGAAAAAATTGTTGATTTTTTTTTTTTTTTTTTGATAAAGTTAAAAGATTTTCTACACCTTCCAGGTTGGTTGCTTTATGTTTTCTTCTATATAATAGAAAGCTTTGTTCTAAGAGTAAATTGTATAAAACGTCCTCTATGTTTTCTCAAATTTAAAGATTTCAACCTTAATGTTTAAAACTCGTTGAAAACAACCTTTACATTTATTTTTGTTGCGGGTTCAATCCTTTATCACTAACCAAGTTAATTATCTCAATTAAATTCCTTCACATGCCTAACATGTGAGGGTATATTTGTCATTTTAGTTTTACTTCTTATAAAACCTCAAAAAACCTACAGGGCCATTTTAATTCTCTTCATCACCTTCAATTAAAAACCCCGCCCCCCATTCTTCTTCATCTTTAATTGAAAACCCAGGTCTTCAAATGTCATCAAAACGATTATGACAATCGCTAGGGTTGCGATGGTTGATTCGAGCAAGCCCGTGTTAATGGCGGGAGGTTTGTTACTACTCTATTATCTAATCAAAGTTCTCGAATCCGATAACGATTTCACGAATCCGGTACTCCGCCGCCGCCGTGCTCCGGAACCTCGCCGAGTTCTCCATTGCAAAGAGAATTTAATTGAAGAACATGCTTTCGGTATTTCTACCCTAGCTCGTTCACATGTTGCATTAGCGCAGGATCATTCAATTGCTTGTTTAAGTAATTAAGTTAAAGATGATGTTGATTTGAAACTGTTGATTGCTAGAAATGGTGGATTGATTAGTTTGAAAAGTTTTTGGGACTGTTCTTCTATTAAAATTTTAAGGCAATTGAGTTTTTAAGCAATTCAGTTGAGATTTTAGGTGTTCGAACTCATGTTGAAAAGCAGTTTTCAAAATTGATACAATTCGAATACTAGAAAGGAGTTAGGCAAATTAGGGTTTATTACGGTTTTAGTTAGGATGTTGGATGGGAAATATGTTGAGGAAATTCAAGTTGCATGAAGGTGTTATTGATGATTATGTTGTATACCGAAGAGTTTATAGGAAGGAACAAAGAGGGGTAGTGAGTCTGGTTTGTCTATTAGATCCATTAATTACAGACAAGAAATGTCATGTTTCGATTCTGCTTTCGTTAACTCAGTCAAATAAATGTCGTAAATAGGTAGTGAAATCGGGTACTTTTTGCATTTGGAGAAGCTTGTGTAATGGTTTTTAATTAAAGATGAAGAAGAATGGTGGGATAGGGTTTTTAATTGAAGGTTATGAAGAGTAATTAAAATGGTAGTGTAGTTTTTTTGGAAAACTTACAAATTTTGTCCTTTATCTTAATACCACTTATCAAACGGTGTCCTTTTCGACGAATTTTGACAGGTTTTGCCCTTTACAAGGAATATTGTTGCACGTCTTGTCCTTTAGTCCTAATGCAGTTAGATTTTTTTGTTAAATCTAGTCAAACAGGGGTAGCTTAGTCTTTCTACCCTTTTATCTGTGAATCTTTTTAATAAATACTAATATCTTTATAAAATCATAAATCTCTCAAACACACACACACAGTACTTTCTCTCTCTCTCTCTCTCTCTCTCTCTATCTCTATCTTGAAGTAGTTTAGTCCACCAGCCACCATCGTCACCGGACCACCTCCACCCGCCATTACCTCCACAACCAACCCCATCGGACCACCTCCACGACCCTCTCTTCGATATTGGGTATTTTGATCATGTGTTTTTGTTAGTTGTGTTTGATTTGGTATTTTGATCTATGAATCTGTAAAGGCACATATATCTTTCGACTTTCGGGGATCTTCTGTTGTTGAAGCAAAGAAGCTTCCTTTCAGTTTCCAGAATCTATTTGATAATATGTTTTCATGTTGGTGTGATTTTAGATGTGAGAGAGCATGTTGACCATTATTTGACCGACAATGAAGACATATTCTCAAAGATGGATGGTTCAAGAATGAATGTGAAGTATCATATGGGTATAGGGCAATCGAATTCGGATGCAGAAATCGATTACAGAAGAGGGAGAAGCTTAAGAGAGAGCAGAAAATGGCCATGAAATTAGAGAGGAGTATTAAAATGTGCTATATTTATTTCCTCTAGTTATGGATGCTCATGCTTGTGCTGTCTAAGTTTCTTGTATGTATTAAAATGTGCTAAATTTCCAACAATACAATTGCACCTAAGGGTTTTCGGCGGTGACGGAGGTATGTCGATGAGGAAACACCGAGATGTGGTGGTGCTGGGTGGTCTAAGTGATAGAAAGATAACATTTTTATTTATTTAAAATGGTTGAGAATTTAAGTTATTTACATATTTAGTCCTTTCATATGAAATTACAAAAATGCCCTCATGTGCCTTGCACATGATCAGATTTAACAAAAAAATCTAATTGGGTTATGGCTAGAGGACAAGACGTGCAACAATATTCTCTATAAAGGGGAAAACCTGTCAAAATTCATGGAAAAGGACACCGCCTGATAAGTAGTATTAAGATAAAGGACAAAACTTGTAATTTTTCCGTAGTTTTTTAGGGTTTTATAAGAAATAGAATTAAAATGACAAATGTACCCTCACATATTAGGCATGTGAGGGAATTTAATTGAGATAATTAACTTGGTTAGTGGTAAAGGATTGAACCCGCCATAAAAATAAAACGTAAAGACTATTTTCAGCAAGTTTTAAACATTAAGGCTAGAACCTGCAAGTTTGAAGAAACATAAAGGACGTTTTGTGCAATTTAGTCTTTTTCTAAACTAAGACTTGTTCTCGCACTATAAAACAATGCAATTACCAACAATTATCTTAACAATAATGACACATGAGGAAGGATTCTAGATACTAGCAAACAATAATGTCGCTTTTATAACAACGCACCTAGTAATTATCATTCAACCTCTAAAAGACAAATTATGTTTCATTTGTAACAAACAATAATGTCTAATTTTCATAGGACCACTAAAATAATTAAAAAAATAACTCTAAATTAATTTTCTTTATGGCATAAATCATTAATTAGAGGATATTTATTCATGATATACAAATTCTTTTTGAAGAAACAACTTTTTATGCCCTGATACCATATAACTTTGGATACAAAGACTAAAACTCACAACACTTTTATGGGGACCAAAAAACTGTATAACTAGACTACTAGGCTATGAGTTTAGCGCATGCATGCTTAACATGACATATGTATTCACATAGTCTATGGTGTGCTCATTTATTTACAACACTAGAGACGAACAAAATACTGAAAATAGTGTCTAAAGTTGCTTAAGGAAACAATAATGCAACATAACGCTGCTAAAAAAACTTCATTTTCAGACGAAAATTTCTTATTAATAAATAGTCGGAAACTGCGACCCATTTCTGACCAAATACCAACATCATTTAAAACCCTAAAATAGCGACCGCCGACAGGGGAAATGGTCAGAAGTTTCTTTGGCATTTCTTCTGGTAACTCTTTGTTTTTTAATCATAGTCGGATGTTTCCTACTTATTTCCCACAAAAACTTTGTCTTTTAAGCTTTCAAAAAATTCGCAAGAATATGATTAGAACTTTCATACGCATTTCCACGAAAACTTTGTGTTTTAAATTTTTTAACACTTATGTGGGACAATGGTCAAAAGTTTCCTAATACACACTTAGGCGGAATTTGGTTGCAAATACGCTTGGTTGGAAATATGTTCAGAAAATGTTTCCTACAAACTTTTTCAGTTCCAGTTAACACGTTTTGGTTCAAAAAAATTGTAAACCTATACAGAACGAGAAGAGAAAAAAATCATAAGAATTTCATACTTGTAAATGTGTGTAAACCTTTTTGTCTTTGTTTAAAAGTGTATATTGAATTTGCAAAAATCAATTTCCTTACATTTCAATAATGTGTGCACAAATATTACTTTCAAGTAAATAAAGTTTATTTCTTTTCACATTTGCAAGCGTCAAAGTTCTTATGGTCTTGTATATTCCCTTGTAGTAACAAATTAACAAATTATAGGGATGAGTTAAAATGATAACCACTTTGAGTTGTTGTCACACCCTTAATTTCTACATGCAGATTATTACCGCGAGGTGTGTGACTGATCAGGATCCTAACCACTAATCATGTTGAACCATTTACGTAAGTTATAAATTTTCCCAATTAACACGATTAGTCTCTATGTTTAAATGTCCAAAACGCAATTTAAAAGCAGCGGAAATATAAAGAAAACCCATCGTAACTTAAAACCACAAGTTCTTGAATTATACGTTAACATGAAACTTACAAACCCGCACTCCAGCCGATTGCAATGTCCGTCCAAAGCTGTAACGAGCAACCTGCAAAGCATGCAGTAGGGTGTCAACATAAAGTTGGCGAGTTCACGAGTTCACGAGTTCACAGTTTTTCCAGTTTTATTTCAAAAAAAAAACATTTGTTGTTTTAATTACTCATTTATATCATGCCATGGGGAGCTACCCCATATGTAAGCTACTAAACTGCGTAATACTGGATAGTTAGCGACCTCATGTTTCGTTGTTGCTTCGTTTATCAATATCTATCATCATTGACGGTTTGCCAAGGTCTATTAGTTCACGACTGATCCTCTCCAGGCACGGTGTGAGATTGGTGAAACCTAAATAGCGCTATCAACTAATAACCCGTTCGCCAGGCCCCGACGACTAATCGGTATAGAAAGTAGGGACTTCGTGATAGAGTTTCGTTTAGTACACTTGTTGCATCTAATATAAATAGTAATTAACCGTATTCCAAACCAGGAATAGTAAGCAATCCCAAACCAGGGAAAGTGTTGTTTGTACCGTTTAGCGTATTCCAAACCAGGAATAGTAAGCAATCCTAAACCAGGGAAAGTGTTTTCCATTCCGTTTCCCAACCACCGGGAATGCATGCTATTAGTAAAAGTTGTGAACTCACCTTTGCTTTGCTCGGCAGATAAATTACTTGTGTTAGGTTGGTCAACCACACCCTATTATGGTTACCAATGTTTGTTAAGCTTGTTATGCAAGGGACATCACGTATTAATTACACGTATCTAACACATAGTGTTCAAATGGCAGTTACTGTACGTCATACTAACATGTATACATGTTCACAATTATCATCACAGTTTATCATAATTCAAATGTATTGTATATGTGTGCATTTAACCATAGTCATGGGCTTTTACTAATGTGCGGTTCACACGAAAGTGTGCGACCTACTAACAAGTATGCGATCATGTAAGACAGGGTTGTGTGATATGCAGATAAAATTACAATATATAAGTGTGTGACTGTCACGTGTGCGAGGTGAGGATATAGTGTGCGGCCCAATCATTTAATGGCCCAACAGAGAGTGTGCGGCCCACCAGCAAGTTTTGCGACCTACTTGCTGGTGTGCGGTCATGCAGTTCCTAGCTATACTACGTTCATTATCCAGTTGCACATCAGTAGTGTGCGGTCATGCTATTGTGTGGCATGCATTGTTTGGTTGCACACTATGTATGACAATTTGTACCTCACATGAGTGTATGGTGCAGAATGTGCGGTTTGCATGACTGGTGTGTACGAAGTGCATCACAGGTTGTATCTTCCCAATTGTGCGACATTCCTCGCACACACAGGTGTGCAATGTGGGGTGTGAGTTTGTACGATATGCAGGGAAGGTTGTACCCTTGGTAACGACTAAATCCAAACACCTTTCATTCAGCTTTTTCATAATCAATTCAACAAATGATTTTTCAATCAATCCAGCAACACAGATTTTTGTATTATTTCCAACAACATCTAAGCCTAACAATTTATCCCTATTAATAACTTCCTACGCCCCGTTTCATAACCTTATGAGCATGCTTTCACTAGAACTCAATCAATTGTGAAATCATATCATATCAAGGTCATCATCATGTTTAGCTAGTTCACATAACAATTTAGGTTTTTTCATACCAAGATTAAAAACCCATTTCATAACTACTTGAATAAACACTCATGTATAATATATGTTAAATACTTCATATAATCAACAATTATGCTAGATAAGAATGCTTATATTGCCATCAAAACAAATAATCTACGAGTTTCATCTACAAAATAATTATTCCATGGTACTCCTCCTAACTAGAGATCTCCACAAAAGATGAAATTTCAACATACCTTATGTTATGGGAATCTTGGATGTTCAAAATCTTCAAACATGCAAATCAAACACTTCAATTTGTTCCTTAAATTCTCATATTGTGTTCTAGGGTTTTAAAGAGGAGTTTTCTCCTCTTCCTCTCTCAATCTCGACACAATACACACATATGTGTGTGTGTGTTTTTAATTTTCTACCCTATTTATTTTTCCATTTGTTTCACTAACCCATTTTAGTCCCTATGCTTTGGTTTTATACTTAAAAGTCCCCATTTACTTCTTTTAAATAATAAAACACATAAAAGTTAACTAGGCAAATTTTTACCCTAGTTATTATGCTCAAGTTATTTACCCTCAAGGTAAATATTAAACATGAAATATTTTTTGAATGTTACACCATTCATCACAATTATTAATTAATGGTAGATATAAGGTTTTTTGGGTTTCTTTAACTCAATAGGATTTTCTACATATCCTTGCTATGTATGTATGTATGTATGTATGTATGTATGTATGTATGTATGTATGTATGTATGTATGTATGTATGTATGTATGTATGTATGTATGTATGTATGTATGTATGTATGTATGTATGTATGTATGTATGTATGTATGTATGTATGTATGTATGTATGTATGTATGTATGTATGTATGTATGTATGTATGTATGTATGTATGTATGTATGTATGTATGTATGTATGTATGTATGTATGTATGTATGTATGTATGTATGTATGTATGTATGTATGTATGTATGTATGTATGTATGTATGTATGTATGTATGTATGTATGTATGTATGTATGTATGTATGTATGTATGTATGTATGTATGTATGTATGTGTATGTATGTATGTGTGTATGTATGTGTGTATGTGTGTGTGTGTATGTGTGTATGTGTGTATGTGTGATGTATGTGTGATGTATGTGTGTATGTATGTATGTATGTAGAATTAACCAAAAGAATGGTCGTCAATGGGTCATGCGAGTTAAATGCTTTAAAAATATACAAACATAATTACCTCTAAAAACGTTTTTGAAAGATGATATGTTTGTGTGAAAAAACAAAAGTTGGGTGGACAACTTAGAAAATACAAATTTATTTTGATCAATGAAGTATTCTTTATGATTAGGATGCAAGTCGACTAAATTTTAAATGAGGAATTAATTGCTAGGAATAGTGTCCCGAAGGTGAGTTTCACGACCCTTATTTTACCGTTTTTAAACATTTTCGGGGTTGGGGGGAACATGCTTGATTGAAATTATAGTATTATTACTGTATTTTATACGTAAGTCTTCGTGGTCCCATTTTATATAAAGTTTTTATAAACATTTTTTGGGGAAGATACGTTGTTTGAAAATGGATATGTTAATTGAACAACTATATTAAAATATGTTATGTATAAGTATGGAAAGTTATCATGCCCGTCGAGGTACACTATTGCACTCTTTCCGCCACTATAATCATTACCCTTAGAGAGGGCAAACGAAGTATCGGTAGATGTATCGTGTTTGACCACCCACGTCGTAGCCCAATCGCTCTGGTTGAAACCGGAAAAATACTATCAAACTGTTAAAAGAAGCTAACCTCACGTATTGATTATGGGCTTTCATATTAATATGTGTCATATCCTTAGCTAGTTTATGAATCCAAGAGTTGTTACTTAAAAAATTACATATCTCGAGTTTTAAGGGAGTTTTGACAAGAAAAATCGCTTAAATGTTTTGAAAGGAAGTTTTGACAAGAAAACTTTCCTAGGTGCTTTTAAAAGGGAAGTTTAAGAAATGAAGTTGCCCAAGTTTTAATAAAAGTAATTTGGTTTATATTTTACTTTTATTTTTCTCTGTGAACTCACAACCAATGTGTTGACACTTGTTAGCGTGTCTTCCAGGTAAATAAATTGGCTTTGTGATTTTCACGATGCATGTTTTAGTAAACATTATTTTGGACAAGTTTTTTTTGTCCGGGACAAATGTATTAAGATCCTTTGTTGGATCATAAACAACAACTTTTATGTTTTTCTTTAAAACTTAGATGCTTGATTTCATTATCAAATAAAATGTCCAAATGTGTAATAACTTAATGTTTACTAGATTGTTATTGGTTACCAACCTCAGTCACCGCCATCCTTACCTTCTGCTACGATTTAAGAGGTGTGACAATACATGTCCAAACAAACGACTATAAAAGAAGTTAAGAATCCATATGTATGTTACTTAAATAGCAGTTACCATGTTGATTAAATTTTCCTAACATTTGATGGAACACGTCGATAAATTCATTATTTAAGGACACAAAGTATAGAGTTAGGAAAACCTATAAGGAGACATTGATTATCTCAAATTTGGTGTATGATGTCGATCTTTTCAAGAAAAAGATATCAAAACTGGACTATGTTATATTAAAACCAACACTCTAGGTGGTTAATCACAACCAATCATATGGTTGAGCATTTTGGTGCTTTAAATGGTTTGTTATTGCTTAGCTTGTGAAAGGGATATTTCTAGTAGTATTAACCTAACACGTGTAATATATATGCATTACTAAGCTAATGTTATTTTAACCGAGCTTATTTTCATTTTCAAACTGTTCTGACTATAAAAAGGTACATTGAACTAGGCCAAACTTCCATTTGGGTTTGGCATGGCTAATTTGATAAAATAGTATGACTTTGATTTGTATCCTCGAGCCAAACCTTAGCCTATACTACCATGAACACATATTACGAATTATCCTAAACGTTATGAAGTTGTTAGTCAAAACGGATTTCTCATATGTCAACTGCCACTTATAACAAAATAATATTTTAGACTAGTATGAAGTCCTCTAGTATTCTCAAACCCCTCATATTAAGTATATGTGGAGTGGAATGAATTATATACATGAACTTTTTTGCCTACGAATTTCAATCTTAATGAATAGGATAGATATCTATGGAGTTATCCGATATTTACCAAATAACTAATATAAGTTAAGGCATACTCACAATGAAATCACTTGAGAGATATTTTTGTTCCAAATTCTCATGATATTCTTCAATGTATTATCTTTTAAGCCAAGCAAGACCTATCTTTGATTCACGCCAAATTACGACAATTAACCCTAAAATGGAGATATACCCCATGAACCTAGACCTGGAAATTTAAGCCCTAACATGACATTACACAACACAAAGTTAAATGGATTTAGGTATATGGTATACGTGTTTAGGTTATATACAACCAATATCAATGACACGTTTAAGTAGCGTTCCTAAATGGGTTTAGCCCACCTAACCCATTTTAGTAATCAAATGGGTTAATCAGTCAACACGACATGTTTAAGACTTGTTTATAAAAACAATGCAATTTTATAACTCCGTAAGTAACTAAAAATATCATAAAATTCACCTCCTAACCATAAACTTATAAGAGTTAATTACACGGACACCAAAATAACACCTTTAGTTAATAACGTTTTTGAGCAACAGGTTCAAGTTTTGTGGTTGCCATTTTGTAACACCTTTGGATACCAAGGCCAACCTCTATTCATTTTTCTGTTAAGTTGGATTGAAATGAACAGAATACCCTTCTTATTAAAAGTTTAAAAATTATTAGAACAATAATATATAAACAAAGGGTCCATTCATGTCTTTAACTCTACTTATGGGTTATTTTTGTAAATTACAAAACCAATAATAAAAAACCCTTAGTACACATGGTCCCATGACAGTTTTTTTTAAAAGTGTCCAACAACTTTATTTAATTACAACAAGCATCAATAACCACATAAAGCACAAGCCAAAATTCTTCGAAGCCGAACTCATGTACCTGAAGAACACGTAAAAATCAAGTGTCAACACAAAGGAGCGTGAGTTCACATATATTTTTTGTAATGTTTTATTTGAGGAAACTTCCTTATTTGACCCTTTAATTGTCTATAAATAATTACATATTTAAAAACATTTTTCATGTGTTTAAAAAATAATACATTCATTTTGATGAAAATAATGTCGTCATAATATGATCGAAATTGGATTACATCCTATTTCATTTAAAAATGTCATGGATGGTTTCATACGAAATAGCTCCGGAAGCCTGTTTCCGATGAAAACTTATACTCATGACTTTGATTGAATAATATTAAATTTTCGTTGTGATTTCAGTTTCGTATGTTTGCAAGACATTACGATCTGTATAAAAAGATCGAGGGATTAATCCATGCTAGACTATTAATGTAATGCGAATCCGTCGCTATTTAGATCGGAGCGACCGATCACGACGGGGTAGTCAACCCGATAGATCTATCAACGATTCCACACGTATTCTTAAGAGATTAAAGCAGCTATGATGCATCTAATGCATGTCCTGAATTTCAACATTTATATATAACCTACTGAATAACAATTTAATATTGTAGGTTGTACAAGTTGACGGTTATCTCCCGGAGACTGGGTTGAACGTGTCCCAACCAAATTTAATTTACTTGACGGTCGTTATACCCCTAACGTCATCTATTTTCTCAGTTTCCTACCCGAAACCAGTGTAATACAGTATTAAACTCGTTTTTCTCGAAAACAGTTTAAGTTATACATCTTCTTGAGTTCATAACACATTATGATACTCTAAAAATTGTATTCTCAATGAAAATACATTTTATATAATTTAAAAGCACATTTTATATGAAATCATATACTTTGCTTTTGATAACATGTTTTCCTCTGAAAACAATATATAAGATGGTAAAATGACGTTTTAGTGAATTTTCACTAAAATACATTTATTTGAAATCATTTTTAAACAAAAAAACATATGTTCATTCTTATTAAAGAAGTGTTCTTTACCCCGAAAACAGTTAATAAAACACTAAAAAGTGGGGTTATGTGACACTCACCTTTGGGTGCGTTTTTATTATCGCAATCCATTGGTTTTGAATCTACATATCCTAATTTAAATAGGAATAGTTTAATAACTGATTGTTCGTTAACAATTTAGTTTCTCATATACTTTGAATCTTCCCACATCTCTTTAAACTTTCATAAAAATCTTTATTTTGATTAAGTTAGCAATATATATATATATATATATATATATAGAGAGAGAGAGAGGGGATCCTACGGAAAGTGTATTTTTCCTAGAAAGTATAGTTAGCGATTTGGGCCATCCAATGAGTGTGTTTAATGATTGAGATCATCTTGGTGGCATTTTGGTAATATGTGTTTCTTAAAAATAGGATTATTTAATTAATCAGGGGTAGATATGTCATTTAGCTTATTTTAAATAAGTAAATAATTGTCATTCCGTAACCACCCCACATCTCTTGCGATTTTTCTTCTCTCTCTCCCTTTCTCTCTCTCTCTCTCTCTTCCTTCTATCCTCCATGAAGAAACACATCAAGAAAACAAATCGTATTAATCTGCTTGCTAATCTGCTTGCTGTTAAAACACAGCATCAAGAAATCCTCCAGCATTACCAGCATGGATGGTAAAACACAGCGTATGAATCTGCTTGCTGTTAAAACACAACTGTATGAATCTGAATACTAAAACACAATTGTATGAATATGAATGCTAAAACACAACTGTATGAATCTGTTTGCTGTTAAAACACAACTGTATGAATCTGAATGCTAAAACACAACTGTATGAATCTGCTTGCTGTTAAAACACAACTGTATGAATCTGAATGCTAAACCACAACTGTATGAATCTACTTGCTGTTAAAACACAACGTCAAGAACATTCTGGTGGTTTCCAGACATAATTAAAATCGATACAGACCAGATAATAGTAAACAGAAAAAGAAGTGTATTTGCCATATCCGCAATCAAGAATTGTGTTTGAAGCCATAACTATTTCTCACGTAAAAAATGATTTACGGATAAAGTTGATTAAGATTGTGAAAGGAACGAATGAGAATTTGATTGATATTTACATCTGGTAGTAATTCGCAAATCATGGAGAATCAGTTACCATAAAATCGTGCATAGTTAGTTAATGAGATATAAATTCCAAAATTAAAATAAAATGTCAAATTACACAATTGCCCTTTTAGTTAAAATCCTTCAATGCCACATGTCACGTTCTGATTGCTTCCTCTCTCTCTCTCTCTCTCTATATATATATATATATATATATATATATATATATATATATATATATATATATATATCTGTGTGTGTGTGTGTGTGTGTGGAAGGTTCAAATGAGAAGAATGTTTTTGTAAGAAGAAAAAAGAATAAGTTTCAACCAATAAAAATGTTTCATTTTACATCATTTAATATTTGCATTTAATTTTAATATAAGGGTACATTTGTAAACTTACATAGATTATTAATTTCTAGTCTTTCTTTTTAATAGCTAACTACATTAAATATGTAACTTATTTCAAAATATATATTTTTTTCAAAAAATAAAAAAATAGTTTAGAATGTAGGATAAATTACTAGGTGTGTAGGATAACTTTTTATGTATGTAGGCAATGAAAATTAGTGTATAGAATAATAGTCTTTATGACTAATTAATTATTTAAAGATTGTAATAAATGAGATGAAAGAATAACTACTTGATATTTTACAATTGTATTCTTTGTTCTTTTTCTTCTCAATTAAATTTTCTTTTCAAATGAACCTCCCCCTATATATATATATATATATATATATATATATAAAATTAGGTTCAAGAGTGAACACTAGGGTAGCTTGCGAACTGAGTGAACTAATCCTGGCCATACACGTGTGTAGATCAATGGCCAGGATTTGATGTTGAAATACACTAGTGTATTTTACGATTTGATGATGAGATCCTGGCCATACATGTGGGTAGATCAATGGCCAGGATTTGTTCACTCAGTTCGCAAATACATTAGTGTTCACTCTAGAACCCCACCCTATATATATATATATATATATATATATATATATATATATATATATATATATATATATATATATATATATATATATATATAGGATCATGTGAGAAGCCCTTGGCTAATTGAGAAACTTGAGAAGCATTCTGGACCACACAGTTTCCCTAAATTTTTCGTAATATACACATATGTATAGTTTAAAATTGACTATATACATATGTGTATAATTCAATATACATATATGTATATAGTCAGTTTCAAACTATACATATGTGTATATCATGAGAAGCTTAGGAAAATGTGTGGTCCAGAATGCTTCTCAACTTTCTTAAATAGGGTGGACTTCTCTTAGGATCCCTGCCCTATATATATATATATATATATATATATATATATATATATATATATATATATATATATATATATATATATATATATAGGGAGCCACTAAAATAAGAACCACCCCCAGTTGTAAGAACCGCGAGAACCACTCTCAGCCAATCAGAATATGCCAACCTAAAGGGTATTTTGGTCTTTTTCATCAAATGTCATATCAACCCTCTCTCTTCATTTAATATACCTCTATACTTTTTATATACCTCTCTCCTCTCTCCTCTCTCATCTTTCATTTTCATCTTTCTTCTTCAAAAAATCTCTCTGCACATGAAGAAACCCCAATTCAGCCTCATCATGTTCCCTCCTGTTCTCCTTCATCTTCAAAAGTGTAACCTAAACCCTCTAAACTACTCTCAAATACTCACACACCTCTCATCATAGCCGACACCCCCTTGGTTTGTTTCGTCATCGGTGAGACCACCGGCGGACCCGACTCACGGTGGTGGTTGATTCCAGCAACGACGCCCTATAATCCCTCTCGAACGAACTCCGACAAGGCACCCTCCCCCTTCGCCGGCTCAGATTGCAGAGAATGATGGCTGGAGTGTGAAGATTTCACACCAGAAACAACAAGCTTCAAAAAGGTTCCAACGACGAATCCGTCGGCGGCGGCGGTGTTCTGGCCCGACGATGAAGATGGTGTCGATGGTGATGCCGGTGGTGTCGATGGTGATGCCGGTGGTACCGATGGCTCAGGTTCGGGTCACGGGTCAGCCGGTTCAGTCTCGTCTAAGTTCGATTTTACTTCAGGTCAGTTTCGATTCAGTCGTCTTTGTTTCGATTCGGCCAGATTCAGATTCAAGTATTAGTTCACCAGTGGTGGTGCTTGGTTCGGGTTCGGCTCTGCACGAGTGATGGTTTGGTTCAGGTTTGGTTCGGGTTCGGCTATGCACGAGTGGTGGTGCTTGGTGCTAATGATTTACGTTTTTTGTATTTACAGTGCCAGTGTGAATTGCCTGAATCATATGAAGCTTACCAGAAGCAACAACACAGATGGCATTCCGGGCCAATGCAATTGTTTCGTCTATGCTTGCCTGACATCATCAAATCAAAGGTCAGGCTTCATATGTCATATACATTTGCTTAGAATGTGTCTGGATACGCGTTTTAAACCGATTATTATTAATAAAATTATCGGTTTATTATTTACAGATTAGCATTTGGAAGAAAGCAAACATAATATTCCTTTTCTTCTTACTACGAAAACTCATCCTACCATTTTACTCATTTACCCTCTTCTGCATAATCCTCCCAGTGATGGCGGTTTGGTTCTAGTTTCGGTTTTCAGATTTTGGGTTTGGTTTGGTCCGCGATGACTCAATGTCAGGTTGTTCGGTTCAGTCAGGTTACTCAAGGGCTGGTGGGATTCTCGGTTTGGGCGGCGGGAATCTGTTTTGGCTCCGTTCACTCCTTTAAGTTCAAATTCAAGTTCGCGGCACGGTCGGTTCGGGTCGATTTTCATGTGCAGTTTGGTTATTTCTGGTACAGCAGACTCGGTCAACTCAGCTTCTATTCGAGTCGACTCAGCCAACACTCGGTTCAACAAGTTCGAGTTCTGGTCGACTGTGGTCAACTCCGGGTCAAAACGGAAGTCAAAGTCAGTCAACGTGATTCGACAAAACGACACGAAGATTCGGTCAAAATTGTTGAGCTTTATTTAGTTAACGCGCACCGAGCTCGAACCGATACTTTAGTGACTTGTTACGTTTGGCATTTTCATAGAAATTTTATATATTGTGTTTATATTGTTGAAAATTGTTGAGTTTTGAAAAGACAACGGGAACTTGAGTTGTCGGCTTATTCAAAAAACAGAGGAAACTCTGTCCGTTTTTCGTAAAAACGTAAAACGTAAAAACGTAAAAATTTTAACGTAAACGTAAAAGTTTTACGTAAAACGTAAAACGTTAAAAGTTTAAAAAGTTTAATGTAAAACGTAAAACATAAAAATTTTAACGTAAAATGTAAAAACGTAAAAACGAAAAACGTAAACTTTTTAATGTAAAACATAAAACGTAAATTTTTTAATATAAAACGTAAACTTTTTAACGTAAAACGTAAAGTTTTAAACGTAAAACGTAAATTTTAAAAGCAAAACGTAAACTTTTTAATGTAAAACGTAAACTTTTTAATGTAAAACGTAAAACTTTTTTTTATGTAAATTGTAAAATGTAAAAAATCGCGTAAAAAATGGCGCATAAAAAAAACGACGCGTGAAAAAGCCCGGCGTAAAAACGGCGCGTTAAAAAACGAAGCCTGAAAAAACGGTGCGTTAAAAAAACGACGCTTGAAAAAACGGCGCGTAAAAATCGTGTAAAAAACGGCGCGTTAAAAAACGTCGCGTAAAAACGTGTAAAAAACGGCGCGTTAAAAAATGTGAAAAAATCGGCGCATTAAAAAACATGTAAAAAACGGCACGTTAAAAAAACGCCGAATGAGAAAAACGGCGCCTTAAAAAAACGCCGCCTTAAAAAACCCGGTGTGCAAAAACCGGCGCGTAAAAGTTTTGTCTTATTCAAAAAATTTGAATTTAAAAATGTTTTTCATAAAAAAATTCTTTTAATAATAAAAAATAATATAATAAAACAAAAGTAATAAAAAAAATAATAAAGAAAAAAAGACAAAATAGAGTAATTTTACTATACTACCCTTTTGAATTAAAATATTAAAGACATAATAAGACAAAATCTATTTAATATTAATTTTAGTTACTTTCAATCTAATCCATCCATCTTCTTGATCTAAAGGCTAGAAAGTGGTTCTCGCGGTTCTTACAACTGGAGGTGGTTTTCATTTTAGCGGTCCCCTATATATATATATATAGGGGAAGGTTCATTTGAGAAGAAAATTTAATTGGGAAGAAAAAGAACAAAGGGTATAATTGTAAAACACTAAATAGTTTTTCACTTATCTCATTTATTGTCATATTTGACTAATTAATTAGTCATAAAAACTATCATCCTTCACACTAATGTTTTTTCTTTTTTACTACACACATCAAAAGTTACCCTACACCTTTCGAAATTTACCCTACACATGTTGAAATTTATCCTACACAATCGGTAATTTATCATATTACACATTTTAATTTATCCTACACTTTAAATTATTTTATTTTATTTTTTTGAAAAAATATATATTTTGAAGATAAGTTACAACTTTTAATGTAGTTAGCTATTAAAGAGGAATATTACTAATTAATGATCTTTGTAGGTTTACCATATTACCCTTATAGTAACATTAATACTTATATTAAATGAAATAAAATAAAGCATTTTTATTGGTTGAAATTTCTTCTTTTTTCTTCTTACATAAAGTTTCTTCTCATTTGAACTCTCCACTATATATATATTCATACACATATATATGTTAAGACTTTTGCGTTTTGAATGATTTTATAGGTGACCTTTTATTATTATGTCTACTTATTTGCAATATATCGTCGATTTGCGCTTCACAATATATGTGCATAAGTATAGACATAGTCGGTGCGTATACCTATATATATCATAATTCACGTGTCATGTTATTTCATACACACTTATTATGTTCAAACACTTAATATATATATATATATATATATATATATATATATATATATATATCAAATAGCTCATCAAGTCACTTCATACATATTTTCATACAAATCACAAATTTTAACACAAAAATGCGATTTATGATCTAATTTACCGTTTTTACTGCACAAATTACTAAACATATCATCATGATATCACTTGGTAAATTACATTTACACATGTTCATATTCACATATAAATTCATAACACATAAAGTTCACTATTGAACAACCCATTTTCGCGTACATTAAAATATGTGTATTTGACCGTTTCGGTAGCGTTTTTGGGCGTCGGAAGTCACGTATGACCAACCAAACACCAAAGATACTTATTATAAGTTAAGATACTTATATTTATCATAAAAACATCAGTTTATAATCAGATTTAAAATAGTTTTGCAAAATCACTTTAAAAGCCGATTTTTACCGTTTTTAACGCATAGTACCGAACCTTATCGTAACCATCCCAAATCATCATGACTTAATATTTTGAAATAATACATGTTACCTACTGTTCATAATAAAAATTTTACTCATGTATATGCAGGTCTCATAAATAGCACAAAAATCATGCGAATATCACCTGATTTACCACTTTTCAAGCCAATAGTACAACATGCAAAGCTACTAAGTTATGACATTATTTTTGTAACTTCTAAACACATCATATAACTTTATTTTTCATGTTTAGCTACTGATTTAAATGAATCTTCATCATTCCTTAACAATTTCATTTCATGATGTTCGTTAAATCATCCAATAAATCTACGTACAAGCACTTTATGCACATTTTTCTTCACATTCAACACACAAGACTAATCATACTTAATATTTTATTTTTCTATAACATATGACATATTCATACTTTATTCAGTCATTCAATGTCACAGCCCCCGATCCCTAGTTCCCGGGAACGGGCGGCCGTGAGCCAGTTTCGGTGGTATCACGTTTATTTATCCAATTTGGCAGCGGAAATTTTCATCAGGACCGTAGTTAGGAAATATTAAATCAGAGTAAACCACCACATTTTATAATATTAAACACATGGGTAAAACCCAAGTTTTCAGTACATGTAATTTCATAGGGATATACCCTATTTTATTTAAGAAAACATCTATTTCTTTTTAGGTAACTTTATTGCCACTTTTCCAAGCCTTCAGTGCTGTCCAGCTGACTTCTATTTGGCTTTCACATTTTGTTACCTGAAACGCGTTTTAAAAACATTTTGTCAGTGGGAATACTGGTGAGTGAATCCCAGTTTAATGAAGTCTAAATAAAACCATTTTCACAGTGTACAGTATTGAGGGCGCATCCGCAATTACATTTGTTTACAGGTAATACCAATTAACATCCATGGTACTGTCATCTGACTTATGGTCATGTTACTCCTCTCCCCAGGTGGTAACAAATTTTGTGTACAAAACCCCAAATTTACCGACTGTAATTGTATTCTTATAAATACTCAATAACTGCTATTCGCATGGAAAAGTATTTAAGGTTTTGTAAAAACAGTTAACAAAAAGAGGATTACTCACATTGCTGTTTTAGGTTATCCTTTAGGGTTTCCTGGTGAATATCTATAATTTACACAAATGCACGTGTGTTAGTATAATAACCCATTTTAACATTAGTAATACCCTCCCCGAGACGGCATTCCAACGACTACGTCGGGGAGAACCACGACAGCCGTTACGGAACCCTAGATCAATCGGGCAGAGTATCTAATACGTCTCCAGGGGTTATAATACTCACATCGTAGCAGAACCTCGCTAATTAGGGGGTATAATGCCCGGGTATAATAACGCCACTACAGAATTTTAGAAAGAAAGAAAGAAAGTTGAACGAGCAAACTGAAGGCCAGTTGCCTTCTATTTATAGGGCTGCTACCGGACTTTCTCGCGGCCCGCGTTAGATATGGACAGGGCTTAAGCGGCCCGCGTGGCCTAGGGGTCTAGGCTTAGCTGATCCAGGTCATCACTAGGTTCAACACGCGTTAAGACACGTGTCATCACCGGGCTGTGCCACAACTTGGGTCACTCGCGGCCCGCATGAACTAAAGATTTCAGCGGAGTCCATTTACACCTTAATGCGGCCCGCGTTAAGTTGAGGTGAGGTCATACGCGGCCCGCCTCAACTTAAGATTTAGGGTTTTTAATTTATTATATATGTTATATTGTATTTTGGGCTCGGTTTTCACATACGGGGTATACATAAAAACATATTGAGACATTTTAAATATATTAGGGTGTCAAAATTATTATGAGGGTGTCGGTTTATATTTGGGTTGTTATATCCTCCCCACCTTGTTTTAGAGCTCGTCCTCGAGATCTACTGGAACAAGTGTGGATATTTCTTTTGCATTTCTGATTCGAGCTCCCATGTGTACTCAGGTCCTCTTTTGGAGTCCCACTTTACTTTGACCAGAACTAATCTCTTACGCTTGAGATTCTTAATTTTCCTATCTTCAATTTGTAGAGGTCTTTCTACAAACTTGAGTTGTTCATTAACCTCTATATCCTTGAGAGGTACTACGAGTGATTCGTCAGCTAGACACTTTTTGAGATTAGATACATGAAATACATCATGTATTCCTGCCATTTCCTCTGGCAGTTGTAGCTGATAGGCTACAGGTCCTATTTTTCTAATAATCTTAAAAGGTCCAATATACCTGGGACTAAGCTTTCCTCTTTTGATGAATCTTACCACTCCTTTCCAAGGAGAGACTTTTAATAATACTCTATCTCCTACTTGAAATTCCAATGGTTTACGTCTGTTGTCAGCGTAGCTCTTTTGTCGATCACGTGCTGCTTTTAGTCGTTCCTTGACTTGGATGATTTTGTCAGTTGTTTCTTGTATTATCTCGGGTCCAGATAGTTGTTTTTCCCCAATTTCTGCCCAACAGACCGGGGTTCTGCACTTTCGTCCATAAAGTGCTTCGAATGGTGCAGCGTTGATACTTGTGTGATAACTGTTATTATAAGAAAATTCTATTAAAGGTAAGTGTTCGTCCCAATTACCTCCGAAATCAATTACACAGGCTCTAAGCATGTCTTCCATCGTCTGGATTGTCCTTTCGCTTTGTCCGTCTGTTTGAGGATGATAAGCTGTGCTTAAGTTCAACTTGGTTCCCATTGCTTGTTGGAAACTTGACCAAAAATGAGAGGTAAAACGGCTATCCCTATCAGAAACAATTGATAAAGGAATGCCATGTAAAGAAACGATTTCATTTACATACAATTTGGCTAATTGTTCCATACTAAAGGTTTCCTTCATTGGTAAGAAATGAGCTGATTTGGTTAGCCTATCTACAATCACCCAGATTGTATCATTACCTTTTCTTGTTTTGGGTAATTTGGTAACAAAATCCATTGTTATCAATTCCCATTTCCAGACTGGCATTTCTAATTGCTGTAATAAACCTGAGGGTTTCTGATGTTCAGCTTTAACTTGTGAGTAAGTTAAACATTTAGAAACATAAGCTGCTATATCCTTTTTCATTTCTATCCACCAGAAATTTTTCCTTAAATCTTGGTACATTTTATCACTTCCTGGATGCATCGTATATTTAGACTTATGAGCTTCTTCTAATATATGGTGACGTAAATTTCCTAATTTAGGTATCCACATTCTCTTTTTATGGAACCTCCAAATTCCATCTGTTCCTTGTTCTAGTTCCTTAATCATTCCTTTTAATTTTTCAGTATCCTCCTTGATTACTGATTCTTGTGCTTTTCTAATCTGATCGTTTAAATCTACTTGGAGATTTAATTTAAGAGAACGTACCCTTTTTGGCTTTTCGTGATACTTTCGACTTAAAGCATCAGCCACCACATTGGCTTTTCCTGCATGATACTGGATATCACAATCATAATCACTAAGTAACTCCATCCAGCGTCTTTGTCTCATATTCAACTCTTTTTGCCCGAAGACATACCTTAAACTCTTATGATCTGTAAAAACGGTAAACTTACTACCATAAAGATAATGTCTCCAAATCTTAAGGGCAAAAATTATAGCTCCTAATTCCAAATCATGGGTTAAATAATTTTCTTCATGACTCTTAAGTTGTCTAGAGGCATAAGCTATAACCTTTTGACGTTGCATTAACACACATCCATATCCTAACTTAGAAGCGTCACAATAGACTACAAAGTCTTCAGTTCCTTCTGGTAACGCTAGTATGGGTGTATGGGTTAATCTTTGCTTAAGGATTCTAAAAGCTTCTTCTTGTTTTGGTCCCCATTCAAACTTAACAGATTTACAGGTTAACTTAGTTAACGGAATGGCTATTCTTGAAAAATCTCGAATAAATCTTCTATAATAACCGGCCAATCCTAAGAAACTTCTAACCTCGGTTGGAGACTCAGGGGTTTTCCATTTGGTAATTGCCTCGACCTTTGTTGGATCTACATGAATTCCTTCATGGTTAACTAGATGTCCGAGAAATTGTAACTGTTCTAACCAAAACTCACATTTTGAAAACTTAGCATAAAGCTTTTCCTTTCTCAATAAACTTAAAAGTAAGTGCAAGTGCTTTGCATGCTCTTCTTAACTTTTAGAGTAAATTAGAATATCATCTATGAAGACAATTATGAATTTATCCAAATATGGTTTACATATTCGGTTCATCATGTCCATAAATGCAGCTGGGGCATTGGTTAAACCAAATGGCATGACAGTAAATTCATAATGACCATACCTTGTTCTGAATGCGGTTTTAGGAATATCCTCTTCCTGTACCTTTAATTGATGATATCCTGATCTTAAATCGATTTTAGAGAAAAATTGTGCTCCTTGAAGTTGATCAAACAGATCATCGATCCTCGGTAATGGATACCGATTCTTAATCGTGACTTTGTTCAATTCACGGTAGTCAATGCACATACGCATTGATCCGTCCTTCTTTTTAACAAATAAAATCGGCGCTCCCCATGGCGATGAGCTCGGCTGTATGAATCCTTTTTCCAATAATTCGTCTAGTTGTTTCTTCAGTTCTTGCATTTCAGCGGGTGTCAAACGGTAAGGTGCTTTGGCAATCGGTGCTGTCCCTGGTAACAGGTGAATTCTGAATTCAACTTCCCTGTCTGGCGGTAGTCCTGGCAATTCTTCTGGAAAAACATCTGAAAACTGAGACACTACCGGAATGTCTTTTAATTCTTTTCCTTTAGTGTTAGTGATTATAGAAATCAAATACACTATATATCCTTTCCTTATATAACTCGTAGTTTTCATCACAGAGATGAATTTAGTGGATCTAGATGGTTTATGTCCTTTAATTGTGATATTTTCACCTCTTGGTGATTTTACTTGAATTGACTTTTGATCACATAAGATATTGGCTTTATTGGCTATTAACCAATCCATTCCTAACACGACATCAAATCCTATTAGATTCATTGGGTAAATGTTTGCAATAAACTTTTGATTAAAAATTTCTATTCTTGCTTCTTGCAAGAATTCAGAAATCTTAATGGTTTCTCCATTTGCTGTCTCTACTAGACATTCTTGTGGTAGTTTAGTTAATGATTGATTTAGGAGTTTGCAAAATGAAGTATTAATAAAACTTTGGTTTGCACCAGAGTCAAATAATACTTTAGCAAAAATATCATTAACTAAAAACGTACCAGCAATGACGTCTGGAATCATCCTAGCTTCGTCTGCAGTTAGAACGAATGCCCTAGCATTTTTAGTATTCTTGTTATTGGCAGCTGGAGCCAGTTTTGGACAGTTTGTCTTAATATGACCTTTTTCTCCACAGTTGTAGCAGAATCCATTACTGGATTTCTTCTTGCAATTCTCTTCCTTGTGTCCTGGGGCCTTGCAGAAATTACAATAAATAGAGCATCTTCCAGAATGTTTCCTTCTGCAGGCTTTGCAGTATGGTGCCGAGGTAGAACCTACGTTCCTACGGTTGAAATTCCCCGAACGGAATTCTTGAGTAAGCTTTTGGGATAGGTTTCTTCTCTGGTCTTCTTCTCTAGTTCGCACTAGTTCATCAGTCAAGGTATTGGCTAGTTCTACAGCTTCCTCTATGGTTTGGGGTCTAGCTGCCTTGACTACATGTCTAATCTCTCCAATTAATCCCCAGATGTAACGGGAGATTAATACCGGTTCAGGTGATGCAAGGGTTGGTACTATCCTAGCATATTCAAAGAATGTGGTAGTGTAACCCTTACTGTCTACCCCGACCATTCTAAGATTCAGAAACTTATTTGCTATCTGTTCCTTTTCATTGGGAGGGCAGAATTTCCTTTCTACCATATTTTTGAACTCCTCCCATTCCATTCTATAAATCCTATCACTTCCTCTTGATTGGAGGATAGTGTTCCACCATTCTAAGGCTGCGTTTTTAAACAGATTTGAAGCAAACATTATCTTATCTTCTTCAGCACACTTGCTTATTTTCAGAACAGCCTCAGTTTTCTCTATCCAGCGTAGGGCTGCAATGGGTCCTTCATTGCCCGAGAATTCTATTGGTTTACAGGACCAGAATTCTTTGTAAGAACAACCATATGGCATGGTTCTTCTTTTTTTGGGAATGGGCTCTTGAAGTATGAGTCCATTGTTAACGATGTGTTCCGGTTCACTTGGTCGTTTACTGCTATGCTTTTATTATTTGCTTCTTGAACCGTTTGAATAATAAATGGCATCGCATCTATAATTCCTTGTGCCACTATGTGTTGAACGGCACTATTATCCATTTGGTTTCCATTGTTATTGTTGTCCAGATTCTCATTAACCACGTTATTGTTACTCTGATTATCGTTATTCAGATTATCTTGATTTTCCTCGTCGGCCATCTGAATTTTAAACATTTACCAAATATTAATATTACAAATAATATTTGAATATAGCCAATCACATGACACGCACTTTTAGCCAAAAGCGTCGAGCATTGCGACTTTTACTCTATTTATATAATATGCATCATTACACACCAGTACTGAAATTTAAATTACAATACCGACTGAAATGTAAAGCTATAATGCTAATAGTAGGCATCCGTAGTGTTTTTTTTTTCTAACACATACACACGTATATTATTTTATTATTATTATTATTATTATTATTATTATTATTATTATTATTACTACTGTTCCTGCCATCACATTTACTGATATGGATTCATCCAAAAATCCATATTACGCTCATCGTATTTCCATACGAGGCGTTCTCCCACCTGTCGCATTCTCTCACTGCTTTCTAAAATTTCCTCACCGAAAGTCCTAAGTTCTTGAACATTTTCTGCACTCATTGGGGGTGCAGGTTCTAGGACTGGGTTTGGAATCTGAGGTACGGGTTCCTGCTATGGAGGCATAGGGGCCTGGTACGGGTATGGATTCTCTAAAATTTCCCTAACATATGCATCACTAATATTGTAGGGATCTTGAGGATCTAACCCTGGATAGGCTCCTAAGTTGGGTATTGGCACATTTTCCTATATTGGGTTTTGTTGCACGTAATCCCTAACATCGTCCCACCAGGGGTCGTAGTTGTTTGGGTCTAGAGGATTTGGTGCAGGTACCCTAGGTATCTCCTCCGGGTTGTAATCAGGCATTTCTATTTGATTTTCTACTTCCATGGGTTGATCAGGATTTTGTGGTTGTGGTTGGGGTGTTAGCATTTGTTCCAGGTTTGGGTCAGCAGTAGTGGTTGCTAAAATATGGATATTAGCTATACCCCTATTGAGCATATCCTGATTATAAGCATCAGTCTCTCTTTTTGCTGCGGCTAACACTCGCTGTTCCTGCAACTTTTTCATTCGTTTCCTACGCTCGTGCGCTTCCCTACTGAACCGTCCCCTCTTTTTCTGAGGAAATGGCTCTTCAGATTGAGCCTTAAACACAAAGATTCCTTCTTCCGTATCAGCAGAATACCCTGAGAGGGCAGGCTGAGAAGAGGAGGTGCCTTCGCTCCTAGGCGAACCAGACAATTGACGATACGCGTCAGAGGGTCCTTGGTCGCTCATACTGTAAACTAACAGATAGTCAGATAACACATAACAAGAAAATACAATTATGCACGTAATCCCGTAATTTATTTCCTAACACTTTGAATTTTGAGGTCAGCAGAACACTTCTGTGGCTGAATCAGTGGCATAGCTCTGATACCACCTTCTGTCACAGCCCCCGATCCCTAGTTCCCGGGAACGGGCGGCCGTGAGCCAGTTTCGGTGGTATCACGTTTATTTATCCAATTTGGCAGCGGAAATTTTCATCAGGACCGTAGTTAGGAAATATTAAATCAGAGTAAACCACCACATTTTATAATATTAAACACATGGGTAAAACCCAAGTTTTCAGTACATGTAATTTCATAGGGATATACCCTATTTTATTTAAGAAAACATCTATTTCTTTTTAGGTAACTTTATTGCCACTTTTCCAAGCCTTCAGTGCTGTCCAGCTGGCTTCTATTTGGCTTTCACATTTTGTTACCTGAAACGCGTTTTAAAAACATTTTGTCAGTGGGAATACTGGTGAGTGAATCCCAGTTTAATGAAGTCTAAATAAAACCATTTTCACAGTGTACAGTATTGAGGGCGCATCCGCAATTACATTTGTTTACAGGTAATACCAATTAACATCCATGGTACTGTCATCTGACTTATGGTCATGTTACTCCTCTCCCCAGGTGGTAACAAATTTTGTGTGCAAAACCCCAAATTTACCGACTGTAATTGTATTCTTACAAATACTCAATAACTGCTATTCGCATGGAAAAGTATTTAAGGTTTTGTAAAAACAGTTAACAAAAAGAGGATTACTCACATTGCTGTTTTAGGTTATCCTTTAGGGTTTCCTGGTGAATATCTATAATTTACACAAATGCACGTGTGTTAGTATAATAACCCATTTTAACATTAGTAATACCCTCCCCGAGACGGCATTCCAACGACTACGTCGGGCAGAACCACGACAGCCGTTACGGAACCCTAGATCTATCGGGCAGAGTATCTAATACGTCTCCAGGGGTTATAATACTCACATCGTAGCAGAACCTCGCTAATTAGGGGGTATAATGCCCGGGTATAATAACGCCACTACAGAATTTTAGAAAGAAAGAAAGAAAGAAAGTTGAACGAGCAGACTGAAGGCCCGTTGCCTTCTATTTATAGGGCTGCTACCGGACTTTCTCGCGGCCCACGTTAGATATGGGCAGGGCTTACGTGGCCCGCGTGGCCTAGGGTTCTAGGCTTAGCTGATCCGGGTCATCACTAGGTTCAACACGCGTTAAGACACGTGTCATCACCGGGCTGTGCCACAACTTGGGTCACTCGCGGCCCGCATTAACTTAGACGAACTCATACGCGGCCCGCATGAACTAAAGATTTCAGCGGAGTCCATTTACACCTTAATGCGGCCCGCGTTAAGTTGAGGTGAGGTCATACGCGGCCCGCCTCAACTTAAGATTTAGGGTTTTTAATTTATTTATATGTTATATTGTATTTTGGGCTCGGTTTTCACATACGGGGTATACATAAAAACATATTGAGATATTTTTAATATATTAGGGTGTCAAAATTATTATGAGAGTGTCGGTTTATATTTGGGTTGTTATATTCAATCATTTCAAATTTCACATGCATGATATTCAAATCATCGTAGAAATCAATCTATGTGAACATTTTTAATCAAAAATCAAAACATACATTCTAACACAAACATACATGCACGTGACTACACATACATACATATGTTCATCTCATTTTTAACTTTGTGAAAATCAATTGTTGCTTTGTTTTATAAGAGTTGTGAGAATTTCCAAGTATCCGAGAACCATGCTAATCACCATCATCATCATCAAGAACAAGACTTTAAAATATTGAAATTTTTATACCTTTCAAGTATGAAAATGGAATGATGATGAGGTTTTTGATGATTATGAGCTTGTTCCTCTTTGAATGTGCCTTGGAATCACCTTTTGATCTTCAAACCCGATCAAGACTAGCTTGAAATGATTATGATCTTCATGAAAATCAGTTGAAAATTGGAAAATGGATGTATGATGGATGGTTTCGGCCGAGATCAAGAGGAAAGGAAGTTTGGAAATGAGTTTGATGGTTTTGAGAAGATCTTGGGTGATTTAGTAAAGATTTGATATTAGTTTGTATGCATGGGTGACACTTGTCCAAACACACAATTCAAGAGAGAGGTGGGCTTCCTCATGGCCGCCACCTTTCCTCTCTCTCACATACACACATATACATATATTATATACACATAACACGGGTAAAAAGCAGGTATTTTATTGACTACCGGGTATTTTATCTGATGTTTCGTCGCGTTTTAATGCTTTTTAAAATTTATTCTATTATTTTCTAAAAGTAATCCTACTAAAATATTACTGAATAATATTTCGTCATTCTGGATTGACTGTGTTATTCGTGTTTCGCAGTACATACGCGGTATCGCGCGGTATGTGCTTAAATTCGCAAAATAAGAATTTTAAGCGCTTTAATTAATTTTTCTTCGCAATTATGATTAGAAATAGGATTTTAATCATAACAGAATATTTTTAGGATTTTAATATCATCCAGTCAGTCACCGGCGTTCGTTTCGCATTTGTTCGTTACGCGATAAGCGTAATGGTTTCTCCATTTGCTGTCTCTACTAGACATTCTTGTGGTAGTTTAGTTAATGATTGATTTAGGAGTTTGCAAAATGAAGTATTAATAAAACTTTGGTTTGCACCAGAGTCAAATAATACTTTAGCAAAAATATCATTAACTAAAAACGTACCAGCAATGACGTCTGGAATCATCCTAGCTTCGTCTGCAGTTAGAACGAATGCCCTAGCATTTTTAGTATTCTTGTTATTGGCAGCTGGAGCCAGTTTTGGACAGTTTGTCTTAATATGACCTTTTTCTCCACAGTTGTAGCAGAATCCATTACTGGATTTCTTCTTGCAATTCTCTTCCTTGTGTCCTGGGGCCTTGCAGAAATTACAATAAATAGAGCATCTTCCAGAATGTTTCCTTCTGCAGGCTTTGCAGTATGGTGCCGAGGTAGAACCTACGTTCCTACGGTTGAAATTCCCCGAACGGAATTCTTGAGTAAGCTTTTGGGATAGGTTTCTTCTCTGGTCTTCTTCTCTAGTTCGCACTAGTTCATCAGTCAAGGTATTGGCTAGTTCTACAGCTTCCTCTATGGTTTGGGGTCTAGCTGCCTTGACTACATGTCTAATCTCTCCAATTAATCCCCAGATGTAACGGGAGATTAATACCGGTTCAGGTGATGCAAGGGTTGGTACTATCCTAGCATATTCAAAGAATGTGGTAGTGTAACCCTTACTGTCTACCCCGACCATTCTAAGATTCAGAAACTTATTTGCTATCTGTTCCTTTTCATTGGGAGGGCAGAATTTCCTTTCTACCATATTTTTGAACTCCTCCCATTCCATTCTATAAATCCTATCACTTCCTCTTGATTGGAGGATAGTGTTCCACCATTCTAAGGCTGCGTTTTTAAACAGATTTGAAGCAAACATTATCTTATCTTCTTCAGCACACTTGCTTATTTTCAGAACAGCCTCAGTTTTCTCTATCCAGCGTAGGGCTGCAATGGGTCCTTCATTGCCCGAGAATTCTATTGGTTTACAGGACCAGAATTCTTTGTAAGAACAACCATATGGCATGGTTCTTCTTTTTTTGGGAATGGGCTCTTGAAGTATGAGTCCATTGTTAACGATGTGTTCCGGTTCACTTGGTCGTTTACTGCTATGCTTTTATTATTTGCTTCTTGAACCGTTTGAATAATAAATGGCATCGCATCTATAATTCCTTGTGCCACTATGTGTTGAACGGCACTATTATCCATTTGGTTTCCATTGTTATTGTTGTCCAGATTCTCATTAACCACGTTATTGTTACTCTGATTATCGTTATTCAGATTATCTTGATTTTCCTCGTCGGCCATCTGAATTTTAAACATTTACCAAATATTAATATTACAAATAATATTTGAATATAGCCAATCACATGACACGCACTTTTAGCCAAAAGCGTCGAGCATTGCGACTTTTACTCTATTTATATAATATGCATCATTACACACCAGTACTGAAATTTAAATTACAATACCGACTGAAATGTAAAGCTATAATGCTAATAGTAGGCATCCGTAGTGTTTTTTTTTTCTAACACATACACACGTATATTATTTTATTATTATTATTATTATTATTATTATTATTATTATTATTATTACTACTGTTCCTGCCATCACATTTACTGATATGGATTCATCCAAAAATCCATATTACGCTCATCGTATTTCCATACGAGGCGTTCTCCCACCTGTCGCATTCTCTCACTGCTTTCTAAAATTTCCTCACCGAAAGTCCTAAGTTCTTGAACATTTTCTGCACTCATTGGGGGTGCAGGTTCTAGGACTGGGTTTGGAATCTGAGGTACGGGTTCCTGCTATGGAGGCATAGGGGCCTGGTACGGGTATGGATTCTCTAAAATTTCCCTAACATATGCATCACTAATATTGTAGGGATCTTGAGGATCTAACCCTGGATAGGCTCCTAAGTTGGGTATTGGCACATTTTCCTATATTGGGTTTTGTTGCACGTAATCCCTAACATCGTCCCACCAGGGGTCGTAGTTGTTTGGGTCTAGAGGATTTGGTGCAGGTACCCTAGGTATCTCCTCCGGGTTGTAATCAGGCATTTCTATTTGATTTTCTACTTCCATGGGTTGATCAGGATTTTGTGGTTGTGGTTGGGGTGTTAGCATTTGTTCCAGGTTTGGGTCAGCAGTAGTGGTTGCTAAAATATGGATATTAGCTATACCCCTATTGAGCATATCCTGATTATAAGCATCAGTCTCTCTTTTTGCTGCGGCTAACACTCGCTGTTCCTGCAACTTTTTCATTCGTTTCCTACGCTCGTGCGCTTCCCTACTGAACCGTCCCCTCTTTTTCTGAGGAAATGGCTCTTCAGATTGAGCCTTAAACACAAAGATTCCTTCTTCCGTATCAGCAGAATACCCTGAGAGGGCAGGCTGAGAAGAGGAGGTGCCTTCGCTCCTAGGCGAACCAGACAATTGACGATACGCGTCAGAGGGTCCTTGGTCGCTCATACTGTAAACTAACAGATAGTCAGATAACACATAACAAGAAAATACAATTATGCACGTAATCCCGTAATTTATTTCCTAACACTTTGAATTTTGAGGTCAGCAGAACACTTCTGTGGCTGAATCAGTGGCATAGCTCTGATACCACCTTCTGTCACAGCCCCCGATCCCTAGTTCCCGGGAACGGGCGGCCGTGAGCCAGTTTCGGTGGTATCACGTTTATTTATCCAATTTGGCAGCGGAAATTTTCATCAGGACCGTAGTTAGGAAATATTAAATCAGAGTAAACCACCACATTTTATAATATTAAACACATGGGTAAAACCCAAGTTTTCAGTACATGTAATTTCATAGGGATATACCCTATTTTATTTAAGAAAACATCTATTTCTTTTTAGGTAACTTTATTGCCACTTTTCCAAGCCTTCAGTGCTGTCCAGCTGGCTTCTATTTGGCTTTCACATTTTGTTACCTGAAACGCGTTTTAAAAACATTTTGTCAGTGGGAATACTGGTGAGTGAATCCCAGTTTAATGAAGTCTAAATAAAACCATTTTCACAGTGTACAGTATTGAGGGCGCATCCGCAATTACATTTGTTTACAGGTAATACCAATTAACATCCATGGTACTGTCATCTGACTTATGGTCATGTTACTCCTCTCCCCAGGTGGTAACAAATTTTGTGTGCAAAACCCCAAATTTACCGACTGTAATTGTATTCTTACAAATACTCAATAACTGCTATTCGCATGGAAAAGTATTTAAGGTTTTGTAAAAACAGTTAACAAAAAGAGGATTACTCACATTGCTGTTTTAGGTTATCCTTTAGGGTTTCCTGGTGAATATCTATAATTTACACAAATGCACGTGTGTTAGTATAATAACCCATTTTAACATTAGTAATACCCTCCCCGAGACGGCATTCCAACGACTACGTCGGGCAGAACCACGACAGCCGTTACGGAACCCTAGATCTATCGGGCAGAGTATCTAATACGTCTCCAGGGGTTATAATACTCACATCGTAGCAGAACCTCGCTAATTAGGGGGTATAATGCCCGGGTATAATAACGCCACTACAGAATTTTAGAAAGAAAGAAAGAAAGAAAGTTGAACGAGCAGACTGAAGGCCCGTTGCCTTCTATTTATAGGGCTGCTACCGGACTTTCTCGCGGCCCACGTTAGATATGGGCAGGGCTTACGTGGCCCGCGTGGCCTAGGGTTCTAGGCTTAGCTGATCCGGGTCATCACTAGGTTCAACACGCGTTAAGACACGTGTCATCACCGGGCTGTGCCACAACTTGGGTCACTCGCGGCCCGCATTAACTTAGACGAACTCATACGCGGCCCGCATGAACTAAAGATTTCAGCGGAGTCCATTTACACCTTAATGCGGCCCGCGTTAAGTTGAGGTGAGGTCATACGCGGCCCGCCTCAACTTAAGATTTAGGGTTTTTAATTTATTTTATATGTTATATTGTATTTTGGGCTCGGTTTTCACATACGGGGTATACATAAAAACATATTGAGATATTTTTAATATATTAGGGTGTCAAAATTATTATGAGAGTGTCGGTTTATATTTGGGTTGTTATATTCAATCATTTCAAATTTCACATGCATGATATTCAAATCATCGTAGAAATCAATCTATGTGAACATTTTTAATCAAAAATCAAAACATACATTCTAACACAAACATACATGCACGTGACTACACATACATACATATGTTCATCTCATTTTTAACTTTGTGAAAATCAATTGTTGCTTTGTTTTATAAGAGTTGTGAGAATTTCCAAGTATCCGAGAACCATGCTAATCACCATCATCATCATCAAGAACAAGACTTTAAAATATTGAAATTTTTATACCTTTCAAGTATGAAAATGGAATGATGATGAGGTTTTTGATGATTATGAGCTTGTTCCTCTTTGAATGTGCCTTGGAATCACCTTTTGATCTTCAAACCCGATCAAGACTAGCTTGAAATGATTATGATCTTCATGAAAATCAGTTGAAAATTGGAAAATGGATGTATGATGGATGGTTTCGGCCGAGATCAAGAGGAAAGGAAGTTTGGAAATGAGTTTGATGGTTTTGAGAAGATCTTGGGTGATTTAGTAAAGATTTGATATTAGTTTGTATGCATGGGTGACACTTGTCCAAACACACAATTCAAGAGAGAGGTGGGCTTCCTCATGGCCGCCACCTTTCCTCTCTCTCACATACACACATATACATATATTATATACACATAACACGGGTAAAAAGCAGGTATTTTATTGACTACCGGGTATTTTATCTGATGTTTCGTCGCGTTTTAATGCTTTTTAAAATTTATTCTATTATTTTCTAAAAGTAATCCTACTAAAATATTACTGAATAATATTTCGTCATTCTGGATTGACTGTGTTATTCGTGTTTCGCAGTACATACGCGGTATCGCGCGGTATGTGCTTAAATTCGCAAAATAAGAATTTTAAGCGCTTTAATTAATTTTTCTTCGCAATTATGATTAGAAATAGGATTTTAATCATAACAGAATATTTTTAGGATTTTAATATCATCCAGTCAGTCACCGGCGTTCGTTTCGCATTTTGTTCGTTACGCGATAAGCGTTTATCTTTTCATTGCCAACTGACTTTCTAATTTAGTTTGGATTTCCCAAAATTTTTTTATTATTAAATAACATTATATTAAATACAATCTTATCGTTATTCAGTCACTGCACGTGTCATAACAGTACGGTACTGGCCTAAGTTGTCGGGTGTCACACCCTCCCTCATCGGCAATTAGCCATATTAACACTGACTTAGGCTTAAAGATTTTCAAATGTGATTCTGACAGAAGAACACCAGGATTTGCAATTTTGTGTTGGGCCTCAGGAACTAAATCGATTTACAAAGAGAAGAAGAACAAATGTGAGAGAGAGTGTCCAGTGGTACGATTAAGTAAAGACGAGTAGTGATGTTCAAATCGAATAACCACCCTTATGATGGTCGCATGCATTCTAGTGAACAAGTGCATCCACCTCTACTAAGTATTTTACTGTAAATTTTAACCTTGAAAATCAAGACATTTCAATTTTGGATGTTTTCACGCCCCGATTTTCGGTGGGCCCGGTACTTGGGGTATATGCGTGACCATTGATATCAGTTATCGCATTGCACAGCGGAAGATGGAAATAAAGTAAACTAAATAAAATAAAAGCTTGAAATTAATAATTAAATTACACAAGTTGTTCGTACAAAAATATCCCAGGTAGATTGGATATATAAAAGTCACTTTAGACTAATAACGGTCTTTTATTGTGGAGTTGCAAGTTCCAACTTCTAAGACCAAGCCGCTCCAGCCTATTCCATACTTGCTAATAACCCGCGCTTAGTCTTTTGAATATACGTCAGCTATCGCTGGTAAATACAATTAACCGACTCTTTTGAAAATCTTTTCAAAAGTTGTTTGATACCATTTGGTATATCATTTGTAAATAACTTGGGACAAACTATATCTCTTGTTACCAGTTTTACATGCTTGTCAATACAGTTGGGGACCGGAACTAAACGTCGATACATGTTTAATTAACACCCCACATTTTCAATATCATATGAATAAAGTATTAGCGACTGTCAGGTGTATGCCTACACCCCGCGCATAGGTTGTGGCCATTTGCAATTAAATGAGTCAGGATATCCAGGACGCAGTCGTATTAACCCCCAATGTTTAAGTTATCAGTCAAAATGGATTAAAACAATTTATTTGAATTCTGGACATCATTCATTATTGATACAATACCTGACCAAGCGGCTAGTGTCGTATCCCAAACCCTTATAAAGGAAATAGGTTAAAAGTATTTACCTTTGCTAGTCTTTACAAACCAAAGGTGTTTAGCACAGCCATGATTCAAAATAACTTAAACTTAGGCGCAATATACCAGAGGCCTCTAGTCTGGAATAAATGGAAATATTTTCCTATAGAATGTTTAAGGGTCATTATATATCCTTTGGACTTTGACCGGCTACTTAGAATTACAGCTGGTTTCGCTAGATTAAGCGTTGACCAAATAGAATGTGGTTTATACCCGTATGAGTGCATGGCGTCGTTGGATACGGGTTTAATAACCAAACATTCTGATTAGAACTAAATTTGAAAGGTTTTGACCCGATTTGGCTAGTTTCAAACTCAGTGGTATCGGGTGGCCGAACAGGTTCATGACAAGTTCATTATGCCAACATATATTTCATTATGTTATAACTTCTGTTTCAAACTCATATTATAAGTCTATTTGGTTTCATAACCATTTATATGCCATAAAGGTATTTTTGGCAACTTAGGCATATCATTATGGACTTTATCAAATAACCTACTAAATGATATGATCAGAAGGTATAACCACAGATGGCTATTCCTTACAATAATATGATCATATAAGAACCCTTAATCATGCTCTAAACTTGACCAAACGGGTCAGAATCGAAAGTCAAATCAGAAGTCAAATTGTTTGATTTTCGATTACGAAACGAGCTCTAAACAGGAAATGATGAGACAGACATGATTAAACACGTCCTAATATGTTATATAAACTATTATGATGGCAAGAATTAAGGTTTTGATACTTAGAAACTCATTTAGCGTAATTTGCAAAATTTACGTTTTTGACTTTTATTTTATATAAATTTGACTCGTCATTTCGCCTACTTAACGTGATCTTCAGAGGATGCAATCACAAGGGATTAACACCTTTATTATTACGATCACGTTGCAAAGTTCATTTCGAACTTTGACTTGATCAAAATGGTCAGAACCGAAAGTCAATTTGCTTGACTTTCGGCTAATAACTAGCTGAAATGGAAAAAGACTGAGGAAGAACACTTACAAGTATTTAAGGGAAGTTTATCACTTCAGGGAGGAGGCCTCTATGAAGAGAAGCAACTTTAAAGTAATGTAAAGAATGGCAAAAGAATGGTGTGAAGAATTTGTGAGCTTAAGGTATTTATACTAATCAAAATGTTATGTGAGGATGACAAGTGTCTTTTGAAGTGTTAGATGAGTGATTAGTGTCCAACATGTGTCATAACAAGAATGAATAGTGGCGAGGAAGGATCAAGGTAGCATATGATGCAGCAAGGCTGCTGCCAGCGATTACTCTACTGTCAGTGCACCCCTAACGAACCGTAAGGGGTGCCATACGTTCCACAAGGGACCTGGCACGCAAAACGTTTTTAATACCCCTTGTGGACTGCAAGGGGTTATGGTTACGGTCCGTAAGGACCTTCAAAAACCCAAAATTTTGGTTTTTGATAGATTTAGCCCCTTAACTTCGAATCTATATCATTTTCATGATTTATAACCCTTTTTATCATTATAATTTCTCTCCTTTACATATCTGAATTATACGGAGAGATATTAGACACGTGTCATGCTAGGATTTGATCTAAAAATATCGGGGTGTAGCAGATGTGTCGATGGTCATAATCAAATTTTATCTTTTTAAAGGTACGGTTCTTGGGTTTCTTGATCCTGGAGTGGCAGTAGTCATAATGGGGAAGTCTGAAGTTATGTGAGCAGTGATAGTGGTGGTGGTGGTCACCGGGGGGTTAATTGTTGTTATATTATTAACTTTTATTTTAGTAAGAGTAAAGTGTAATTTGTGTCCCTGTTGTTTGGTGGCTTGGTCACTTTTCAACCCTCATTCTTAATTTTCACCATCTGAGTCCTTGTAGTTTACAAAAAAAATCTTTGCATCCCTCCCATTAACAAACGTAAGACTTCATTTTAAATGTTGGTGAAAGATGAAACGGCCCTTAGATTATTGCATATACGTCCATGTGCTTATTGTTCCAAATGTTTAGCTTTACAAATTCCCCTCTGTAATCATGCATGAATTAGCCTTGCACCCTTGCATGAATCCATGGCTTGATTACCCAACATAGAATCAGCCATGAATTCAACCCATACCCAACCAACATAGAATTAACCACGAAACCAACATAGGACCAACCATATTGTAAAACTAACCATACATACACCATACATACACCGACATAGAATCGGCCATGAAACGAACATAGGACCCGACATTAAAAAGCAACCATTTGACCTGACATTAGACCCATATGTAACCAAATACCCTAACCAACATAGAATCGACCATGAAACCAACAAACTACCCGACATTAGAACAAAACGATTTGACCTGACCAACCAAACCATATGACCATATACACAAGGGCAGAGCTTTTAAGGGGCAAGGGGGTGCACCCACTGCCGCTAATGTTTCGGTTAGTAGTGTAATTTTTCCGATTTTTCGTCCGAAATTTTTAAAATTATATAGGTCTGCCCCCACCAGTTATTTTGTCTAAAAATTCCCTGCCCATACCAAGTTTATTGTCCAGAAAATTTATACATATTTTCATATTGAGTTAAAAAAATGAAGAATGTGGCTATTAGTAAATTTTTATAAATGTTTTTAAACTTGAAATGAGTTTGAATAAAGTCGGAAACTAGATTCTATATAAATGAAACTTGAGGGTTCAAATTTAGTTTTTTTATGTGCAAGAACAAGTCCTTTGAATGAAAAAGATTATTTAGTTTTTGGAGTTATTATTGTTTGACCTGAACCGAACCGAATCGAATAGCCGACCCGAACATATAACTCGAAACATAGCGATAGGAAAAAAAAGTTTGGGTGACTTTCCGCCCCGCGGAACTTTTGATCAAACTCCTCCACTGCATATACACCAAACCATCCAAACCATTTGACCCAACATTATAACCTTATACAATCAAACTTATCATGATAATCCAAGCCATTTACAAGTTAACCTAGATCATTAGCATAACTAGGCATAAAAAATTGTGAGTTTTAATATAATTAGGCATCAAATCATACAAAAACATCTACCCTTAGTCGATCTTATCTTCCATTCCTCATTCAAAGCGGAATTCGAAGTTCATGCTGTTTAAGAACTTCATAACCACCTTCAAGTGCGATACGAGGTGGGTTAGGGTATCGTTGGCCCTAATGGCGCCTACAAATGTTCAAAATCATCTTGTATCATGTTTAATTTCAAGTAAACTGCCCTAATCATTAATCAAGATCAAGTAAAATCGAATTTACATGTGACCGCTTGTGTATCCACCCCCCTTAAACATAAAAAACCATGATTGGGTCGGTGGGTGATGACGGGAGAAGGGTGGGCGTCAGGTTGGGTAATAGTTGATCGGAGGCATCTGCGAGTCTGAGGATGTTGGGTTGGAGTACATGTAAATATGGGTTGTAGTTCAGCTGAAGTAGGTGGTTAGCGGCGTGGGGTGGTTGTTGGAAGAGGGTGCCATGTGTGGTGGCCGATCCAAGAGGGGAGGGAGAAGGAGAGGGTAGGTGAGGAAATGTGAGAGACTCAAATTGTTGAACAATTGATATATGAAAGGGTTAGGGTTTTTGAGCGTTGAAAAAACCAAAATGTCCCTATGTCGTTAAATCTAACGAAATATGTGGACGGAGTTAGATGGAGGGGATCGTAGTATAACATTTGTAAACCACAAGGACTCAGATGGCGAAAATTAAAAATAAGGGTTGAACGGTGATCCCATCATCAAACCACAGGGACGCAAATTGCGTTTTACTCTTTTAGTAATTTGCACAAATAGTTCAAGCATTTCAATAGAAGAAATTACAAAAATAGTCCATTTGGTTGTTAAAAGGTATTCTGGTCATTTTATGTAAACACAAAAACCATATTATCTAAAGGTGTTATTTTGAGTAAAACACAAAAACTATTTGTGTATTAACTCATTGTGTAAGTATAAATATAAATAGATTAACAATTTGAAAAAAGAAAAAAAAATTTTTTTTGCCTTATTTGATATTTGACCCGTTTCCTGATGTACCCGCCCACGGCCCACATTCTCACGGTTCCAACCCGAAAACACACCTGTTTTGAAATAGGTTATCTTCGGTCACAAAATCCACAAACAAATACTCGATTTCAAACAAAACCCTTCATCTTGATAAAGAAAAAGATGGAGGATTTAAAGAAAAGAAAGCTTGAAGAGACCAACAATGGCGAAATTACCGTTAACACATCAGAAGAACAGTTGCGTTCACTATTGGATCCACTTGCCAAAACCCAGCTTGTCGATCTCTTATCAAAGTTGTACGTTCCTTATTCCAATTGGGTTTTCTTCAATTTGTTCTGAATTTGATGTTTGATTAAAGACAGGATTTTTAGGGTTTGTTTGTTATTTGAAATACATGGAAGAAACACCCAAAAGAACTGTATATATGCTGTGTATTTGTATCTGATTTATGTATATATTGTTTGAAGCAAAAGGGGTTTGTGGGTTATAAGTGTTGTGTGAATGATGATTGAGATGTGTGCTTGTTTGCATGTTTGAAAATGAAGCGGATGCCAATACCCTTCAATTGCTGAAGAAATTAAGAGTGTTGCGAGTGCTGATCCCGCCAACCGAAAGCTTTTTGTTCGCGGCTTAGCCTGGAATACCACCACTGAAACCTTGTGTGCTGTGAGTGCATTGTTGATGCTTGTTGTTAGAGGTGGCAAATTGGTCGGGTTCGGGTCATGGGTGTCAAGAATGTAATATCTTTGTGTTTGTCAAAAGGGTCGGGCCGGGTTAGGTAGGGTTGTTCAAAGATATGTCGGATATGATTATAGACATTATACTCTTTTGGTGGTAATCTAGACTTTAAATAAAATGATTTAGGCAGTTTTAAACTATTTTGACCCGTTAAGAAATAAAACATGACCCCGATCGACCCGTTAATATGTAAACGGTTTGGTATTGCCACCTCTGCTTGTGATGCTTGTGTTGTATGTGTATGGGCCCACACGAGACTAGTATATGTGCATTAAATGGGTTTTTAGTATCTTGAAGATTGTCAGTTTGTGTCGTTTCAAGATCTAGCATATACAATTTCTTGAAATACCGTTGAAGATTGTTGATAACGGTTATGATTGCATATTAAATCTAGGCGTTTCTTGAGCATGGTGAAATTGAGGAGGGTGCTGTTATAACTGACAAAGCAAGTGGAAAATCACGCGGGTATGGTTTTGTCACATATAAGGATGTTGATTCGACCCGGAAGGCTCTAGAAGCACCAAGTAAATTGATTGATGTGAGTATTCATCGTTCTTTTCTGTGAAGCAGCAAAATAAGCCGGTTGGGTAACATGTCAAACAGATACACCTATTAGTGGGTTGACCGCATTTAAAATCACAATTTTTTTATTTGACTTTGTTGCCCTTTATGGTTCTCTTTTATTTACTGAAATATTTCCTTTTATATTGTAGGGCCGAATGGCGGTTTGCACCCTAGCTTGTGAAGGTGTAAGTACCCCAAGTAGTAGTGATCAAGCACAAAGAAAGCTTTATATTGGCGGGTTGTCCCCTGAAACAACAAGTGAAATGCTGCTGCTTTTTTTCAAAAAACATGGTGATATAGAAGAAGGTTCAGTTGCATACGACAAAGAAACAAATAAATCACGGTAAATACCTTAAATGTTTTTTTTCATCAAATCTGCCGAATGTGTATGCATATAATAGAGGCAATGATATGAGCGGGTCGGTAACAAGTCAAATAAGTTTAGCTTGAAATGGGCCATCTTTTAGTATGGGTTGGATTGACCCACAACCACTTTTCTGTAACTTCTCAAATTTTTTTATGCTTTGTTAGTGGCTTCGGCTTTGTTACTTACAAGACTGTAGAGGCTGCAAAAAAGGCTATTGACGATCCACAAAAGATATTGGGGGTAAGTGTTTGTTTATATAGTTCTTGGCATTCCAATATTAACGTCTTATGTCAAAATTTCGCATTAAGAAAATTACATACCCGCAAATGGATTTTTTAATTCTTATAGTGGGTGTTTGGATGTGCGTTTTGAAATTGATAATGTAATATTGAGTATTACAATCTAGATAATTAGTTGGAATAATCAGTACGTTTTGTAAAAACGCACCATGCTAAATATCACGCGTATGTGTGCTTACATTCTTTGGAGTTGTAATAACCGGATAATCTATCGTTTGAGTGTTTTACATATAATAAATATTATTAAAGAATAAGTTGGGTTACTGTGTAGCGTCCGTCACATCGGAGCTACAATAACTTTTTTTTCTTTCTTTTTTGTTGTTGATTTTTGTCTGTTTTTACACTTGCACCACTTAACATTCTAAAAACTTTATGAAATGTCATTTTGACCCCTTCGAGGTTTAAGTGCTTATTTGTATATATGTACATGTCGGTATAAATTCAAGTTGGTTTACATTTCGACGTAAATTTTGTTGGGTCAAATATAACACGTTTTCGCGCATATTTTTATGTACGTTTTCAGTTGGTCTACGTTTTGATGTCGAAGTTGGTTGGAAACGAGTCGGATCGAATATAATACGCTTTCCCTAGACGGTATAAATTTGAGTTACTTTACGTTTCGACGCCAACGCAACTCGGTACCATCCCACCATTTTCTTACGTTTCAACCTAATTTTTTTAGGAAAAAAGTCGGGTCAAATATAAAATGTTTTCGTGCTTATTTTTATGTACGTTTTAACATAAATTTTGTTTGGAAACATACCGGTCAAATATTATACATTTTCATTAGACAGTATAAATTCGCCTTACTTTACGTTTCGACGCCGCCGCAACACGCGGGAGAAATTTACTGGTTATGATCATTTAGCAGATAATCAACTTGATAACACGCATCCAAACACCCCTGTTAAAAATCACGTTGTAGTAGTAATACGAATTTCAATTTCATGAAATGCAGGGTAGGAGTATTACAGTAAAACTTGCGGACAACCCAAAGAACAAACCCGTGCAAGCACAAGTCGGAATGGTTCCCGTACACATGGCTGGTTATGGAGACTCGGCAAAGCCACATCCACACCTGCACCCAAACCCTAATGTCGCCTACACGTACCCTGGTGTCATTCCTTACCCCCACCAACCACCACCACCACCTGCCCCCGCTCCGCTGCCATACCCAATCCAACCCCACATGTCATACACGCAGTACACGCCACGCAAAGAATCTATGGGACCGTCGGCTGCACCACCTATGGGTTTAGCCAATTATCATCAGTATAGGCTTTGAGTAAAACTGATGTTTGTAGTAGATCATGCATCGATGAAAACTTATGACTTGTTTGTGTAATATGTGTTGTTTTTTGACACTTTCATTCATAATACCACCATCCAATGAACTAGACTCCACTTGACATCTACATATACCAGGATCAAATATATTGAGTTAATAACTAAATCCAGAAACATTCTTAGGGACATGATGAAAGGCAGAAACATTCTCAGGAATAGGCATAAAAGCAAGAGCATTCTTAGGTTTTGAAAAGGGGATATTGGATTTAAATAACCCGAAGTTTCACCATTTGGCCCATAACCCAGTTAGTTTTTTGCTGATGTGGCATCTGACGTGACATTTTTGTTGTCGTGGCAATATTTGCTGACATGGCACGTTTTGCTCATGTGGCATATGATGTGGTTTTTTTGTTGGCGTGGCCCTTGTTTAGTGACGTGGCATCTGACGTGAGCTGACTGGGTTAGGGTTGAGTTAGTTTGGAAGTGCCAGATGAAAATAAGTTGAAACTTGGGAGTGATGTGGTACAATTTATAAATTTGGAGTGTTATCGGCTAAATGGTGAAAATTAAGGTTATTTAAATCCAATATCCTAAAAAACATGTACATTCTTAGAAAGTGACAAAAAGTCATGAGCATTCACACAAGATTATAATGGTTAATACCATGGATGATTGATTATACAGCTTGTTGGATATTGGTTCTTGGTTGTGATAACCGTGTTGATACATACATGAATCCGGCAAAATGTAATAAAACTAGATGGTTTGATTGCTTTTGTTACCGAAACAACCAACACTAAGATCATGGCCAATATGGTTGACACCTCTTTGTTGAAGTGCAATTAAATTCATCATTTTTTTTTTCTAATTATTAAGGACAACCTTTGTGAACACAGACACTTTAATGTTGCGTATTTCTGTACATATTTAGAAAGTTGTATTCGCATTTTTATTATTAGAAACTTGTAATCATGTCGTATTCGTGGTTCGTTTCCAATCTTATACATATACGTGTTACCTTTCATATTTGTGTTATATACGCAATCAATCTTTAAATACATGTTTATACGCAAAACCGGTACTTAAAATACACTTTGGATATCTAAAAACAAGTTAAAATAAAAGAAAACGACATAAAATAACCTAGTAACAAAGTGCAGGGACTAAAAGTAAGCAAAACCAAAAAGTCTTCCACCTCATTTCTCCTCCAATCACCTTCCACTCTTTGTTTTAAGCCAATCATATTTCACTATTCTCCACTTGTGTTTTGGTGAATCATACAATGAGGTTAATCCTGCCTCCATGCTTGACTTACATAACAATACATGATGATACATGACGGACTATGCTATATAATATATAATATATATTTAACCGATTTTTTGATACTAACCGGATTATGGTTAGATGTAATGAACAAAGGTTATATTACCTTCGTTTTAGAATCCTCGTTTGTGCTTCTAATGGCAAATTAGGACCCATGAAAACACATACAAACTTAGTGTCCAAACGAGTATTTGACAAGATATATTTTCGTGTACATATACTTTTTATGCTTAATTCTGAATCCAAACTCTCCACAAACTCCGAATACTCATACACCTTCGTTTCCCCAATGTAGGGTAACTTCGGAGCTCCATTTTCATCAACTAGTCAACTCACGTTTAATCAAAAAGCTTAGCAAAACCGTGAGTGTACGTGACCTTTTTTCCTTTCAACACTTTTGGGTGCAATACTTATTCGTTATTAAAACGTACACATACACATACAAACATGCTTACAAACAAACAATCCAATATACATGCTTGATACGTAATACTAGAACTCATACATGCTAGAAACTTACCTGTTTTATACTTGTCATTAACTTCGTACAAACCTCCCTTAACATATATAACGCTATAAGATTAACGCACCGCCCGTATTCTTGAGGTCATGTTAAGTTAAACAAAATGGTCTTGTCGTTGCTACGTCTAGATTACGCTAACGGGAAACTTTGGGTTGACAATTATAAGTTGCATGCTAGTATTGTTATGTTAAGTCTTAGATTACGATTATGCCATGTGGATTTGTTCAAAACGTTATACTTATGATAATACACAAAATTGTATGCTCGCCAATACTTTATGTGTTGACATGTACTTTAATACGTATTGCAGGAAATTGACGATGATGATGATGATAATTAACGGAATCTAGTAGGATGACTAGAAACCCACTTTAATTTAGTACTTGTTGATGTATTTTGTTTCCTTGTTCAAGTTGTTGTATTTGTTTCCAAACATTGTATTTTTGCCTTATTAATGAAATATCGTTTATTAAATATTTGTCGCAAATAGTCGGTATGAAGTCTCTTGCAATCCGTTTTCATCTCATTTTGATGTTTATGTCATCGATTGGGGTGTGATAGACACATCATCCTCATCATATTCATATACATGCACTAGAGAATTTTTGAAATAACATAATCTCCAAACTCGCATCCATGCAACACCTTTCTATGAAAAAATCTAACCTAAAATAGTTTATATTCAAACGCAAATATGTCGATAAGACCATGTGTAGTGGAAGAGCATGTAAAATGCTCTTTTTCGCCACGTGTCCATGTTATCTTAGCTATTTTACATGGTAAAATAGTGTAGTGGTGAGGCATGTGAATTAGTGGGTTATATATAGAGTTTGGAATTGAGGAAAAAATTGACTAATCATATTTTAGAAATTGTCAAGTTTATCGCGTGTTCTAAACCACGAGATCCAGCCAAAAATGCCATTTAACGTGAGGTGAGGGTGGTGTTTCCCTCGTGGTGGTGCGTGGTTTGGCCAACCACATGACCACTACGTTTGCTCTAAGATGCCAAATATTAATCAATCATTTATGTAACTGTCACGACTATAGTTAACGAGGACTATTTTCACATATTTACACTTAAATTCCATTTCCATATGACAATAATAAACAAAACATGAACTTTTGATATTGTAACAACCCTAAAAAAATCAAATTGCTTCAATTTAAATGTTTAATTAACACAAATGATTTTAAGTTGCAAGAACACTAAATATAATTCATAATTATCAAACCAAGTGTGACAGGTTAGCGTCCAATGCCACATCATCTTGACGGAAGCTAAACACCATTACGGGTCGTTAAACAAGGGCCCCAAAGGGTAACTCCGCCAAGCCATTTTATCTAACTTTTAGTAAAACCACTACACACTTGTAAACGAGTGTTTTAGTTAAAACCTTTGTGTCTACGGGACACCAAAATAAAAATAATAATAATAATAATAATAATAATAATAATAATAATAATAATAAACTATTGTTGAGAGCTTGAACAAGTGAACATGAACTACCCTCTAAACCCTCTTTCACGGCCAAAAACCCTAAAACCTTTGTTCCTGGCCGATACCAAACCCTAGCCCAACTTGCTGAAATAATAATCAAATTTGTAGCTTTGAACCCTTCCCATCTACGATTCAGGTAAGAAATCATCTCTAAACTCATTACCCACAATTATTTCTACCAAAGTTTGTATCTTTATAGATCTTTACAACTCAATTATCACCAAAATTGCTAATTTGTCGTCACTTTCATCATGAACAATCTATTAAAGCGTCAAACTTGCTCTGTTCTCAAATGGGCTTTTGCTAATTTGGCTCAAAACAATCTTACCCCTTCAAAAACCACCATTAAAGGTACTGGTTTTAGCTACATTACTCAAAACCCTAGGTTCTATGGTAGAAAAGCACATATTCAATCACATGATTTGATTAAAGATAATAGTGTTATTGAAGCACAAGATGCTTTGATTGAATACCTTCACTCCACAAGAAATTTGCAGTATGTGGATGCCGAAAATATCAGTCGAAACTCGCCTAATTTTCTTGAAAAGTTGCTGAAAAGTGTGGAAAATGAGAAGGATGCTAAACAGTCATTAAGAAGATTGTTTTGTTACCATCCGATTAACGAATTCGAGCCGTTTTTCGAGAGTATGGGGATGAAGCCTTGTGAGTATTCTTCTCTTTTGCCGCGTGATATGATGTATTTAGCGGATGATCAAAGGTTGTTAGCGAATTATCACGTGTTATGTGAGTATGGTGTGTCTCCGAATAAAATAGGAAAGATTTATATCGAAGCTCATGAAGTTTTTGGATATGATCATGGGATTTTGCTATCGAAACTTAACTCACTTCAAGCAAAGGGTTTCACTCAATCTGGTGTTGCCAAACTTGTGAGTTCGTGTCCGAATGTTTTAGTAAACGATGATTTCTTGAAGGTTCTAGAAGCTTTAACGGATGTTGGGATTGCGCATAGTTGGTTTGAGGAGAATATTTTGGAGGAAAATTCTTACAATTGGAGCAAGATTCTCGAACATTTGTGTTTGATTAAGGGGTTATGTTGTAGCAATGAGGATTTAAAAGAGTTGTTATATAACAATTCTACGATTCTTTTGGAAGACTCGGGGGATACAGCTATTTCATTGATCGTGTTCTTGATTAAGTTTGGAGCTTCCATTGATGACGTTTTAACGGTTTTTAAGCAACTCCCACAAATCAAGATTCGAGTATTTCAGTCGAATTTAAAGAATTGCCATCAATTTCTTCTTGATATTGAGATGGATGATGATGATATTGCGAATATTATTCGTACCCACTCACATGTTCTCGGATCTTGTAGGCTAAAATCCGTTAAAACCCTATTTAACGGATTAAATTCCGGGAAAAAACGTCTTTGTGACATCATAAAAGAAAACCCATTGGAACTAAAAAAATGGGTTATTGGGAAAAAATTGAAGGCGTTACCGAAACCGAAAAACAATTTTTCCGAGGAAAAGATTCGGTTCTTATCGAATTTGGGATTCGTTGAAAACTCGGATGAAATGAATAAAGCTTTGAAGCTATTTAGAGGCAACGGAGGGGAGCTTCAAGAGAGGTTTGACTGTTTGGTCAACGCTGGTTTGACCCGCGATGATGTTGCAGAAATGGTTAAACTCGCACCTCAAGTTATCAACCAGACTAAAGAGGTAATTGAAATGAAGATTAGTTTTCTTGTAAATGATTTAGGTTATAATGTGTCGTCGTTAGTTAAGTATCCTGCTTTTTTATCATATTCGATACAGAAAATCAAACATAGATTTGCGATGTATAAATGGTTAACGGATCGCGGGAAAGTGAATGGTAATTTAGCGTTAAGTACGGTTCTTGCTACCTCTGATAAGAAATTTGTAAGAGTTTATGTAGATCGCGATCCCGAAGGGTTGATTGTTTGGGATAAATATAAGAAACAGTTTTTCTCTGATGAAAAAGTTGTTTAGATTACAGAGAACTTTAATATACAGAGAAATTTGCATTATTTGGTTTGAAATAATATGGTTGCAGTTGAAGCAACCAATGAGTTTTTGTATACTGAGATTGTTTTCTTGTTTTAAATTTTTAATTTGAATTTGCTTTTGGATTTGATGATTGTAGAGATGTAGATGAACCGGAAAATGTGTACTTTTGACTTCTGAAAGTCAAATTGACTTCTTGCTAAAGATCAAATTTTTTTTGGTCGGTTATAAGTTTCCTTACATTACCTATATATTAAAAATTACATATTACCTATTACCTATTACCTATATATTAAAAACTCAACTGAATGAATAGTAACATATAATTGAATTAATACTAATAAAAATATGAGTAAATTACAAGTTTTGTCCTTTATGTATGTCCCAAATTACAGGCGCTGTCCTTTGTCTTTAAAATTGATGTATTTTGTCTTTAATGTTTGCAAATCTTGCACGTTATGTCCTTTAGGCCAAACCCAGTTAGATTTTTTGGTTAAAACTGATCATGTGCAAGGCACATGAGGGCATTTTAGTCTTTTTACCTCATTTATTTAATAGTATTTAAAAAATAAAACAAAATAATTAAAATTATTATTATTATTTTAACTAGAGTAAATTACAAGTTTTAACCTCCATCACCACCACCCTTCACCACCACCAGCACCCTCCACCGCCACTACCACCCTCCACCTCCACCTCATCTGCTCATTGCTACTTGCATCAAAACCCCCCAAAAATCAAAAACCTAAATACCAAATCAAAAACCTCCAAAAATCCCCAAAACCAAAAATATCCAAAACCCCCCGACAACAATTGATATTCAAGAGAAAAAAATCCATAGCAGAGGTCATCATCCAGAATCATCTGGTCATCATCCAGGCTAAGAACGACCACCTCTGTTCATCTACAACGTTTTCTTGGATAAAAATGGCTAAATTTTTGATATGTTGTGCGAAAATGTGTTTTGAATAACCCTACAAAGTTTCATAACAAAATTCAACCTAACTCTTGTTCAAATTCGTGAAAAACCTGTCGAAAGTAACTGGTTGCGCGCTGATGCGTTTCATACGGATCTGGATCTGCTGTTCTTGATTCGTACGAATCAAGGGTATTTGGTATAGGTTCGTACAGATCTAGATACTGGTTTATACAAATCAACAACAGTTTCTACGAATCTGAAAGTATTCTTGGAATTTTCATACGAATCAAGATCTGAAAGGTTTTGTACAAGGATCATAATCACGAATCAGCATAATACATTACACACGGACCAAGATCAGGCATGTTTTAGTCTTGTTGTCTTTCGAAAAAACTGGAGGGGGTGAAGTTTGGTTGGTTTTGCAGGAGGTGATGGTGGTGGTGGTTGTGGTTGTGGTGGCTGGGAACGATGAGAGAGATCAGAAGAGAGAAAGTTAGAGAGAGAGAGAGAGAGAGAGAGAGTAGAAGGTAACCGGTAATTATCTTTATTTATTTTTATAAATAGTCCCTATCTATATATATTATTTACATAATAACCCCTGAAATGGTGAAAAAGACTCAAATGCCCTCATGTGCCTTGCACATGATCAGTTTTAATCAAAAAATCTAACTGGGTTTGGTCTAAAGGATATAACGTGCAAGATTTGCAAACATTAAGGACAAAACACATCAATTTTAAAGACAAAGGACAGCGCCTGCAATTTGGGACATACATAAAGGACAAAACTTGTAATTTACTCTAAAAATATAATTGGATTAATACTAATAAAAAATATATTACCTATATATTAAAAACTCAACTGAATGAACAGTAACATATAATTGAATTAATACTAATAAAAATATAATTGAATTAATATTAATACTAATAAAAATATATTACCTATATATTAAAAACTCAACTGAATGAACAGTAACATATAATTGAATTAATACTAATAAAAATATAATTGAATTAATACTAATAAAAATATATTACCTATATATTAAAAACTCAACTGAATGAACAGTAACATATAATTGAATTAATACTAATAAAAAATAAAATTGAATTAATACTAATAAAAATATATTACCTATATGTTAAAAACTCAACTGAATGAACAGTAACATATAATTGAATTAATACTAATAAAAATATAATTGAATTAATACTAATAAAAATATATTACCTATATATTAAAAACTCAACTGAATGAACAGTAACATATAATTGAATTAATACTAATAAAAATATAATAAAAATATAATTGAATTAAAAACTCATTACATATATACTAATAAAAATATAATTGAATTAATACAACATCAACTAACGAATGAGTAAATGGTATTGGGTATCAGTACCGGTAATTAATACTAATAAAAATATATTACCTATATATTAAAAACTCAACTGAATGAACAGTAACATATAATTGAATTAATACTAATAAAAATATAATTGAATTAAAAACTCATTACATATGTACTAATAAAAATATAATTGAATTAATACAACATCAACTAACGAATGAGTAAATGGTATTGGGTATCAGTACCGGTATCAAATTTACCAAACCGGGTGTATTTTTGGTGCCGGTTCGGCACCGGTATTCATCGGTTTTTACCCTCAGATACCGGTGCCGTACCAAGACCGACTGGTACCGAGCCGTACCGTACCAGGTATATTCCATATCGGTACCCACTTTTGGGGATTTCGGTAACGGTATTTTCGGTACCGATTGGTACTGAGCTCATCAAATCCTGTAGTAACGTAGCAATGCAAGTAATTGCACTGTTTAAATTACTTTTTATACACATAGTAAGTAAAGTATATTTCGTTTGAATGAGGTTTTATATACACAGCAACTATTTTGCTTTATTTTTTTGTCTTTTTCTGTAATGAATAAATTGTAGCATGTAAATTAACTTAGATATTTAGATAATTGATGAGCAAATCGTATCAAATCATGTAATCAAACCGGTATGGTTAATCATGTAAATTAACCATACCTGTATTTATTGATTTTTACCTTCAAGTACCATACTGTATCGTACAGAGCATTTTCGGTGCCGGTACCTAATTTCGATGATTTTCCGGATCGGTACTTTCGGTGCCGTTACCGGTACCGAGCTCATCCATATTTTAACGTGTTAGCACCATAATAATTGAACTGAAAACAACCGAATTTCTAACGTGTAGGACATGTGGGTCCTATTACTATATATTATGTTATTTAAAATCACTTTTTTAGGACAGAGTGACTATTCTTTTCACGACATTTTATTTATGTTTTGATATTCGGTATCTGCTTGCCGTTACTGACACACGTTTTACAGTCATTGGGGCCTCGCCGTAACGCGCGAATGGAAAACAACTAGTTTTAATTAATAAAATATTTTAGGGAAAATTACTTTTTGAGTCCCTGTGTTTTAAGGGTTTTAACCACTTGAATCTAAAATCAAAATGTTTAACGCCTACAACCACTTTTCTTAACCATTTGAGTCCAAATTTCTAACACTGTTACTCTGTTAGAATTATTATGTTAACTTTTGTTAAATGACCAAATTACTCTTATACTTAAAAAAACCAATTTATTATTATTAAAACTAATATCCACATACACATATCTCTCTGCATCTCTACAGATTCTACATACTCTCTCTTTCTCTACCAAATATCTTTCTCTCTCTTACTTATCTTTTTCTCTCTTGCTTATCTTTCTCTTTCAACAAAACTAGGGGTGAGCAAATTAACCACCATAACCGATGACCGAACCACTAATAACCGATAACCAATATAACCAATGGTTATGGTTTTGAAACTCTGTATAACCGCTCAATCGGTTATGGTTATGATTATGAAGCTTTGGTTAACCGATATAACCGAAACCGAACCGAACTTGTGATGTTAACTTTATATAATGGATTTGTGTGTTACAAAACCATATAGAGGGTTTTTTACTAAGATAAAAGTATGTTAGTAACAAAATGATCTTGATGTAGATGACATTTATCTTGATAAAGAACTAAGGTGTTATGGCCATAATTGTTTTTGTTTGAGAATTACTTTATTAAAAAGAACCCAAATTGGTAGTTTGACCAAAAAAATTAGTCTTCGTTATCTTATAAAATAGGCTCAAGCTAAGTTCAAATCGTGTACAACCCTATTTATTTCAAACCTTGCTTGGTTACTTAACCGAAATTAACCAAAACCGATCCATAACCGACTTCATAACCGATTAACCGTAACCGAAGTTTGGTTATGGTTATGGTTACCAAAACTCCATAACCGAACTAGCGGTTATGGTTATGGTTAATGGTAAAAACCGAACCAAACCAACCCATGCACACCCCTAAACAAAACCACCACCACCACAACATCACCACACCACAACCGTCACCATCACCACCGCACCACCTCCACCACCGCACAACCACCTCCACCAACATCGCAGCACCACCACCACCGCAGCACCTCCACTATCGTCAGATCTGATGGTTTATATGGTTCATGGATAGTGTTAATATCAAAGCTATTTGTCAGATCTGAGTTTAGATGGCTAAGAACTGTTGTGTTGTTTCGTTTAGAGAGAGAAAGTTTAAGGGTTGGCGGTGGTGAGACGGTGGTGGAGGGATCTCGGCAGCGGGGGTGAGACGGTGGTGGTGAGTGTTCAGAGGTGGCGGTAGTGGGATGGTGATGGCAGTAGGGCGACACTAATGGTGGAAGGATCTTGGCAGTGGGGGTGAGACGATGGTGGTAGGTGTTCGGAGGTGGAGGTAGTGGGATGGTGGTTTCAATGGGGCGACACTGGTGGTGGAGGGTTTCTAGATCCAGACCGTGATTTTGCTGGGGATGATGGTGGGGCAGTGATGGAGATGGTGGCGGAGCGGTGGTGTTTATAAAGAGAGAAGAGTGTGTAAAGATGAGAGAGAAAGTGTGTGTAGGTGTGTGTGTGTGTTTTATTATATATATGTAATTTATATATATATATATATATTATTTATTAAAAGTTTATGCATTAAAGACTCGTTCCTTGTACTCATGTGCATATAAAACTTGTACTTTGTGTGTAAATGACCAAATTACCCCCACAGTTAACAGACTTGGTGGATGGTGTTAGAAATTTGGACTCAAATGGTTAAGAAAAGTGGTTGTAGGGACTCAGGACATTAAATATTTTGATTTTTGACTCAAGTGGTTAAAACCCCTAAAATACAGGGACTCAAAAAGTAATTTTCCCAATATTTTGGATTTTGTTAGATAGCTCGAGCTCGGCTTGTAACAAATATTTCAAACTTGAGCTCAACTCGTTTGTTATCTATTACTAATTGGTATCTATGATCCGTGCTTTGTAGCGAGACCGTTAAACCAAACAAAAAGTAAACGTAAAAATGATGAATCGCGCACGCATGTTATAGCGTGTTAACTCGCAAAAGTTAGACTGAAAAGCTAAAACATAGAAAAGAATAATTAAGTCGGCTTAGGGCCCGCGACTTTCGAGGGGGCCGTTAAACCGTAAAAATAGACGCAAAAACGTTGAACCGCACGCGCGCGTTGCAGCGTGTTAACTCGTAAAATCTAGAACGAATCGTAAAACGACAAATTTGTAAAAGATGTAAGTACATGAGACCAAAGTTGAAAGTGGAAAAGTATTGGGGTTAAAAAAAGAAAATGTTTTTGACAAATATGGCAAAATATGAAAACTATTGGGGTTATGTAAAAGATGAAAACTATTGGGTTAAAAGTCTAAAAGTAAAAGGTTTAAAAAGAAAAGAGAAAGGAAGAGTGTTTTGTGAGGGAAAAAAATTTATAAATTAATATAGGGTAAAATAAATATTTTATTTATAAATATATTTACTTATCTTTATATACACACACCCATCGACACATATATTATATCTATATTTAGAGGGTGTTTGGGATTGCTTATTTAACTTCCAAAGTGTTTTTTTTTTTATTAAAAATGCAACTTTTTCAAATGGAGTTTTTAAAAAGTGTTTAAATTAGATTTTGTGATGTGAAGTAAGATGACTAAAAATGATAAACAATAACATTTTATCTTTCCTCTACTCACAACCACTTTTTATGATATGCAAAACACACTCATATAACGTTGCAGAATGAGATCCGAATACTCAAATTTTATGTTCAAAAAGCTAGAAGTTATTTAAAAAAACCAAGTTTTTGTAGCTTTTGGAAAACAAATTTTACTCCTTTTAAAAAAGGATAAATAAAAATAACTTTTATCAAAGTCAAACACTTTTTAACTTATTAGCTTCTTGAAAAGACCAATAAGTCAATAAGTCATTTTCAAACTCAATCTCAAACACAACTTTAGCGTAATATATATTATTCAAATATTTTTCAATGTAATTATATAAATCATAATATTTGTTTATGAGCTCTAATCTAGACTGGAGCTATTAAAGCTCAGGTCAATTAAAATTTTTAACGAATTAATTACTTATTTACACGCCTAAGTTTGTGTTTTAAAGCCCATGATTTAGTGATCTATTCTAGCATATGATATTTGTCACTCATAAAAATTGTGTCTTTAAATTCTTGCAATAACAATGTAACACCCCGTGTTTTCCCTAAGGTCAAAGTCAAAGTCAAGAGTTGACTGTTATTGGAATTAAAGATCAATAAAGATTAATTTCATTTTAGTTTCATTTTGATTTTCATATTATTTGGAGTAAGTGTTGTATAATCAGACTAATCGGCCGATAATCGAACTGTGAATCAACGACCGACTGTGAATGATAGGAAGTAACAATGCAATAAAGCTAATCAATCAATAATCAAGCTAATCAAATCAATCATCGAACTCAAGTGTAGGGATTTTAGTACTTTTTATACGTGTGTGTGTGCCTTATGTGTTACTTGTGCATGTTTACTTTTATGTTAAAGTGTGTGGTGAATCCATCAAATCAATCAAGACTCAAAGGTAAATCAAACTCAATGAAAATCGAACCCGAAATGGTTGTAGGGATGCTCGTATGTTAGATATAGTAGTTGAGACTAAAAGTAATTTGATTAGGAATTCTATCATTCTCAAATCATCGTTCATCGAACTCGAAATACCAAAACTCGTCGCGAAACACTCAAAACCGGGCAAGCCGATCGAACAGGGCAACCTGATCGAACAGGCTAGCCGATCGAACAGGCTGTTCGATCGGACAGCCGCTCGATCAGGGATGCTGTTTGATCAGCTGACCCTTTCCTCTTTTGGAAGCCTATAAATAGGGCTGTCCTTGTCAAGCTTTCCACTTTTGGAAAAGCTCTGACCGACCAGCCTCTTCTTCTCACTAAATCTCAGATTTCTCTCAAACCGGTAAGTATTTCGCTCTAATCCTTGTACGTTTTTGTTCATTAATCGATTCTACATCTTTCTATCTTTCAAAACTTGGATTTCATCCATGAAATCACCAAGATCTAGGTGTTCTTGGGTGATGTCATCATGTGTTCTTCAAGAACACTAAGTTTTGACATCATTCCACCATGAATAGCTTAGATCTAACCGATTTCCACATAAATAACCTAAAATCTACCAAAGATCTTAACATTTCACGGTGGAAAAGGATTGGAAGATGGGTTTTCATCTATCTTTCAACTCTTTTACACTCAAAAAAAAAAAAGAAGTGAAAACGAGACTTGAACCGATTTACAAATCAATCTAAACAAACACATGGTTCAAGATTCGGGTTCTACCGAGAGATATACCGATTTCGGGTTAAACGTTAAACTTAGGTTCCAAACCGTCTCTGACCGAGTTTGGGTGATTCCTGCTCGAGTCAGTAGACTAAGTAGGGACTTCAGCTTTGTGGTTCAACTCGTAGTCAAAATATCTCTAAAACATCAACAACTAACGGGAATAACCAAGTGTTAAGTGAAAGGTTAACCAAATCGAGAAGCTGGCCGAACGGCTAGGCTGTTCGATCGAACAGCCCAACCGAACGACTACGCCAGCCGATCGGCTAGGCTAACCGATCGACTAGCACTTAGACCCACCAACTCACAAAGTGTAGTATTGACGAGGTACTGTTCGATCGACTACGCCACTCGATTGGACATTACTGCTCGAATCATGAGATACTATACTTCAAAACACTTAGACTTTTCGAAACATTGGAATGTCACCCGATCGAGCATGCCAACCGATCGAGTGACATATTTGAAAACAATGAAGTGCTAGCCGATCGGTTGGGCTAACCGATCGAACAGCCCGTTCGATCGGCCAACTTGAAAGGTAGTACAAACCATCATACACAAACACATCCTTCACATCAAAGGAAGAAACAATCCACTTGAAGGAACCAGCCGATCGAGCCAGCCGGCCGATCGAATGGATGTTCGAACGGACTTTCAAACCAATCGAACAGCCCACCCGATCGAACTGCTGTCCGATCGAATGGCCTACTCGATCCAAGTACATTGTTTACTCTTTCCGCGTTACTCATCGTTGTGTTATCAAACTATTCAGGCTAACCTATTCTCAGTGCTCCTTTCAATCCATAACCAACCACTGTGAGTATACTCGATCCCTTTTTGCTTTCAGCACTTTTGGGTGTTACATACGTAATCTATCAAATTCACAAACAACACAAACTATTTGAACGCTAACCTACTTGCATGTATTACTTGTCTAAACGATTGCTGTTTATTATGTTTACACGTGGAGTGCTATCTACCTGCTTTAGCAACGTAGTACTATAGTTTGGACTCAGCACCCGTTCACACGGGGGTTGCTAAGGACAATTACTTGCATGGATTACAGTGGTAATCCTGTATTGCGAACTGTCTCGGACAGTCAACTCGAAGTCGTTGGTATCGATGGTCCCTTGTTGATAATTTACATGCATCGTTTGCCCTTGTGTACGTGCTTGGTTATGCGTAAACTTTCCGAACCTTATATGCTATATCAAACTTGTGTACTCACCTTTACATTATATGTATTGACTTTTATTTTAACGTATGTGGCAGGTGTTTAAGCTACTAGCGTGCTAGGGAAGCGAGGCAATAATAAGCATCTAGGAGCCTGTGACCTTAGGACAGTGTCCACATACCTGCTCCAGGGTCATAATTATCTGTAGATCTTGTACTGGCACCTGTAGTCAGTAAGATCTACAGTTAGCCGTCTAGAAGTCTTAAGACAATATTTAAATTCGGTCTGTAATAATTAAGAATCTGAGTTGTCGGAACAGTTCCCATATTGTTTAGTTGATTTCTATGATAACTTGTTATTATTTGGGACACGGTATGGGACGTGTTATATAACTGAATTGTATGATAGTTGTTGTGGAAACTTCTGAACAATCTGTTTCGCTCAGTGCCGCGCCCCGATGATTCCGCCATCGGTTGGGGTGTGACAAACAAGATTAAGAGGGTGTTTGGAATTACGTTTTGAAGTGATTATTTGATTATTGCGTTTAAAAAAAAATAAATAATCTAAAAAAGTGTTTGGATGAAAAAGTGATTATCTACCTCCAAAACGCAATTTTGGAGAAGTATGTACCTACATGCTTTTTCAAAACGCAGTTTTAAAAACGCATAATCTATTTTGAAAACACAACACCAAACACCCCCTAAGTAGTATTTAAATGTAAAAAATCGGTATTTTCTCTATTAGGGTGAAAAGAGTGGTTACCTATTTGGAATAGGTAAACTACTCATTCACCAAATCAGACAGTGCCACGTCAATTTGCCTAATTTGTTTACCTAATGCTCAAAAATGTTGACGGTAGTTTACGTAATGGTGTTTAGGTAAACTATTTAAGAAAAATGGAAAAACGTGTGATTGGTTGAGAAGACATGGACTCCACCAGACCACCACACACCCATCTCTCTCTTCCCTTCCCTCCCTCTTCTCGACTCGGTGAACCTTCACCGATTTTGGCCACCAATTCGGTAACATTTGATAGGTAAACTTATTGGCGGTGGATGGAGGTCGGTATCGAGTGGGTTTACCGCCCCCACTCCGCTCACCCTTAATAATTTACAAGTAACACGTGCTTATAAATTGTGCTTTGGAGCGCCTCCACTTAATTTTGAAAAGTCCAAGGGTGTATCTTGTATAGCCACGTAAATTCAAGGGGCGCCGGTGTTATTTCCCCTAAAAACAAACAACGAATATGTCTTCAGATCACAGCTAGACACCATTAACCTGTGGGCTCAAATGAACGAAAAGACAAAAATACCCTTTGACACATTCAAGTATGTTAGAAAGTAAAGGGTAGTTTGGGGAATCCCCGACAGGTGGGAAATAGGGGGCTTTTTGAATTTGAACCGGCTGGTCCACTAACACGTTATCATGCACTGCAACAAAACCGTGTCCCATAAAACCTTTTTTAATCTTCATCCTACTCATATCACATGTTTCTACATTTGTATTAATTTTTTTTAATTGAGTTTGATGAAAAGGGTTCGAAATGTACACTCCCTCACCACCACCGCCAGTATCACTATTGTCGTCGCCATCACCCACATCATTGGCACTGCTGCTATAACCAGGGGCGGACCTATGGTATAACTGTAAGGTCAACTGTCCTATACATTAAAATTATGATCATCCCGTAAACTTTGGTTAAGGCCCCTAATCGCTCTCATGAAAATATCTTATGTTTGTTACTGAACATCACCACCCCAATCACCGCCTACTATCGTTGTCACTACTACTAATGTCACTATCACAACCAACCACCACGATTTTTTATTTACTTTAATAAATCTAGAGAAACATAGTTATTTTGTTAATCAAATGCATTAAAATGATCACTTCTTTTGAGAAGTTGCAAATTATTCGACAATTTTAATTCAAAATACATTTAGTGAAAATTCATATTATTTTGAATGTAAAATGCCAAAATGGTCCTCGAGTTTAAGTTATTTTTGTCACTTCAGTCTAAAAGTGAAACTTGTCGTATCTGAGTCTTTAAGTTTTCATTTTTGTTGTCAGTTCCATCTAAGTAGCAAACTCACTTAAAATATATTGTTAACTCGTATAGACGATTTTGGTAATTCTCAAATCTTACAGACAATTTTGGCACTTTTCCATTTATTCTTTTGTTTTTTTAATTTTATAAATTTTATTTTTGTCATTAAATAAAAAAATAGTTATAAATAATATTATATATATATACACACACACAGAGAGAGAAAGTGTATTGTACAATCTGGGTTAATGTACGCTGCGTACGCTGTTGAAATATAACATGCGTGATTAGGGTTTTTACCCCGTGCGTGATTTCAGATTTTGTACATGCGTGATTATGGGTTTCAACATGTGTGATTATGGTTTTCAACATGCGTGATTAGGGTTTTTGAGTTTTATAATGTGCGTAATTTCATCTTGTACACATTGTATGTTAAGGAATATTGTACGATAACCAACCTTTATATACATATACACACATTTATATATTTACACATTTTTCATTAATTTTCTTTTTTACCTTTAAATAAAAACTAATAATAAATCAATGATGTTTTGTACGAGGGGATAGACGGGTGGTATTGATGTTAGATATGACGGGTTGATGAGGGGAGATGAGGTACGAGTATCGAGACAGAGGGGCTAGTTGTGGCGGCGATAGTGGTGGTGGTGGTAGTGGTGATGGAAGTGGAGGTGGAGGTGGATAAGAGAAAGAGTGTGCATGGTGTGTGTGTATACAATGACGGGTTGATGAGGGGAGATGAGGTACGAGTATCGAGACAAAGGGGCTAGTTGTGGCGGCGATAGTGGTGGTGGTGGTAGTGGTGATGGAAGTGGAGGTGGAGGTGGATAAGAGAAAGAGTGTGCATGGTGTGTGTGTATACAATGGCGGAGCTTGAACGAAAACTCAGTGGATGAACTCTCAAAATAGAAATCAGTGGGGGTCAGACTCTTTAAAAATCCAATATTTTATACTACAAAAAACATTCAAAAATTTTCGGTAAAATTATCACCGCAAGCGAAAAATCGGTGAGGGCTGGGCAACCCTTGACCCTAGTAAAGCTTCGTCAATGTTTGTATATGTCACACCCTGGCTTTTGCGGAAGCGTGGATTAATTGGTGTGACTTCTTAATACCATAGCAACAATCATAACAATGCTATATGATAAAAACATGAGATATTCACCCATTAATAGAGGTTAGAAAAATATCATGTTATACTTGTCTTAAAACATCAATCACAAAATGAGTTACAAACCTTGACTTGATTTAACGAGTTCATAAAAACTTAGCAAAAGACTTTAAATAATACTAGGTTTAGAGATATGTAACCCGTCCAGGAAGAGGTTACACCTTCTAAACCCTGGGTGACTTCTTTATTCAAACGCAGCTTGAAAATACGTGCATACCGTGCCAGATCCGTTAGTTTCCTGAAATACATGTAGTTTGAAAAGTCAACATAAAGTTGAGCGAGTTCATGTGTAAGTGAGTTTGGATAAACCCTTGTAAAAATGTCCGTATATATGAAAATCCCTGGTATGTAGCAAATAAGGAAAAAGAGATCACCATTGGGTTGCAAAGCCAATGATATGTGTTAAGTGCAGTAGGAAGACTCAAACCTAGCAGATTTTTGCGTCGGGTACAAAGTCACCACCTGGTTCATTCGGCGGACTCAGGGGTTGGGCTCGCTACACCCAGATAGATCTACCGCTAATGACCCTCGGTCCTACAATGAGGATTAATGGCCTCCAGTTCCCGCCTACCCACTCACATGATCTAAGTAGTAACCCTCCTTACGCTAACCATACCATGTAAAAAGTATTCGTAATCATAGTAACATGTATTTCACCCCCGAAGTATAAAAACTGAAAACAGTTAAGAGAAAAGGGGGACATGAACTCACAGTATTGCGTCTTCGTACTCGTAACCCAAATCTCCACGGCAATCACGACTACCTACAATGGTCTATTGTCTATTAGACGAACGGGTAGTGCCTTATCTTAGTATTTGTGTTTTTGAGTTACGATTCTGGTATTATTCCAAGTTATAATAATTGTATTTAGTTCTGGAATAATAGTTAGACAACTATTTTAGAGTTATACTTCTCAAGTATCGTATATGCGTATTTCCTTCCCAAGGATGGGGGTATTTATACATGTGCGTTCTTATAATTCCAAAAATATATTATTAAGTCTCACTTAAATAAATATATTTTAATTCGTTTACCTAGAATGTTCCATCTCCAAAATATACATATTTTTCCCAAAAATATTATATTTTACTTCATACAATTCCCAAAATATATATATTTTTCCCAAAATATTATATTTTATTCCATACAATTTTCAAAATACATATATTTTTCCCAAAAATATTATATTTTATTTCACACAATTTCCCCAAAATAATACTTTGTCAAAATACACCATTAAGAGTATTTTCCGAAAACACGCGCGTTACATTTTAGAGTTCGCATTGTAAAAACAATACCGATGTAACTTAAATATTTATTGTGAAGGCGTTGGTATTATTTTGGAATCGTTACTTCTCAGTGTATTCGGGTTATATTATTTTTACTCTAAAAATAATATATATAGTTCACAGAATAATCATAAACTCACACAAGCGTTTTATTATGAAATATATATTCTCAGGGTAGGGATATGGTAAAAAGTGTCCAAAGTGTAAGAAGTGTAAGAAGTGTTTTAAACCATTGGATCTTTGATCTAATGGTTGAGATCAAAAGGGTATTAAAATGTAAATTGTGTTTTAATTAGAAGGGGCTTTTGTAAAATTGAAGGGCAATAGTGTCTTTTCCATTCTTTCAAATATGGTAACCGTTTCAAACACAACCATCAAACTCCTAAAAATCAGCGAATTATATGTAACCGCCATCAATCTCCAAAAAAAAATCAGCGAATTTCTTCATACTTTAAAACATTCCCAGATTTTTAAAACGTAATCGCAGATTCAAGTCATGGTGTTTTATCTGGAGACATTGTTGATGGCGTGGTGTTTTATCTGGAGACATTGTTCGTGGCGTAGTGTTTTATAAATACAAAACATTCCCAGATTTTAAAACACCAAGACTAGGATTCAAGTCATGGTGTTTTATCTGGAGACCTTGTTCATAGTGTGGTGTTTTAAAACATCTATGATTCAAGTCATGGTGTTTTATCATGAGACATTATTCATGGCATGGTGTTTTATCTGGAGACATTGTTCATATCGTGGTGTTTTATCTGGAGACATTGTTCATGGTGTGGTGTTTTATCTGGGGACATTATTCATGCCGTGGTGTTTTATCTGGAGACATTGTTCATGGCGTGGTGTTTTGTCTCCAGATGTTTAAAACACTATGCCATGAACAATGTCACCAGATAAAACACCACGCCATGATTCAAGTCATGGTGTTTTATCTGGAATCCCCAGCAACCTTCTATATAAAACACCATGACCAACATCATAGTCAATTTATCCAGTTGTTTTAAAACACCACGCCATGAATCTGATTATAGATCTATTTATGATAAAGTATGAAGAAATTCGTTGATTTTTTGGAGATTGATGACGGTTACCATATAATTCGCTGGTTACCATATAATTCGCTGATATTTGAATTAAATGACAAAATGTACAATTACAAAACTACCCTTTTGAATTAATTAAGAGGATGGACACTTGTCATTCCAGGAATATTTCTTACACTTCTTACAAATTAAGCACTTTGTACAGGATCCTAAACCTATATTCTCAATATATATTTAACAAGTTTCGTTTATAAAAATCCACCTCCGACACTTGGTTATTTTGTAATAAAAATCATGGCGAAATTTATTTGGAAAAACAAGTTAAAAAGGTATTTTTAACCACTTGTCATGAAAATACTCTAAGTGTTATTTTCTAGAAAAATTTCGCCAGAGTTTCCTCTGTAACTGGAGGTGGCCACGCTTACAAGCGTATCATTTTCTTTTAAAAATTCAATCAACCAATTTTCCATCATCAATATACAATATTCAAACCATCAAACTAGTCAAAAATAAGCATAAATTCCAAACACATGAACTTGTAAGTTGTGTAAAAATACGTAGTAACCTTCCAACATTTTTAGTAGATCTTTCTATCTTTAAAAATAAAATCGGTTTCTTGAAAACTTTATTTTTAAAGAACATGTAACTTTACAACTTCTTAGTCAAAAATTACGAAAATATTTCTTTGTTAAATCCTTTTGTCACACAAGTGTTTACACACTTGTTTGTTCACAAAAATGCTTTTGGTTCATGAAAGATCCGGTTTTTAAACATGATTTGCATCTTACACTTGGTTCTTCGGAAATACCACTTGTAGATCTTTAGATTTACTAGTTTAGAACTCCATTTTACAAGAAAAACTATTTTTACACAAGTTCATGTTTATGTATAGAAGGGTTCATCATCTTGCAACTTTCCTACTTAACATATTGCTAGTTCATGTTCTATGAACATGCTCTAGCGTGGTTAGATGACGATCCGTTCCACTACTAGCAACCAACAACATAAAATAACCATAACTAAACAAGATTCATAAGATTTACACCATTTGTTTTTCTTTAACCATCAAGTTCATCATTCTAGCAAGACTTTAAGTTTTGATCTTTAGTGTTCTTGATTTTTATCCGTTAAATCTCTTATTAACCACCTTAAACATGAACAAGAGAGTGTTTAGAAGCACTTACAACTAGCTCAAGGCTAGGGAAGAATCAAAGCGAAAACTAGGTGGATAAAAGCAACGTAGTGAGGTTCTTGAGATTCCGAAAGCACCGAGCCTCCTTGTGTGTGACATTTCACCTTTGTGTGTATGTGAAATTGCAAGAACCAACTTGAATGATGGGTGGATGTGTGTTGATGGTTTCGGCCGATTGTAAAGAGTGGGAGAGAGAGAACAAAATTTTGTGTTAAGTGTTTTGAATGAAATGATGGTTCTTGTGGTTATATTTATAAACCACTTTTAGTGTATTAACCAACATATAATGTGTCATGAAGATTTTAGACAATAAGGAATAAAATAATCAAAATTTGGTGGATGGTGTCCCCTATGGGGGACCGATCGGTCAAGGGGGGGGGGGGGTTATATGGTTGGATTTGAATGATGTAGTTAGTAGCTAGTTAGATTAGTTAGGTGATTAAATTAGTTACTAGTGTGTTATGTGTTATAACGGGTGTTAGGGTGTTCGGGGACCCTAACTAGCTCAGTAAAGTGAAAACAATGTCATTGACAATATTTTTATGTTTCGGGTAAAGTCCGGTTGTTCGGTTGGATATTATCCGTTAAAGTGCTAATTAAGCATTTAAAGTGTCTTTAATATTATTTTTAGTGACACAATGAATTCCCGACACTTTGGGAAGTGTCTAGTATTATTTTCCCATGTTCTTGCACTTTACTAGTTAAGTTAAATGCTGAATTTTATAATAAAGTGCAGAATTTTATATTTAACACATGTTTTAGGCACATCCGGTCACTATAACTATCACCTAGTGACGCAGTTTAACAATCCTCACCTCCCTACACTCCCTACTAGTGTAGTAATCTATTCCCGGCTCATACTGGCCTTAGAGACAGTGTCTGTCTAGTGCTGGCTATGACAGCATGTTTACTGGGTTATCCGTTCTTGTGCTAACTGTGCTTTTGTGCATCAAGTTTGTCACTGCAGTTTTGTGTAACGAATGGAGTGACAGTAATAAAATGTGATGCATGAGTATGTATGTATCAGTAAACAGTAAGCAGTTAAATCAACAGTTGTAATCAGCACAATCATTAAGCACAAATTAAATATAAATTAATTGTACGGATACCCGTAATTTTTAGGGTTGTCACAGTATATTATGGTTAATTTTTTATTTTAAAGATAAAAAAGAAAATTTAAAAAAATAAGTGTATATATACAAATGTGAGTGTATGTATATATATTATATTTATAATTATTATTATTATTATTTTTTTTTGCTTTTTATTAAAGATAGAAAAGAAAATTAAAAAAATAAAAGAATAAATTGGTAAATTGCCAAAATCGTCCCTGAGGTTTGGTTATTGCCAAAATCGTCCATCACTTAATAATACATTTTAATTAAGTTGGTGATTTAGATGAAAATGACAATAAAAAATGAATTCTTAGGAGCCCAGATACAAAAGATTTCATTTTTAACTCAAATGACAAAAGTAATCTAAAATCAGAAACTATTTTACTCTTTTGTAAAATAGTCGAACCAAATGTGAACGGAGTCATAATAATTTGTGTTTAGGAACATAACCTTTTTATTTTATGTGATTTATCACTCTTAAGTGAGTTCCTTTGTTGAATAAACAAGGCTAGAAGATGTTTCTAGCAACCAGGTGGGGTGTTGGGTCTAATTGGCAAAACCCACAGAGTTAAGTATTAGTACGGTGTTGTTCCCGTTGAGGTTAAGGCTTCAAATCTCATTGAAGGCGAATTTAGTGTAATTTTAAGCCGTTCAAATAATAATAATAATAATAATAATAATAATAATAATAATAATAATAATATTAATATTAAAATAAAATAAGATGTTTCTAGCAATCACCTACTGTTGGATTATATGTGTTCTTTGTAATCACTGAAACCTTGTATAAAACTTGGTATACGACCCACTAGTTTCCTTGAGTTACAAGAATTCTGCTTTTGGTTAATTCAATTCAAGAATACACTCTTATTGTAGGTACAAAAATTGTAAGTTAGTTTTATGAAATTGAAAGTTTTATCGAGTTTTTTTATTTGATGTATAGACCGAATCCTACATATGTATAAATAACAACCAAGGTGGATTTTTTTTAATATCACTTTCTTCATGAAAAGTTATATATATATTTTTTTGTGTTTTAACATTGATGCCTTTTCATTTTGATGTCTCCTCAATTTTAACCATCAACATTTGATCGGCCACACAACTTTTGTTTGATAGCGTAGATGTTAAGTTCATCAACATGAACTATCAACTTTTATAAGGTCACTTAGTTATTTATTTTTGGTTTTTCAATTCATGAAATATAAAATTTGTTTTTTTTTGAGTAATAATAATTAAGTGGGAGGAAAGGTCATGATTTTCTTTTCAATATAATAGTATTGGGATAACATAGTTATCAGGTTTCTGTTTATATATACGTATTAAACTATTTTTTCAAAATTCTACATTATGTGTGTTATATATAATATTTAGAATATTTTATACCCGTGTATTTCGATGTAATCATTACATCATATATTAATACTTGAAGAATCATTTTTTCATATTAAATAGTAAATTAAAATTTAATGGATATGTATCTTTATGATTTATGTTTCACATCCATACCATATACGATCATTATTATAAAAAAAATTGATCATTGCTTTTTATATTTATTTTTATCTTATCATATGATAGAATAACCCTAAAAAAACAAGCCACCAGATTTCCATGTATATACTTACACATAAAATATTACACTTGTTAATCTTTAACTAAAGTCACAATTTTACTTTTGACAAAGCCCTTTTTGAACCACAACTATTTCTATCATCTTCTATCCTTCTTGACAAAGCCCTTTTTGAACTTTTGCCACCCATGAACTCTATCTCTCACTAAGTCTGAAACTTACATAAATTGATCATCAATATGGTTGGCCTCATGATATGTAAATACTAATTTGAAAGTCGGACACACGGCTCTTACAATTCATCAGTTCAATAGGTTAGCAAAATAACCGGTCGGTAGGGCAGGCATGATCATTGATGTTGTCTGATTCACTAAAAAGCGTTTGGTTTATGTATGGCCCATTAACTAGTAATCAAATAAACGAAACGATAATCTCTAGTTTAACTAATCATGCATTTGGTCATGTTGGTAAAACTACAATGCATACCAATTTAACTTTATTTATATTAGTATGTTGGATTTACAACTAACATAGATCCAAACTTAAGTAAAAACAAATTTCAGTTAACATAAAGAAAAAAAAATACGTTATAAATATTTTAAAACAGTTTGACTGATCGGCCTGATCTAAAAAGATACCACACAAAGATGCATGCCCAAGTATCTTTAAAACATCTTATTGTTTTTATCATATATGTAACAAAAATAAATTAACAATTTGACAGTGTCAACAAAACACTCAAGAATACATTTTATTATCAGTTCAGTCACATGGAAATACTATATAATATTTACAATTTGTTGTATTTCATATTTTACAAAAATTTAAAATTTACTACATATACATTTTCAAGTTGAGGGAATAGTGCCAGGCAGCTTGTCTGGCACTTCCCTATTTGACCAACCTATTTTTAATTTAATTTTATTCTTAGTTTAAAATTACGGTTTTAGCCTTTATTTAAAATTACGTTTTTACTCACAGTTTAAAATAAAATTATATTTTTGCCCCTTGCTTAAAATTACGATTTTGCCCTCAGCTCAAAAACTCATTTTTAATTTTATTTCCAGTTTAAAATTACGGTTTCGTCCTCCGGTAAAAATTATGTTTTTACCCCCAGCTCAAAATAAAAATATGTTTTCCCCCTAGCTTAAAATTACGATTTTGCCCTCAGGTTAAAATTACGTTTTTACCGACAGCTCAAAATAAAATTATGATTTTGCACTCAGTTTAAAATTATGATTTCGAACCCAGTTCAAAATATAATAATGATTCTGTCCTCTGTTTAAAATTACGATTTTGTTCCCATTTCAAACTTACGATTTTGTTCCCACAGCTGTCTGGCACTTCCCCATTGGTCCAACCAATTTACGATTTTGCCCCTAAATTTACAGTTTTGCCATTGGTTTTGTTTTTTTTTTCTCTCCATCCTAATTACGATTTTGCCCCCGGTTTCAAATTTACAGGTTTGCCATTGTTTTTGTTTTTTTCTGTCAAATTATGATTTTGCCCCAGTGGAAAATTACAGTCGTGCTTTCGTTTTAGTTTTTTTCTTTTTGTTTTGACAAATCTATGATAGTGTTTTGTTTTAATTATTGACTCGGTGTAATTTTTATTCGTGTCAGGCAGTTGCGTGGCACACGCTCATTTGTCCAGAAAACTACAATTTTGCCCCAGTTAAAAATTATATTCTTTATATCGTTTTAGGTTTTTTTTTTTTTTTTTTTTTTTGCAAAAGTATTGATAGTGTTTTATTTTAATTGGTTTTCTCGATGTAATATTTTTTGAGATCGTGTTATGAGTAGATGTACAAGTAACCAAAATACAAACGTATATGAAAGAGAAGTATTTAGCTTAGTGCCCCGCAACGCGGGCGGGGTAGCACCTAGTTATACACATATGATATATTAAAATACATATTTTTTTTTTCTACTATATTTCTACAAAACACGCCCACAATTCCTTCTTTCCCTTCTCACTCGTTCTATTAACTCCCCCACACCCTTCTCTCTTTGCTTCCTTCATATCTCTTTCAAATCCTTAATGGCAGATTAAACCCTCTATTCATTTCCTCAAATCTTCAATCTTTTTCTATTCTTTTCTGATCTGATTCACATAACAGATCCAAAGTTTCAATCTTTTTGACTCTTTCCAACATAAATTTATCATCTTTTTCATGGGTTTTTATTCATTTATGTAATCATCCAATCAACTTATTTGTTTTTCAGAAATGAGAGTTTGTTTCAAGATTCATATGATATTTGTTTCTTGTCATCAGTTCATCTTCATTTGGTATGTCTTCTTTCTTTCTTTCTTTCTTTCTTTATTTTATGTTGTTAGATTGATTGATGATTCAATATATATATTTGGATTGATGTTTATTTTGATTTTGCATCACTTTTATTTGTTTATTATTTTTAATTATTTTTTTTTTTTATTGAAAGTGGAGTGTTTTAGGTTAAATCCAGCTTCTGTTTTGTGATTTCAGCTGTTACAAATTTTAGAATATTATTAGGTTTTATGGGTATTGATTGTTTAGCATGGGAGTCAAAGTTTGACTTGAAAAGAATCAAACTTGGTACTTCTTGTACCAAGATTTAAGATAAAGATTTTTTTTTCAAGTTTATAATTTCCAGATTGTTATTGGTATGTAACAATAAATACAATTTACATCAATTTCAAAGCTAAGAATCTCATTTTGCATTGGAAAATCAAATGTTTGACTTTTTAAGCAAAAACTAGCATACACTTGTATGTTTCTTGTTGATTTCAAGTTTTTTGAATCTGGGTTACTCTTAGTTTCTTGTTGTTGTTCTAAGTTATAACATAGGTAGTTAAAAGGCGCACGTAAGGCGCAAAGGGCTTGCATGTCACCTAGACGCGCCTTACGTGCGCTTTTTGACTACATTGTTTTAGCATTGACTAAGGGTTTAGAATGAAGAAATTTCAAGATTTGTACTTTTATGATGAATGACACTTCTAAAGATTTGTTCTTGATCTTGATCCTATATTCTTGTTTGTACAATTTTTTTTTTTTTTTTTTTTTTTTTTGAAACTTCTTGATTCAAAGAAGTAAGTATTGTGTTTATGATAATTATTCTACTTCAACATAAACAGAAAAGTACAAGACTTGAACTTTCTAATTGATTTGAGTTTGATATAATGTTGTGTTATCGTTTAAAACGTCAAATAGTGACATTTAACCCCGTTTAAAAACAAGTGAAGTAAGCGAAGATCGTATAGCTAAACACATAAGGTGTTCTTTTTTTAAATAATCTTGTTGTAAAATGGCGTACCTGTATCGTCCCCGTACCCCAGTCCCGTACCCGTATCCGTGCTACATAGGTTGCAGGTAAGGTAATTGTCTATGTTTGGGGGATTGCTTATTAAAACTGTTTATCTGCAGTTTAGATAAGCACTCCCAAACACTCTGAAAACACTGTATTTTTGTATCACAATACGCGGATAACCAGTTTTAATACGACACCCCAAACACCCGTAATTGTGATTCTTGAACATCAAATAATCACTTTAAAAACAACACTTTTTATAGTATTTGAAACCAATGTACACTTCACTATTGAACAACCGACATGCTTCCAATAATGCAAACATGATTGTCTATGTTTCTTGCAGATATCAGTCGTATCACACAAGATCGTTCAAAAATCGTATCTTCTTTAGTATTTTTTTTTTTTTTTACAATGGGTAAAGGTAAGGGGAAAGCTAAAAAAAGTTCCACTATCGCACACCGTGAGGACCGAAGCGGGGAAGAAGAAAAACCGCCTGTTAAACGAAGAGGACGGCCCACAAAATCACACAAAGAAGAAGAAGAAAGCGAGAAGATAAACGAAAAAAACGACACTAAACTTGAAAACAAGAGAAAGAGCCCATCTTTAGAGACTGAAGAAAGCCTGGATATGTTGAAAGATGAAAACGGTATGGTGCCCGAAGCAAATGGGGTCGAGTTAACGAAAGCTGTGGGGTTTAGACATAATGGAAGCAGGAGGAAAAACAAGCCGAGAAGGGCGGCTGAAGTCGGGGTTAGTGCCTGTGAAGTTTGCAGTTGGTTGGTGATATCGTAAAAGGTTTCTTTTTGTACTGGATTTTATGAACTTTTGTAATGCTTTAGATATATGAATTTGCTAGAATTTGATCTACATTGAGAATTTTTGCAGAAGGTTTATAATATCAACCAAGTTTTGGTAAAGATCATGTTCTTTATTGCTGTACTGTAGAGATATTCTGTCATGTCTTTAATCCAAATTGTGTTATTAGATATGCAATGTGGGTTATTTTTACTCCTAAACACACACCCCTAGACTTGTAGCAAAAAGATATTGTGTAGATCCAGTGTTCTGGTTAATTAATTAAGTGCCTAATTAAATTGTTTAAGGTTTCGGGTTAACGAGTTGAATTAATAAACATGAACACGACCCATATGTAACCAAGACAAACTTGAGATCATGTAACCCAAACACAATACGTATAAACCGTTTATTTATCTGAATGAGTCAAACTAGTTAACATGTTTTAAATGAATTGTAATCAAGTTGTAAATGAGTTAAATAAGTTATAAGCGGGTTGACGTGTTGTGGTAAATGAGTTGAATAGATTGACCTTATAAAATATATACTTTTTCATTTATTAACTATAATTTTTTTTTTCTAGAGGTTGACTAGCTTAATTAAAGTTGTCAACAAAAACACGACATGTTTATTAAATGGGTTAGAAAGGACAATCCATGACTTGATTATTTTCATTTGATGTCGTGCTAGGAAATGACAATCCAGAACCCGAGTATTATGTAATCTACCATCCAATTCAATAAAGATTGAACAGATCTCATTACCCAACCCATTGATATATGTTACGTGAACACAAAAGACTTGATTTTATTAGCTCATTCACACGTCTGTAGGATAAGTTTGTGCTATTGCTGACCTAAATATTAGTTGGACCCCTTATGACAATTAAGAGAGCTTAGAACTTTATGTTATTGCTAATAACCCAAATTATCTGCGTAATTTGATGTTTCTCCTCAAAGGGTGCACCTATACACCCAGGCGAGAACAGGCCTTAGCACCTAACACACACAAGACGAGCTGCTAGCATTTGAGGAGAGCGCCTTGGACCAGATGCACGCAAGGCGAAACAAACGCTTTAGCCAACCATAAAAGAATTGAATAAACTTATGTTTTTATAGCCCTCTTTCAATATTAGGTGTTTCAATATATTCTAATAGTATTAAATTATTAGTATTTTATACCTACGATATTATGCTTTCGTTTCTCGACACAAGAAAATCGCTATTCTTGCACGTTGCTCCTAGGCGACACTCACTCCTTTGCGCCTTGCGTGTATAATTACCTAAGTTCTTACAACATTCGAATACACTTTTACCCATTTAATTATGAAAATACTGATTTGGTTGCGCTTCACCTCAATCGGGTCCAATGTTTTAAAAACCGATTTATACCGGCCGGTTAAACCAGATGCTGAAAGCTTGGCTGGCACGAATCATACTGGTAAACTGAGGGAACGATAAAGAAGTTGTACCACCAGTAAATTGGGTTATACCGGTTCCAGGTCAAAGGTTAAAATTTGAACTTTTAATATTTTATGGGCTAAAAAAGGTGATGATTTACCTTCTTAGTAAAATCTAGCGCCCAATAAGGTACTAATAGTGAATTTTTGAATTATTTTTTTTTATTATGAATTAACTTTTGGAATATTTTTTTATTATAAAATGATGTAGTTTTGTATTATTTTTTAAGTAAAATTTGTATTTATGGATTTATAGGGTTAATTGGTCAACCCGATTGAACCACTTGGTACAACCTGGTTCAACCAGTTAACCCGGTACAATTTAAAAACCGGTTTTTAAAATATTGACCGGGTCAACAAAGAAATTTAAAATGAAAAGGGAAAAAAACAAGTTAAACATGTTGAAAGCTACAAGTACATAATAACATCTATAGAAAACAAACTGCTTGAATTGTACTAATTCACTGCTTATAAGTATTATAAAAAAAAGTTTTGTAGGTTTAGCCTTTAGGCACCTGCATTACTTAACATGCTGTTAATCTCTCCAATAATCTTTACGGGCCTTCCGTTGAACATAGATGAAAGCGTACTCTCACAAACCTTCTTCAACTCCCTAGTTTTTGCAATCGCTGCTTCCTGTATTTAAGAAAAAAACACGCATTTAATAATAAAATTACTTTTTTCATTCTTTTATCCGAAAAATGTCCTTTGCAAAAGACTTATAGCTATGTCTGTGTCTCACTGAATCATTAAAGATGGTTCTTTTCTCATTTGAGCAATGTTTTCGATCCGGCAGTCAGACCAAGTACAAAACCACATTTTCGTGATTATTTGACATTTTTATTTATTTAACTTATAAACCAATGTGGGCTAAAAGTAAAAATACATTGTAATTTGTAACTCATGGTAAAAAGGGCTTACTTGTTTGGGCCATACAGAGGATAGTGAATTTTGGAGCTCCATACGTTTGATTGCCAAATCCTTTAACCCGTCTTTCAGCTTTGCTTCATGATGTTTCTTTTCTTCCAAACTACTCACTAATCTTTCTAAAAATCTAGAATTCAAATGATAGAAAATTATTTATATGAAAAAGGTACAACCTGGGTCGTTTTTGATTTTAAACAGGTCGTCGACTATAAAAGTAGCTAAAATGAAACGGGTCAAACTAAGTACGTCAAAAGTAGCCTAACGTGTATTCAAAAGCTACAATGTCCTAAATCATTTACATTATTTATTTAAAAATAGTCTTTATTTTATTATAATTTAACACACCAACTGTTCAAATGCAACATACCTTTTAGAGTTGAGAATCATTATCAGGTCTCTTGTTTTTCTATTTGTGAGCAAAGATATGGCTGAAGAAATATCGGCTAGCATTGACTGGATAGCGTCTGAAGTGTACTGCTGCAATACAAACGGAGCCACTGCTTGAACTTGATTTTGTAAAGTCAATGTCTCCGTGTTGGTCAACTCCATAATCCTTTGATTTAAAAATGCTTTAATCTAAGACCAAAAATTAGAAAAGATAAAATTAGCTAAATCATTTACAAAGCTCAAAACTGACACGCAAATTACTACAGATGATAAAACATACAACACAAATCGGCTTATTTGTAAGTATATAAATCGTCATTGCCAACTCAGCACTAACAAAAAAAGAAGCAAGTTTATAGTTTGATTAAAGTACATGGATGATTGGATGGTATCTTTGGTTAACCAATTTTTTGGATCTGGTCCCTAGATTTTCAAAAGTACACGGATGGTCCCTGTGGTTTGCATTTGTAACGCATTTAGTCCTCAGCTAACAAATGTAAAGGTTTCAGCAAGTCCAAGTTAGGAACTAAATGCGTTACAAAGTGCAAACCACAGGGACCATCCGTGTACTTTTGGAAAGCTAGGGACCAAATCCAAAATTTTAGTCAACCACAGGGACCATCTGTGTACTTTTGGAAAACTAGAGACCAAATCCAAAATTTTGGTCAATCATAGGGACCATACGTGTACTTTACTCTTATAGTTTATACCTCAAACAGATCATCAAGAATCCTACTCCTGTACTCAGTCTCCAGAAGCCGGCTCCTGACACGGTCAACTCCTTGACTTTCATTTAAAACACTTATCCCGGAAACATGTTCACCTGGATATACATCCGCTTGAGTCAACTCAACTTCAGGATGGCCCACAGTAATATCCCAAGAGATTTCTGAGACCATATTCTCTCTATTAATCTCATCAGACGCCACGTCATCATTCAACGAATGTTGTGGAATCTCACTGGCATCAACAATTTCATACGGGCCCAACCCGTTACCGTTATCTTCTTCCACAGTGCCAATATCCCAATCTATCTGTGAGCTATCTAACGTGATATCCCAGTCGATGGTATCGGTAGCGGGGTTGACTTCAAAAGTCGATTGATTTGGTTCATTAGGGTTTGTTAGAACATTAACGGAATCGAGCACTTCCGAAGCTGCAAACACGTCAAGATTTGGAGGATTTTCGATTATGTCTCGCATGTTTGGTACTACTGTCTCGGGAATTTTATCTTTCTCTGTGTGAGCATCTCTAACAAAATTGGAATAATATTCGATTGCGCGTGAAACCGAATCACATTTCAAAACTTCAAGCATTTTAGTAAATGTGTCAGGTAATGAACTTGATGCAGTTTCTATCAGTTCCAACTTCACATTGGTTCCCTGCAACACAAAAACAGTAACTATTTGTGAAAAAAATAAACACAAAAGAAATCCAATATTTAAATTTGACCCAAAATTTCTAACCTGCAATCCCAACTCCTGACATGCTTCTGCGTATTTAGCAGCGGAAAGAGCTGCATTTCTTTTTATTTCAGCTTCCTTTCTTTCCAGCTCAGCGAGCTGTTGTTGGGTCTTTTGAATGAGCTTTTTATGATACGGGCTTTAAACAAAATTACAAAAATCAAAACCAATCAGTAACAGTAAGTATGAATACACATTAACATATATTTATACTAATGATATACATTTCATAATTAACATTTTGGACCATAAGTTGAGCAGCCTCCCCGAGGTAAATATGGTCCTTCTCGTAAGCATGCACAATTGCTTCCCAAACACCCTGCCCAAAGGTGGAAGTTAAGGACAATAAAATACGAGATTTTTTTTTAATTGTGGGTGAAAAAAGGGAGTATGTGATGTTGGGCCTTACAGCAGCACCAGAAAGGCGGCCAAATATATTGCGGCTTTCTGGAGTTGATTTCAGAAGAATATCATATATTTTCTTAGCCTCCAAGTATCCGATCCCTATTTAACAAAAAATAATATTAATTTCCCTATATTGATCAAGCATCAATCATCATACAAGGTGAAATGAAACCAGTAGGATCTAAGAATCTATGCAGTTAATCTCGGCGATATCTCGGCGATATCTCGGTTATCGGCCCCTCACCAAAATATCGGTTTCTGATATCAGTCATATCTCGGTCAACGATAATATCGGTGGTCAACGCCGAAATATCGCCGATATCTTGCAAAAACCGTATCGGTTGTATCGCCGATATCTTGCAAAAACCATATCGGTTGTATCGCCGATATATCGCGCTGGGCCATTTTTTACCCAAAAAAAAACAAAAAAACTGCACTCCACAGCAAAAAACGAGTTCAACCAGGATGCGCGGGCACGCATGAGTTCAACCAAATTCCGGCTCAGAAACCCATTTTTTGCATTAACTGCATAGCTAAGAATATCATATATGCCAGTAATTTCCGGATGAATTGCGAATTTTAAAATATTAACCAATCAATGAAACCAGAAACTTTTTTCAATGGGGTCTCACTACGATTTGGTGTCCGGGTATCTATCAACTCGATTTACAGAGTTTTGGGCCGGGTCGACGTCGATCTACAGATTTTGGATTGAATATTAGCGTTGCTGTATAGTGCACATGAGGATTTGTTTTTTTAGAACGACCCACTAAATCTACTCCTAAATTTTACTTACTACTAGGGCTGTAAACGAACCGAACATTCAGCGAACAGTTCGTGAACCGTTCGGCGGGAAGTTCGTTTATGTTCGTCCGTTTAATAAACGAACGAACATGAACAAGAAATTCCGTTCGATTAGTTAAATGAACGAACATGAACAAAGGTCTCATTCGTTCAGTTGTGTTCGTGAACGTTCGGTAAGGTGTTCATGAACATCCGTTCATATGCGTTCGTTTATGTTCGTGTTTTAATTAAAGATTTTTATACTTTCATATATTTTATCTGTACTTTTTATACTATAAAACTTTTATTTATATCATTACCCTAACAATTAAACCAGGAAACCCTCGTTCACCTTGTTTATGCACCATTTCCCTTTCTTTTCTCATTATTTACATCGACGAATATGATCCACCTCCGTTCCACAATAAGGGATTCAAGTTCTAGTGCTACTCTCTGGGTCATCCACCTCTATCCTTCATCGCGTTCGTCAAATTTATTTGTGTTCGCTTGTGTTCGTGAACCGTTCGTGAACACGCTCATTTCCTTAATGAACGAACATGAACATAAAATCTCGTTCGGTAAGTGTTCATAAACCGTTCATGAACACATTTATTTCCTTAACGAACGAACACGAACAAGGCCTCGTTCGTGTTCGTTCGGTTCGTTTACAGCCCTACTTACTACCAGGCTACAAGCCCTATGGTAGATGAGGTTTCGACGTTTTGTTTATAGTTCTTCGTTAACTTTACAAAATCTTAAAACACCTTAAGCAAACTCTAAAATAGGGGCTTATTACTAGATTTATGATCAAATTGGGGCCATTTAAGAATATCATGTTTCAGTAATTCTCAATGAGTTACCAACATTAATATATAATCACCTAAAAACTAAACTAAAAGCATAATCCTGTACAAACAAAATTACTTTATTCTAACAATCAAACATGCTAATAAAACCTAGTGTTGCATTGAGAACCAACTGATAATAAAAAACCCTAACATAATCAACGAGATTACTCGAATCAGAGATACGAAAGAATAAGCTAACCGTCTAGGTCTAGGGTTTGAAAATAGGGATCAACGTCTTTAGGAAGGGACTGAAAAGCGGCTGAAATCTTAGCTTTGACAACGGCCACACGTTTTCTCCAATCTGATGGTATTCGTTTCCGATCAACCAGCCATTCTTCACCAAATTCACACAAATTAATCAATCAATTTGGGGGAAATGAGAGTAAAAGAGGTTAGAGAGAAAGAAGAGAGAGAGGTGTACCACCGAGACGGGCGAAAGCGATGTCGATCGGAAGATTGCGAACATCGTCGGAATTTTGCATGATTTGAGTTTCTCCGATCGCCGATGATGTTTGTTTGTTTGTCAGTGATTCATAAAGAGTGTTTCTGTACCAGCTTTGTAACGCGCAAGTAGGGGTGCAAACCCGAGCTACTACTCGTGAGTTACTCGAGTTTGGCTTGAAAAAAAAACTTGAACGAGATGAGTTTAAACGAGCTCAAGTCCGAGCCTAAAACAAGCTCGTTTAGTAAATGAGTCCGAGATTCGCTTACCGATCTTTAACCGGCTCGCGAGCCTAAACGAGCTTTCTGTTTATATATTTTTTTATTAATATATTAAAAATATATTTAAATAACAATATTTACCATATATATAAATATAAAAAACTAAATTTATATCTATTAAAGAAACAATAGTGCCACACAAATGGTGATATTTATTCATTTGATAGGTTCTTTGTCTTGTGGTTGTGGTCACTGGACCTTTTAATTTTTTTTGCTTTTAGTTAGGACATTTGTGTTTGCCAGCTATTATACCTTCCTTTAACTTCTTCACATGTGTCATTAACATGCATTCACCAGTCACCCCTTCTATTTTTATTAGGCTGGAGGATGTGGTATAAAGCCCCTAAGGGCTTTATCACGCCACCTCAGCGCCACGTCATGTCCATGTCACACAGAGGGCTTTAAAGCCTCTTCCTTTAAGTTGGAGGGTGTGGTCTAACTACCCACTTTACACTATAGCGCCCCCATTTAACCATCATCAACTTTGAAAATGCCAAGGTTGCTCGTTAACATGCTGGCGGAAGAAGGATGGCGCCCCCCCCCCTCGTTGTCGCGGTATGGAGGTTGGCGCCCCCGAGGCGCTATGGAAGATGATGTGGTGGTGTGGCGCCATGCTAAACCCATTCTGTTTATTACAAAGTCACCACCTAGCAAGGAACTAGGCGAAGATTGTACACCAAACATAGTACACATTACATCCCCTAAAGCACAAATACGACACATACAAAAACCAAATACAACACATTTAACTTAACCAAAGTCAAGATCAACCATTCACCAATTTGCAATATCTACGATCCCGTTGTATTTGGTTCATGCATGTGACAGTTTCGACTAATTTATGGTTGAGATACGTTAATCCGACAAGCACGATAAAAGATTAGCAACTACTTAGGTCTTAACGATGGTGAGGGTTCAGTCAGATTCGTTAATGATGTAAACACAGAAGAAACTGAGGTGTTGTTTGTTTTTTCAGAGGTAAAATGTCTTCAGTCTGCGAACCACATCTGCAGACATCTGTAGCAGAAGAGGTGGACCAAAACTCTGCAGTCTGCAATAAAAAGAGTGTTTTTTAACTTCTGCAAACTGCTTATTTTATCTTTTATTTATTTATTTTTTAAAACATTGTAACTTAACTAATAAAATAATTAAATTCATTGATAAAAGAAATAAACAGATCATTCTCGTCATTCATGTTCCACCATCTAAAAATCTTCTAGCCCTAATTTTTCTGTAAGTACAAGATCTAGCATCAATCCACACCATATAAGGTTTCTGTAACTCTGTAAGTACTGAGTTGACACAGATCTCTTCTTCCTGGTGCAAATTGGAAAACAAAGAGATCCAAATCAACAAACATGGAGACGGTAAGTCCATCACCATCAACCGACGACACGTCAGCAACAATGGTGGAACTCCTGCCATTAGCATCCGTTTCTCAACAACCGTACGTCTCTGAACTCCTTTCCTTCACTTTCGATCGCCTCCACAAGGAACTAGAGCTCCTTCGCGTCGATGCAAACAAAATTCGACGTCAGATGCAGGAAGTTGCCGTCAATAACTACCGCACTTTCATTTCCGCTGCCGATGCTTTGGTTTCCATCCGCAATGAAGTCTCATCCATCGATAAACACCTCGAATCGTTGGGATGTCTTTCTTCAACAGCTCCATTTCAATTATATTTCTATATTCATAGGTTTGTACATGTATTTGTTATGTCTGTGTTTTTGTGATAAGAGGTTTGAAGAGTTTAGAAGTGGAAGGTCCATATCTGTTTGGGGAAGAGGACGCGCATACCTTTTTAAATGAAATCTCTTCTGAAAAACAAACAATCTGCAAAATAAAAGGTATATGCGTGGTTTGCGCCGCGCATACAAAAGAGGCCAGGAAGCTCTTCTTTGAAAAAACAAACGGCACCTGAGTGTCCATTTAAGAGCTGAGTTTTTGAGAAGACAGTGTCGGAGATGGCAAAAGTAGAAGGCAAACGACCATGGCGATGGTTAGGTTGAGAAGACAGTGTAGTTTGCTTATATATTTTATTTAATCTTCTTTTTGGGCTATTTTTGTGGGTTCAACTCCATGATAGTTTGTTTATATCTATATATATATAGGTAGAGGTTCAACTAAGAATTTAATCTTCCCTAAGTTTCCTAAGAAGCAATCTTGAGCTTACATGTGGCAATCTCATTAATTTAGATGAAAGGGTAATATTGGAAAATGCAAATTTCAAACAGATCTGTACTTAGTTTTAATCACACAATTTTCATTCCTTCTTTCATATTTTTCATTCATTCATTTATTGAGCTTACCAATTTCATCGAGATCGTTTTCATCTAAATCAATCGCAAATCTCAATCTCAATCCTGCTGAATCGTTGATCGTTTTCATCGATTTGCCGGTACCTGCGAGATTGAGATCAATCCTGCTGAATCGTTCATCGTTTTCATCGATTTGCTGGAACCCTAGCTCCTCTGTTCATTCATTGATTTGCTGATTTATCCTCGTCTATTTTAATGATGTCTACTACTGTCGATGGTAAAATACCTTGTAGTTTTAATTTCATCTACTTTTTAGGTTTTTAGTTTTGATCTAAGTTGTGCTGGTTTTTATTTAAAAGTGTAGTTCTGAAGTTGTGCTGGTTTTTTGAAGTTGTGCTGGTTTTTTTATATTACATCATATTTTAAAGTGTAGGTTTGTAAAGTTGTGCTGATATCTTTATTTTGTGCTAGTTTGTCTGGTAAAGTTGTGCTTGTTTTTTGTGCTGGTTTATTGTAAAGTTTGTGCTGATATCTTTTATTTGTTCTGGTTTTTTGATTTGTTCAGGAGTTCGTATCTGTCCAACTACTGGTAATCAGTATTATACTCCTATTGTTCCAGATTCTTCCAAACCTGTAGTTGGTATGCATTTCCAGTCAATTGATTCTGCCTTTAATTTCTATAAGAAGTATGCTAAGTTATCTGGGTTTGAGGCTCGAAAGCATACTCAATCTTCAAAAAATGGTGTTGTGATTAGAAAGTACTTTGTTTGTGCGAAAGAGGGTTCAGCGACATCCTGTGCTGTTGACACGGTAAATGATAGTGTTGGTGCTGATAAAAAGTTAAATGACCGAAGGAGGAGACCTTCTAAACGTACCGGATGTAAGGCACACATCCGTTTGTCTTTAACTCCAAAAAATACTTATAGAATTTCTCATGTATTTGAGGAGCATAATCATTCTTTTGTTGATGAAGAGGATTATCATCTTTTAGCTTCGTCTAGAAAGTTGACATTCACTGAAGAGCAACTGCTTTCTGATTTTTCTGAGATGAATATTGGTCCAGTTAGGGCATTCAACCTTATGAGAAAGATTCGTGGTGGATTTGATAAGGTTGGAGTGACGTCTACTGATTGTAAAAATTTTAAAAGAGATATTAATTTGTTCATTGGAGAGTTTGATGTGGACATGGCTGTCCAACGTCTTATGAAGAAGAAGCTGTATTTGCCGAATTTTTCTTGTGAATTTTATTGTGATGAAAAAGGTGCTCTTGCTGGATTATTTTGGGCTGATGAAGAAATGAAACTGAATTATGAGGTCTTTGGGGATGTTATGTCTTTTGATGCTACGTTCCGTACGAACAGGTATTTTATTCACTTTTTGTAGATCATTTATTCATATTTTTATTAAACTAGCACAATTCAGCAAGCAGTTGTAATATAATCAATTCAATTTTTAGGTATGACTTGGTATTTGTTCCGTTCACTGGAATCGATAATCATCATCACAATGTCACGTTTGCTGGTTCTTTGTTAGCATCTGAAACTGCTGAATCATATAAATGGCTTCTTCAAAGTTTTTTGAAGGCTTTTGGTGTTGCACCTAAGGTGGTTGTGACTGATCAGGACGCTGCAATGAAAATTGCCATCCGAGATGTTTTCCCAGATACCAGACATCGTTTGTGTATGTGGCATATAATGATCAAAGTTTCTGAAAATGTAACTTTCTTAAACCAGCACACTTTTAGCATATAAACCAGCACACTTTAAACAATCCATTTAAACCAGCACACTTTAGCATATAAACCAGCACACTTTTAAACCAGCACACTTTGGCATATAACTCAGCACACTTTTAAACCAGCACACTTTCTTTAAACCATCACAGTTTAAGCATCATAGTTTAAGTTTATACATCAACGAGCACACTTTAACATATAAACCAGCACATTTTAGTATTTGTTTGCTGTTTTAATATACTAATTATTTTTTTTTGTTATAGGTTGGTACTGAGCTATCACAAGATGAGGTTTTTAAAGAAGATATATGTGATGTTGTATGGACTGATGCTCTTGAACCAGCACAGTTTGAGACACAATGGTGTGATTTAATGATTAAGTACAACCTTACTAGTAACAGCTGGCTGTCTGATATGTACAACCTCAGATCAGATTGGATTCCTGCATACTATCGTCATGAACATATGTCCGGTCTTATGCGTACAACATCTAGGTCTGAGAGTGAAAATCATTTTTTTGGTCAATTAACCAACACAAAATTGTCATTAGTTGAGTTTTTGAGCCATTTTGATACTGCAATGGAATCTCAGAGGTTTAAGCGCAGCAAACGTGATCATGATACCAGATACACACAACCTCGCATGAAAACCAATTATGAATTGGAACTGGAAGCTGCAAAGATTTATACTCGGGGGATATTTTTTGATGTTCAAGAAGAAATTCGACTTGCTTGCAAGAATTGTATGTGCAGGCGTGAAGAAGAAGTTGGTGATTCAATTAAGTTTTATATTCTACAGGTCAATCTTCCTGGCCTTCATGAGGTATTTATTTATACCTTTAGTAGCACAAACATGTTCTGCTTTTTACAATACATTTTAAGTAGCACAGTGATTTATATTTACAATTAGAATTTTACATATATAAACCAGCACACTTTTGTTATAAACTAGCACAATATAAGCATTTGTTATTTGTGTAGGTTCTTTTTACTCCTAAGGATATGGTAATTAAATGCAGCTGCAACCGATATGAGCAGTATGGTTTGCTATGTAGGCATGCCTTTTGTGTTCTTCGTCTTTGTGGTATAAAGGAGTTCCCTAAAAAATATGTTATGAGGCGTTGGACAAGAGATGTTGTTCCAAAAAAGACAAAAGTTTCGAGTTTTGATCAAAATGCTGCTGGTAATCAAGTTGAACGTGCTTCCAGCATTGTGCGTGAGATAATGACTGCAACTGAACATATTGTTAACCGTCTTGTTACAAATATTGACCTGTTATCGTTGTATAGAGACCAAGTGATCGAGTCGAAGTTGAAGGTTGATTCTGCTGACCTTCCTGCAGAATCACTTGACAAGAATGCAAGATTAGCTAATATTCTTCATGCTGATCAGCCATGTTCATCGTCTTCTGCTACCATTCTTCCACCTAGTGGTATTAGAAACAAGGGGTGTGGTTCAAACAAACGCTTAAAGTCTTTTCGTGAGGTATCATCTTCAAGAGTATCAAAGAAAACTAAAACTAGAGGTTGTTTGATATGTGGAGGTCATGGACATAATAGTCGGACTTGTAAGATGAAGACTACTGTTGCTGATTCCCAGAAGAGTAGTTAGTCGTGTGTCTTGGAAATCATGATATTTGGATTTGTTATTTTTTTCATTTCAGTTTGGATTTCTTTACAACATTCAACCAGCACAATTTTAAACTTTGTTCTTTAAAACCAGCACAATTTTAAACTTTGTTCTTTAAAACCAGCACAATTATAAAACCAGCACAATTTTAAACTTCTTCTATGAAACCATCACATATTGTCATAGTGAAACCAGCACAATTTTAAACTTTGTTCTTTAAAACCAGCACAATTATAAAACCAGCACAATTTTAAACTTTGTTCTTTAAAACCAGCACAATTTTAAAATTCTTCCTAATATAACTGTTAAAGCAGTACAATGTAATTGTTAAACCAGCACATATTGTAATAGTGAAACCAGCACAATATTAATTGTAAAACCAGCATAAAATTAACTTTCCTAATATAACTGTTAAAGCAGTACAATGTAATTGTTAAACCAGCACCATGTTAATTGTTAAACCAGCACAAAATATTACAGACAACTACCAAACTAATGTTATATTGTTCAACCAACACAATCAATATTTCTGGTTCAATCTGTCATTGATTTTCGTTTCCGCATTTTTCTTGCATTCCTCTTTCTTTTCAGGCTCCATCTTCTCATACTTCTCTAACAGTTCCATCATTTCACCTTTCGCTAAGTTGATGTCGGATAAAAGTATTTTGCTTAAATACTTGTATCTCAGTTCAACCAACTCTTTGTCTTGTTCCGGTGACTCTTTCGACAGCCCACTATCCCATTCCTTCTTGCTCACATGATTCCCTGTGTATGTCTCCATGTGTCTCATTGCAAAGACACCACAATCTACAAAGTTCTTTTCTGTTTGCCACGACATTTTCATTATTTCTGGTTCCAAGGGTGACATCTTTGTGTGCATTGTTGGGTATTCAACTTCAAGGTAATCACATACAATTTCTTTCTGTAATTTGAAAATTTTCAAAATCAAAATCCCTAAGCATCACAAATATAATTAAAATAAACAGCACAGAATTAATGGGCATCAATATATTACCACTCTTTTAGCACGTGCCATTTTTTGTGCTTTTGCTTTCCCTTTCATGTTGTCTATAATCTTGATGGCTTCTCCCTTGAAATCAAAACATACAATGTAGTAGTGCTTGTGTTGTAGTATTGGAATGAACAACATGTCTACTTTCCTAATAGTTCCAAACTCGGTAGTCATCAGTGTCGCGGCAATGTTTTCTCTGAAATTTTGTGTGCAGGTCTTTTTGTTCAGTTTTGGTTTGAAGTTGTTTTCTCCCTGCACAGAAACCAGCACAATGTGTTATAAACCAGCACCAGCACAATGTGTTATGAACCAGCACAATAATAGCATTTCATATATTAGACTAACCAGCTATTAATAAAACATTAATATTTCAAAACCAGCACAATGTGTAATAATCCAGCACATTTTGTTAAATGTGCTTTTTCTAATCTGTTATTAAAACCAGCACATATTAGAAAACATACCAGCATGTTGCATGGGCAGAAAACTCTTGCCGGCGAACCTTTGCTTCTGTAGACCTCTTCACTGTTTAGTACCAATGACCAAGCTGTTAGGACTTGGACATGTATGTATAAGTTCGGGTGAAGCGACTCCAGACATACCCTTGAAAGGTTTGTGTTAAATGCTGTCTCAAATATAAACACCCTGCATTGTTGTAATACCTACACATTAGTTTAAATACTTATTTTTATCCAATTAAGTTTTTGTTGGTTTTTATACTTACCAGGGGTCGTCAACTGTCGAGAACATCCATTCGGCTATCCTTACTTCAATTTTTTCAGTTTTTGTTTTTATTTGTACAACTCGCTGCATATATGGTGAACATAAAGGTTCGGCAGGGTGAGTTGTACGTTTGCTTTTCTTCTGGTCTCCGACGTTTAGGTCTTCACCTATGAATTCTTGTTTTTCACTGTCTGTTTTGGGTTCCTTTTCTGGTGTTTTAAAAACCTCTCCTTGCTGTGCTGGTTGACCAGCAGCCTCATTTCCTTCTTTCTTTGCTGGGTGGCCAGCAGTGTCACTTTCTCCCTTTGGTGGTTCATTAGCATCTTCACCTCCTTTCTTTGTTGTTTCCCCATCAGGTTTACCATCTTTAACCTTTTCTCCACCTGCATCCTTTTCTTCTTCACCTATGAATTCTTGTTTTTCACTGTCTTTTTTGGTTTCATTTTCTGGTGTTTTAAAAACCTCTCCTTGCTGTGCTGGTTGACCAGCAGCCTCATTTCCTTCTTTCTTTGGTGGTTCATTAGCATCTTCACCTCCTTTCTTTGTTGTTTCCCCATCAGGTTTACCATCTTTAACCTTTTCTCCACCTGCATCCTTTTCTTCTTCACCACCAACTCCATGATCAGCACCATCTTTTTTGCTGCTTGCTACCTGTTCTGCCTTTTCTATTTCTTTTATAATCTCTGGCCACATTGAACTGGTGATTCTGAAAGGAGTTGAATCAAATTGTGAGACCACCATTTTTTTTTGTGATTGGGTAAGTTTAACTTCATTCCCTTCTTCCTTTTCATTTCCTCCTTCTGTCTTCTCTCCACTTCCTCCTTTTTTCTTTTCTTCATTCCCTGCTTCTGATTTTTGCTTCTCGAAATTGTACTTTTCACCATATACTACCAATCTTTTTCTCCACTCATCCACAGCATCCACAACCTCCTCACCTTTGTACTTTGTTAAACATTCTGCAATCATTTCGTGTGTTTCTTTGACATGCATGTCCAGCTCTTTTGTTTTGGATTTTATCAGACAAATCCATTCCTGAAAAGATAACCAGCACATTCTTTTTATAAAGTAGCACAAATTGTAAAAGTAGCACATTCTTTTTATAAAGTAGCACAAATTGTAAAAGTAGCACATTTTCCATTTTTATTTTTACATACATACACATGATAAAAGTTTACAATAAAAGTAGCACATTTCAAACTAGCACAGTTTTATAATCCATTTAAACCAGCACACTTTAGCACATAAATCAGCACAATTTCACATTCCAAATTCTAACATTAAACTAACATATACTAGGTATAAACTAGCACAATTTAACATTCCAAACACTAAATGTCATAAAAGTAGCACAATTTCACAATAACCATCTAAACCAGCACTTTTTTCAGTAATAAACACAATAAAATAGAAATTACCACTCCACTTGTTGGATTTGTAGGTGGAATTTGTGAGAGTTTTTCCTGGGATTGTGGAATGTCCAAACTTTGTGTAATGTCTAGAGATTCTGGGAAGTCACTAAAGTAATGATTTCTAGCTTCATCAGTTTCCTTTGAGATTTGTTGATATGTGGATAGAGGTTGTTCAGCTGGTGCTTTTTTCTTTATCTTCAGTTTTACCTTCAAATTCTTTCGTTTTTCACCAGTTGTTGCTGCTTTCAAACTTGTTTTCTTCTTACTCTTCACCACCTTTTGAGTAGGTGTTTGTGTTGTCAAGGTGAGTTTCTGTGCTGGTTTCCCATCTTTTTCACTTCTCTTTCTTTTATTGCTTTTCACCATCGGACCAAGCTTTTTAATTGTATCATTTTTATGATACATTACAGCTGGTATCATCTTCTGTGTTGGATTTGTTCTTTGGTATATATCATGCGCATAAACCAACTGATTGATTTACAAGTTAGTTTTTGTTATTATGTTTGATAAAAAACAATAAATATAAATCATTTTTAGATAACTACAACATACCACTAGAAATGTTATCGGTCCGATGTAATGTGCTGCTTTAGATTGGAACCAGCTTGTTGTCTTTCTGTTCAAGCAGTCGATCACGTAGCTGCACCAGTCAACATCCTTAATATCTACATCAGGTTGCAATGTTGTAAGGAATTTCATGTTGACGTTGCCACCGTGTGTGAGCTCTGCCATTATTGAGTTGAACATTACAAGAAAGTTCAGTTGAAATAGCCTTCCACTCTCCTTCTGTTCTTTCACAACATGAATAATATGATGCATTTTTGGCAGTTCATCATCAATTTCAAATTGATTTCTAAACTCTGCAACAACTGGATCACTCATTGATGGTTTACTCAACTCCTTAACCTTCACTTTACCCATTGGTACGCCAAGAACTTCTTGTACTAGGTTTGGTGTTATCACTACATTATGTGTACCTAGATTCAGTGTGTTGATTGTAGGTTCATAATTGTTAGTGAGCCAGTATCCCAGATCAGTTGGTATTTTTGTTATATCAAAGTTCTTCATGCTTTCAAATCCCATGTTATCTACTTCTGCTTTCTGTTCGTCAGATAACACTTGCATGAATTCAGCAAGGTTTTTTGGGCTGTTCCTGATTCTAATTCTTTTTTTCTTATCAATTTCCTTGAAAAGTGTTGATCGTATAGGTTCAACGTTTGTGGCAACAGCTTTTAGTGCTGTTTTTTGTTTCTTTTCCGGTTGTTCGAAGTCACTGTCTGATGAGCCTGCAAGTAATTTCAGAAGAAACATAGTAACCAGCACAAGTTATAAAGTGTACTATATATTAAAAAAACAATAACCAGTACCATTTTGATCATTTAATACATAATAAACCATGATTTTTATAATTCAAAACATCATTGTTACATAAGGTTCAGAAAAACATGATCATAATACATAACAGCATTGATAACATTAGCAAACTAAAACAAACAACATAAACATGATGATCATAGCAGGAGCTGGCTAGATTGCTACTTCCTTCCAAAATTCTTGACTGAGATTATAGGTTTTTCCTCATCTTCTTCATGTTTAGGTTGTAGGATGGGGATCTTTTGTTTTTCATCATCTTCTTCTTTTTTGGGTTGTACAACTGAGATTTCAGGTTTCTCATCAATCTCTTGTTTTATGGGATCTGAAGGTTCACCACCAGAAGTAGGATTATTGGTATAGCTTGGCCCCCAGATTGCTACTTCATTCCAAAATTTCGGACTCATATAATATTCCTTTTTTGTTGGTCTTACAACTTTTAGTGGAATGGGATGCAAAGGTTCATTATCAAAAGTAGGGATTGGTTCTCCTGGTTGTACAATTTGTAGTGGTTTGGGATTGTACAGCTCTGTTTTCACACACAAAAAAGCAACTGAAACTTATATTACTTATCTCCTGAATTTAAAAGTAGCACAGTCGGTAAACCAGCACAGATTTGGAACCCAAAAAACCACTTGTGCTAGTTTCTTCTAAAACACTAAAGTAGCACAGACGGTAAAGCAACTAGAATTTGTGCTAGTTTACTAGAAAACACTAAACCCTTTGTGCTAGTTTCTTCTAAAGCAATAAACTAGCACAAATAGTAAACCAGCACATATTTGGAACCCAAAAAACCAACTAGAACTTTGTGCTAGTTTCTTAAAAAACACTAAACTAGCACGGAAGTTAAACCAGCACCGATTTCAAAACCAGAAAACCAACCACAACTTTGTGCTAGATATTTCTAAAACACTAAACTAGCACATAGGTTAAACCAGCACATAAAATAAACCAGCACAAAAAATAAACCAGCACTATTTCATTAAAACACAACGATGGATCTGTTTTATAAAATGCAGAACATGAATCAGTTTAGACATATTAAAACCCTAGAAATCTGTTCGTTTACAGATCCTTAACAAACCTTCGAAATCGCCATCAGGTTTTGTTTCTTTATGCTTCTGGCTTCTTGTAGATCTCTTAGAACCTGTGTAATCGATTTGATTTCGAAGAAACTTAGAAAAACCGTACAAAATTGAAACGAATACACCAAAATGCAAAAAAAAAATGGAACGTACTCTCTGAATCCATCGTTGATGCTGTTTTTGTTGTTGTTTGTTCGATTTTCGTCTCTCTTATTGTCGATTTTAGGGGACGTTTCTTACCCATTGGGAAGTTTTGAGTGAGAGTGAAGAAGAACTGTTTTGAATCGTCAATAACTGCTTTTCTTTTTGTCCAGTACTATTTTATGTTTATGGCGAAAATACCCCCGCGCGTTTTAATTGTTTACTTATCTAGTTTAATATTAGGGATTTAATCTGGTCCATTGGTTGTTTAAAAACATGGTGTAGATTGCTTCTTAGGCAACTTAGGCAAAATAGGCTTCTTAGGGGAACCGCCCCTATATATATAATAAAGCAAACCATTGGGGGACACATGTCACCCTATGGTTGATGCCAAATAAGCAGCCATGTCATCATACACTTGGCACATCTCATAGTTGAGGATTGAATCTTGCTTCTCATTTACGCTATAGTCTCTCTCTCTCTCCTCTCAAAACCCTAATTCGAACTCTCTCTCTTCTCTTCTCTGGCGAACACGGCGACTAAACAAGAGCCAGTAATTTTAATCAAGAATCAATGGATTTGAAGATAAATCATATACGGTACTCTTTAATTTGAGTATTTCATGATCGATTATACCTTAATCCAATGATTTCTTCATTCGGTATGTTGACCCTCTCTCTCAATTTCATCCGGATTCTAAACCTAAACCCTAGATCAAAATTCGTCTGCCTCTTTATCTCTCTCAGTCGTCAATCATCTGCGACAACGATCAATACATCTTCAAATCGTAATCCGGTATGTGCGGTTACTGTTTTCGAATTGAAAACTAATTGTTATTTTACGTTTTCGTAAGATTTGAATATAAACTGTAACTGATTGTTATTTTACGTTTTCGTAAGATTTGAATATGGATTCTTCAGTGCCAAAATCAAATTACCGACGGAGAATACAGCAGACATTGTGGTGGCGTTTTACGTATGTAATCTTAATTCATAATTCATCATCTCTAATTTTGAGGAATTAGGGCAAAAAATGACAAAACAAGGGCAGTTTTTGTATTTGATTATTATGTTGAAAATGAAATGGTTTGGTATATGCAGAGTAGTAATGTGGATATGTTTCCTAAAAGACATGATGAATCAACTTATCTAACAAAATTAATATTTGAAACTGTAGGTGACAGGATTGCATCTGGTGGAAGTTTTACGCCTCACATGGTTACTGTTAATCCGGGCGAGGTATGAGTCCAATATTGAATATTATATTTGAAGTTCAAAACAAATCTCGTCGAATATGCAGTCATACATCGTTAACATTTGTATTTTTTAAACCAAACAATTTAGCTGAACTAAATTAATGTGTAAATCAAGTTATCAATAACAAAAGACTTGATGTGGAAGTTTGTTGCAAGTATATTCTATAAAAAATGTTTTTTTACACCAAATTGGTCTGAACTTTTGGTTGGTACATCGAAGGTGCCTTGTGGCTTTAATAAACATATGCCGGCAATATAAAATTACTTACTCGCACAAAAAAGCATCTGCTTCATCAATAAAAAGCAATAGGCCCCTATTGGATTTTTTTGCCCAATCAAATAATTGATGTATTTTTGTAACAGCTTGGGATCCTAATGGTGCGACATCTCCACCAGTCATTAATGCATAATCGAGTCCCTGAGAGATAATGAAGAATGAACACATAGGTGAGTCAAGTCCCATAGACATAATAATAATAATAACCAGTAAAAAGTGATACCGATTTTTTTGCTAATTCTCGGGCTGCCATAGTTTTCCCTGTTCCTGGGGGGCCATAAAAGAGCATATTTCTAAATGGTGCCTGATGAGATTTTGTATTAGTAGCGGCACTAGCTAACTGCTGAATTCTCTTCTGAAGGGATGTATCGTTTTGCTGCTTTGTTCTAAAAATATTGTAACATTTTCTGTTATTAATTGGTTATGCACTTATGCTATTACTTAATTTCTCATTTTTTCGTTTTTTTTTTCTGTAAAGATCATCAAGGAGTGGAATGTGGAGCTCCAGGAAAGAACTAGCAAGTTCAGGAAGCAAGCTAATGCAATAGCTGAGTGGGACAGGAGAATCTTGCAGAACCGAGATGTTCTTCTTAAAGTTGAGGTGAGTCATAATACTCATATCCACTTTGATTATTAAGAAGTACCTTTATATAAACTTTTTGACCAGTCATTTGACCTCCTATGAACCAAAGAGACATAGATTTGTTTCAAGTTGAAGACAACTGATAGTCTTTTTCTTTGTTGATGTCTCATGTTTATATCAAACTACTTTTTATTTTATACCATATAGGAATTTGTTTAAATATAATTTTTAACATCTGCCCGTTATAAATTCCTAGTATAAGCAGTTTGAATTTATCGAGAGAGAAATGGAACATATGACGGAATAAATAAAATCGGTTATTCAGACTCTCAATGCCAATCAGGTGATCATTTATTTTGGGTTTAAAATTAGATTGTTCTGCCCCTCTTAAAACAAAATGTTACTGAAGTTTGTTTGATGTTCATATGGGTTGATGTTGATACGTATTTGATTTGTGTCTCATTTAGGTTGGAAAACTTGAAGCAACTGATGGTATAACTCCAATGCATGTCGTTGTCCGGATCCTTGACAATCAACTAAGTTCATTAATGTGGATTGATGAAAAGGTTAGGCTGTTCTTCCATATTTTCATCCTTATTTCACTAAGCTCACTAAATGTCGTTCATAAATGCCTTTCAGATTTTGAATATTGTTTTTTTTTCAGAAACTATAAATTATGTGATTTTGAGAAAATGTTGAACAAGGGTTTTACTGGTAGATATTAAAGTGTAGACTATGCATGTGATGTTGATGGCAGTGCATTTTCATCTTCTCCCACCGATGAAGTTGGAAATAGCAAATTGAATTTGAAGGTTTTAACATTCAATTTGCTGTCATATATTAATCACACTTTGTTCTTTACAAAAAAAAGTGAACAATTATTCCTTTCAAAAACCTACACTAAAAAGTTTAAGCTACCGGCAGTTGATTCTTTGAACGTTCGATTAACTCCAGGTATCATAATCGTCTGCCATTATTCTATTTTGTATTTTGTTGATCATCCGAATAAAATTCTTTTTTTTCCCTGTTTGTTGCATGTTCTTGATTCATTCAGAAAGAAGTATAGGTATGTTTTTTATTTTGTGATTTTAATCGTTTAATATGATTTCTTTAAAGTTAGTTACCTTTGATTTTGTTCATTTAGTTTTGTATATCGATTAATTGATGTTTTGTCTTTGTTTTGATTTAGCTTTTTCATGATATTGGTTTACATGAACCGATCATCGCTCGATTTTTTCAACAATCTATTGATCCTTATATTAAAGAGTTTCATATGAACCCTTCCTCTCAATTCAATTGGGTATTTGGTTTATATATCTACATATAACTTAAAGTTCTTCAATATTCAAAGCCCTAATCTTCATTGTTTTGTTTGATTCCGCTTTACACCTTAATTTCTTTGTTATTATATCTAAAACGAAGATTTGATTTGTTGATTTGTGAATCACGACATTGGTTTTCAGGAACGTAAAGGGGCTGAAGTTTCTTAAAAAGATGAAGGTTTACTCCGTTGATAGAAAGAGAATATAGAGGCCGAGGGTATGGAGTTATAAGGTTTAGTGATCGTTCAAGTGTTAATTGGTGTTTTTAATAGTTGGTATTCACTAATGTTAAACCTGTCATAACAAATTTTTGTTGTTAAATTGTTTCTTTAAATTGTGTTTTCATTAGCGCACTATATGTACAGATCAATTGTTTTTATGGGCATAACTGATTCGTCACAACGTTTTACATGCAGTATAAGTGACGAGGGTGTGTGACCGCTAAAGTAATTGCATATTTGAGCTTGCATTACCTAGACATTCATGGAGAGTTCGAGTATCTAAGTTATTAAAAGGTTCACAAAAATCTTCAATCTACCATGTTCAACGAATAATGAAAGAGGTACCCACAACAATTAATGATGTTTTTATATAAGCATCTCCACATTGGGCGAGTCAATTTATACGTTTTTATACTATTTCGTAGGTTTCAGCAGATGATGCTGGTGCACTTGATTTGCCCAAAGTTTTTGAACTTATAGTCAAAGGAGAAAATCTTCCAGTACATTTTGATATGGAACTTAAGGTAACATAAAATATAGACTAACATTGTTTGTAGCTTCATTTCTTACCTTTAATGACTTCTATTTTAAGTTATCATGGGTTTCATGCTTGCAGTTACTAAGAGAATGCAATATGCTGCATTGCTGCAACATACAAACATGTTCAAGAACTTTGTTAGCTAGTTTAGGGATGAGCTCAGTACCAACCGGTACCGAAAATCCCTAAAAATGGTACCAGTACCGGCACCAAATATACCCGATACGGTTCGGTACCGGTAACAGTATTTGAGGGTAAAAAAGGGTATCGGACCGGACCGGTACCGAAAACGTCAAAAGTCGGTACCGAATGTCGAATCCGATACCGAATCAGTACCGAAAAATGTTTGGGTTCGGTAAATTTGGTACTGGTTCCTGGTACCATTTGTTCATACCTAAGCCAGTTGTTCTCTATCTCTGCATGGACCAAAGGCCTTGGGCTGTGTTTTGCTAATACTTATGGTTTACTTGGATGATAACCTTGAACCTTTACAATTTTGTAGTTTAATGTTTTCTTATGTAACCATCTGTTTGGTGGTTTTAAAGTGTTCCTTTTTGGATTGGGCGGTTATGGTGGGTGTGTAGGCAAGCAGACCATAACTCGGTTAAGGGGTCAGTAGGTGATTTTATTTTATTTTAATACTAGTCTAAGTCCCCGTGTAATACACGGGTGGCTAAACAGAAAAACATTTATACTTTAATACGTAAATACTTTATTACAGGTTTGTTCGAATATTAAGATAAATAATATCTTATAAAAATTAATTAACGATTACATTTCATATTAATTATCATGTATACGTCTATAAATAATTTTTTGAAATGAAAGAAATGTTTTATTAAATCTATAAAAAAATGGATTTAAATCACAAACCCGCTTTTCCCACTTTTATATGAAAGTAGTTAACTCTTACCTAATAAAAAATGTCCTTTGAATGCACATAACAAAAAAAAACAGTAAAACATATGAGTCGCCAGTTTACTTACACCTGTATTCATAAAAAAAAGTAAACACTTACCTTGGAATAAAACTGGCAATCACCATCCTTTACTACAAATGGCTCGCTGGTTGTTGAAAACCATCCCTCTTTTCCTTAATCACCACAATGGTATGGCTAACAATCACCACCACCTACAACCACTAACAACTCATCTGCCACCAGATTTTCGCACTCAAACCACCTGCTACACTCATGCCTCTCTATAAACAACAATTAAAAAAACACATAACTCCAATACTTTTCCAAATATATGTATTAGTTCATTTACCATAAAAGTTTAACTTTGTCTCAATCTTAGCGTACCAGTAATAACAAAAACTCTATGTCCAATTAGTTATTTACTCTCCTTGTCTTCGGTATCAATGGCCTGCACCCAAAATTCGACACCAATTTACTTATGGAAGCAAAGTAAAGATAAGTAGCAAAACAAAAAAAAACTATATTAGGTAGGTATGGTGGTCATTTCCTTGATAACGCTAAAAAACTATTACACTCCTTATGAGAATTAGGAAATCCAAAACGCAAATCGTTATTTGGTGTTGCTCTTTTGTCACCGCTACCGAAAAGCTCAGTCACCAAAAAATAAGTTTTTTTTGTCTAATTACCTTATAATAAAGTCTTTTAGGCTTTTGAATGCATTTTTTAGCAGCTTAACCATCTGACTGGTTATACCAAGACTTGAACAAAGATGCCTCTAATGATTTCAGATTTGTAAAAACATAATGCTTAGCAACTTTACCAAAATATAGCAAAAACTAAAATTTAAATTGAAAAAAAAGCGAACAAAAGCAAACTTACCACAAAATCAGCAGCAAGGATAATGCCCATATCTGACTGACCCATTTCAAGCTCTTACTGTATATTTCATCCCGATCAGATGTGATTGCTTTCAAGTAGTTACAAAATGTTGCAAAAAGTACTCATACACCTTTGTTTTGCAATCATGATTAGCATAATATATATATTTCATAACAAATAAAATAAAATGAATGAAAATGGTTTGTTGGCTAGACTTGGTATGGGAATAAAGGTAATTTGCTCTTAAAAGAAAGATGCTTACTCTGCATCACCAAATCCAGTTTGACCCATTATCCCCCACCCACCCATTTTGCCACATTTATAAAACAGGGTATCGGTAGTTACCCATTTTGCCACATTCATCATAGTTATTTTTCTTAATTATCTAAAAAAGTGTTTCTCACGTTTACCAGAAACCCCGATTAAACCCAATCCGATAAACACGAGAACTAAAAACGCTAATCTTCAATGGTTCGGTTATCGGGTTAAACCTGAACCCCAAAAAACCTGAGAAAACGACCATTGGATCCAACTATATAGTGTTGTGTCTTTAAAACCAGAGACAATAAAGCTGGTGGTGCCTGGAGTTATAAGAAGATGTTAGTAATCAGTAGGTATAGTATCAGGCAATACCTCGAACACTTGGCGTGCGAACTTAGAAACAAACATAGATATAGAAATCTTACCCTGTAAATGAACCACTTAATAAACATATCAAGATAAATGCTGACCACGTTCTAAAAACATCTGGAATAAACGTCCACCATAAACCATATGGTGTCAAGTTCTAAAAAAGCTACTTAATGAGAAAACGTGAATCTATAAGAAGTTTTAATTCAACTGTGTAATCTCAAAACTTTCATTATATGCATATCAAGATTTCAGCAAATTCATATGTGCATAACGCGCGCGACATGAGCAGATCCAAAAAATAAACAAATACCCGAACCGGAGGAAGGCCAATCTCGAGCTCTGTCACCTCTATCATCGCACCACTCACGATCTCCTTGATATCCACCTCCACCTGGAATTGACTTCAAGATTAATAGCTAAGCTAACCGATTTCCAAGCGGCACTTCAAGATTTCTGCTGATTGATGTGACGTAGGAAGATCACCATCTATTCATTTTAAATCATCAATCACATTCTTGTAATATCTTGGTCATATTAATTCATCAATTTATATCAATCAATTAACTCAAAGTTATTGGATCTGGCATATTCTTTAATCTATTACACAAATTCCAACAAAATATTAAGGCATTCTAACATGCAACTCTTAGGTCTTAAGCTTACTGGCATTGCAACTTTATCCTCAACTTACTACGGCTTGTAATTAGGTGGGTCCCAATAACTTAGATTAGCTTCTATATTTCTCCTGTCATACATTAATTCAAAATAAGAATCTAAGCATATCATGTTTAAAAACCAATGTAATAACTTAACATACGCAATAACCCCACGCCTTTTGTTATGGGTGAAATTCTGAGCCCATATCCTGAGAATTATCTTGAATTATATCTTGTTTATATGATACCTGTTCACATCCGGGATGCTGATTCAGGATATTGGTAACATTCTGAATAGTATGTGCAGGCACGTGGGTTAGAAGCTAGCAACGTTCATGAAGACCTTTTCTACTGAAGACTCGGTCCAAGTAGTTCACAAGAAGCCGTTGAAGCCGCATTACTCAGCCTACAACGTTCACTTTGGAATATTCGGAGCATCCCATGTTTATAGGAGTTTTGGTTTACATTTCGTTACTATAAATAGATGGGTATACCAGATCAAATAGGACATCACAGCTACACTCACTACACTTACACACTTGTTCTCTCGCAACTTGTCCTCTCACACAAATCATTGTAACACTTAGCGATCTGGTCAATATCCTGCACTGTATCCTGAAGTTTGAAGAAATAAGAAGAACTAGGCAGCTGCGATTGTCAGCTCCCGAGGTTTTATGCCAGCGATCTAGATTGATCAAGGGCTTTCCTCGTACATCTCGTGTCAACCCCTTTACTTTTTGCTCATTGTTTGATCGTAGATACAGCTCAATATCCTGAGCCGTATCCTGAACACTGTTTTTCCAAACAACTAAACAAGCATATTTTCAATACACTTTTTAGCACACTACCTCACTTAACTAATTTGATCACTAAATTGCTTTGGTAATTTTTGACCAAAACAATTTGGCGCCCACCGTGGGGCAAGTGGTGCTATCTTTACTAAAAATCTTTGTGAAATCATTAATCGGTTTTCTGTTTTCAAAACTTTTTGCCACATTATCTGCAATGGCCTCAAGATCAAGCATGAGCTCTTCCACTATGTCTGCTATGACTTCTGCTACTACTGGTCCGGTGCTTCCACCGCCCCCTCCAAGGATGCAATCTTCTTCACAACCTCAGGATATTATCCCTACTCGGAATATTCAGGGATCTGCTCCGATTTTAGCTTCAAATGATGAAATTCTAACCTTGTTTGGAAGTGTGCAGGAACAAATGAGGCAACAACAGGAAACAAACCAAATGCTGTTAAGAGAGATACAACTCTTAAAAGCTGGCTCGAGCAGATCCATCGAAGATATCGTCACTCCTCTACAACCCAGAGCTTTGAACTTCAGTTCGGCTGTGTATACTGAGGATAATAGGGGGAATATTGTGCCCAGCCTTCCTCAGAATCATACTTCTGAAATACCCTCCTCGGTTAGGATGTCAACCGTGAGGAGCTCAGGATATGCTTCAGGATATGGGCAGAATCCTCAGACTGGTAACGTGCCTAATAATAATAATACTTTTGCCACTAACAGTGTTGGATCTTTGCAGGATACAGCTGTGACATTAGCATTATCTAGGGAGCTTCAGAAGCTAAAGGATATGATATCCAGTGTACCTGGGGTGGTTCAGCCAATTCCTAAAGTATCCCAGGATAGTCACAGGATATCTCGGTTTGTGCATCCTATTTGTGATGCTGAAATCCCAAAAAGATTCCAGACTCCAAACATGAAGCTTTATGATGGGACTACGGATCCTGAAGAGCATATTGCCCAGTATAGGGAAAGAATGGAGATTAACCCTATCCCTTCGGAGCTCAAAGAAGCATGCTTGTGCAAGGGATTTGGTTCTACTCTGACAGGATCAGCCTTAAAATGGCTGTTAAACATTCCTCCTCACTCAATTACTTCGTTTGCTCATTTGGTTAACTTATTTAATAATCAATTTTCTTGCAGCCGGAGCTTTGAAAAACTAACAAGTGACCTTTACAGGATAACACAGGGGCCTCAAGAGTCCCTAAGGGATTATGTGAACAAGTTCAGTCGGGAATCCTTAGACATCCCGCATCTTGATGTTGCAACAGCTGTACAAGCTTTCAAGATGGGGCTGCAAAAGGATTCTCAATTTTACCAAGACCTTGTAATGAACCCATGCAGGAACTTGGACGAAGCTCGAAACAGGGCCCTGAGATATATTTGATTGGAGGATGACAGAATGATGCAAGAGAGGATGAATGCATCCTCAACATATGAATCAACTAACAGGAAGTCAGAATCCTCGCACAAACCATACCGCTCTAAGCCGTATGGTAGAAATGATAACAAAAGAGTGAACGCTGTTGAAGACGAGGATCCTGAAGAATATCCTGAGTTATCTGAATATTGCTTTTCTGTTAACATTCCTGAATTGATGTATGCTATGCAGGGTTTGGGAGATAAAGCCAGGTGGCCTCGGAAGAATCAACAAAAAGCTGATTGGAAGGATAAATCCAAATGGTGTGCCTTCCATGAGGATTTCGAACATGTTACTGAGGATTGCATTGCCCTAAGGAAAGAAATAAGCTATCTTCTGAGCAAGGGGTATCTGAAAAATCTCTTAGGAAGAAAGAAGAATAAAGGTCAGGATACTGAGAAGGATCCTGAACGAGCAGCCTCACCTCCCGCAGATGCCAAGATAATCAACTTCATTTTGGGAGGATCCGACATCTGTGGGACTTCGTATTCGGCGGCGAAAAGACATGCAAAAGAAGCTAAGGCTGAGAGGGGAGACAAACCTGTCAGGATGACTACCCTCACAACTGACAAAATGATCACATTTGATGCTGATGACAGGGATACTGTCCAAGATCCTCATCATGATGCTCTAGTAATAACGTTATATGTGGCTAACCATTTTGTACGCAGGATATTGGTTGATAATGGCAGCTCCGTCAATATAATCCAGCTAGAGACTCTGAAGAGAATGAATGTGTCTCCGATGGATATCACTTCAAAGTCCACCATGCTTGTTGGGTTCAGTGGAGAGGCTAGGAACACAGTGGGTGAGATAAAGTTACCAGTATATGTTGAAGGAGTCAACTCGATACAACGTTTCTGTGTGATGGATTCTCTATCCTGCTATAACATCATACTGGGAAGACCATGGATTCATGATATGAAGGTTGTGCCATCAACATATCACCAATGCATCAAGATCCCTACCCCTTGGGGAGTTGTCAAAGTCGATAGTGATCAGCAGGAGGCGAAAGAATGTTACTCGTCCTCAATGAAATCCTCGACCAAACCAAGTGCAGCATAGCAATTAAAGATGCGGGCCCAGGATATCGTGGAGAATTCGGAGCAGGATGTGAAGAAAGTTATCCTGGATCAGGATAATCCTGATATCTCGGTGCTCGTAGGAACCAATATCCCTCAGGATATTGAAAATCAATTAACTAACTTTTTGAAATGCAGGATGTCAACATTCGCATGGAAGCATGAGGATATGACAGGTATATCCAAAGACATTATTACTCACAAGCTTGGAATTGACAGGTCATTCAAGCCTATACAACAAAAGAGAAGGAAGTTCGCCCCTGAACGAAATGCAATTATTCAAGAGGAAGTTGAAAGATTATTGAAATCCAAGATGATCAGAGAAGTCAAATTCCCTAGATGGTTAGCAAATCTGGTAGTGGTTCAAAAGAAGAATGGGAAGTGGAGAGTTTGTGTAGACTACACAGACCTGAACAAAGCTTGTCCAAAAGACCCGTTCCCTCTTCCACATATCGACTCAATGGTGGATGCTACTGCCGGGCATGAAATGTTGACTTTCATGGATGCATCCTCAGGATTTCAGCAGATTCAAATGGAACCTTCTGACCAGGAGGATACTGCCTTCATGACACCAACAGGTATTTATTGTTATATTGCTATGCCCTTTGGTCTGAAAAATGCAGGTGCAACATACCAGAGATTGGTAAATATGATGTTTAAAGACAAGCTGGGGGACACCATGGAGGTATACATTGATGATATGGTGGTAAAATCAAAGAAAGCCCAGGATCACCTCCAGGATATTAAGGGAGCATTTGATATCTTGGACCAGTATAATATGAAGCTAAATCCTGCTAAGTGCCATTTCGGAGTAGGGGCAGGAAAATTCCTAGGATATATGGTGACCAAAAGAGGAATAGAGGCGAGCCCAGAGCAGATTAAAGCCATCTTGGACATTAAATCACCTTCAAATATGAAAGACGTTCAGCGGTTAACAGGAAGAGTGGCAGCACTAAACCGATTTATTTCAAGATCCTCAGAAAAATGCAAAGAGTTCTATGATATCCTGAAAAAGAATAAGAAATTTGAATGGGGTGAGAAGCATGAAGCAGCCCTGCAGGATTTGAAGCAGTATCTTTCAACCGCGCCTCTATTGATGAAGCCTGAGGATGGTAAACCATTATCCCTGTATCTTGCAGTGTCAGGGAATGCAGTTAGGCCTGTAAATGAACCGGACGTTCATGAACAGTTCATGAACATGTTCGGCGGGAAGTTCGTTTATGTTCGTTCATTTAATAAATGAACGAACATGAACAAAAATATTTGTTCGTTTAACTAAACGAACAAACATGAACACATGCTTTGTTCGTTTATTTATGTTCATGAACGTTCGTTTATGTTCGTTCATATATGTTCGTTTATGTTCGTGTATGTTCGTTTATGTTCGTTTGTTCGTGTTCGTTCTATTAAATATCAAATAAAATTTCAAATATATATTCGATTTAAAACCCAAATATATATATATTTTTTTTTACTTTTTTAAAATAGTTAAGTATATAAATATAAATATATAATAGTCCAAATTTTAAGAAAGCAATCACCTATTACCATTTAAGTAAAACAAAACCTAGAAATTTTAGGCTATAGACTATAGTTTTATAAACGTCTGCAAACTATTTGTTTCCCTTTCCATCTTTGATCATCAGTCGTACACGACATAACCCCACCAAAGTATTCTCTCTTCTTTTCTTCAGTGATTATTAACAGGTATATGTAGTTTTTTATTTTTATTGATGTTCTACTTTGGCCCTAAAATACACATTACAGCAAATCCACGTATACATTCATGAATATGCTGATTACTTGATTGTTTACTTTTATTGATGTTCTACTCTACTCCCTAATATACTCGTTCTTTTACTGGATTTGAATTAAAAGTGGTTCAGTTCATATGTCATTCTAAGACACACTCAAATAGCAACTTAAATACTTAATAGCTGAGTTAAACTTGATAAATTTTATTATTATGTTGTACGTAAATCTGAATTACAGGACACATTATATAAGCATGTGTATGTCAGTGGCGGATCCAGGGGTGTTTTGGGGGTTCCTGGGAACTCCCTCGGTTTAGATAAAAAATAAAAAAACCAGTGGAAATTTTGAATTTTTGATTTTTTACACATAGTAAGTTTAAACCTCTAATTTTAGCTTACATATTTTATATATCTTTTATTACAGGTTTAAACATGGATCATGGGTTTTTGGATGAAACATGAATGGTGGCTGGATGAATCATTATAGATTTTTTTTGGTATAATTATGATGAATTTTTGGATGAATTATTTATTTTTGAACCATTATTAAACATGATGGATTTTTGATGTACTAGACTTGTTCGTTTTAGTAGAATCATGATGGATTTATGATGTACTAGACTTGTTCGTTTGTGTTCGTTAGTTTTCATTTATGTTTGCGTTATGTTCGTTTATGTTTATTCAATCATATGCTTTTATTTTTGTTCGTTTGTGTTTGTTCGTTTGTGTCCGTTTAGCTTTTTAATGAACGAACACGAACGAACACGAACATTTCCATTTTCTTAATGAACGAACATGAACAAAAAAAAGTGTTCGATTATGTGTTCGTGTTCGTGTTCGTGTTCGGTTAAATTTAAATGAACAAACACGAACACGCCGATGTTCGTGTTCGTTCGGTTCATTTACAGGCCTAAATGCAGTAAGTGCAGTCCTCGTAAAGGATCACGAAGGTCAGCAGTATCCTGTGTATTATGTTAGCAAAAGTTTATTAAATGCTGAAACTAGATATTCTCACCTAGAAAAGTTAATATTGGCTCTAGTTATGGCATCAACAAAGCTTAGACATTACTTTGAGACGCATAGGATTCATGTTAAAACTAATTATCCTATTAAAAATGTGCTTAGGAAACCAGAAATGTCCGGTAGGATGGCTAAGTGGTCGGTAAAATTGAGTGCTTATGATCTAATATATGAACCTAGAAATGCCATAAAGTCTCAGGCTTTAGCTGACTTTGTGGCTGATTTCAGTAGTGACATTCAGGATGAGGTAGACCTAGAAGTCCAGCAATTAGGAGAATCCTCAGGATCCTGGATATTGTATACTGATGGTGCATCTAATGTAAGAGGAGTAGGTTTGGGAATACTACTAAAATCGCCACAGGGGGACATATTACCCCAGGCTATTAGGGGTGAATTCCCTGCTACCAATAACGAAGCAGAATATGAGGCTTTGATTGCAGGATTAGAATTGGCCAAGAAGATGAGTATTAAGAATTTGCAAGTATATGTTGATTCCCTGTTAATTACTAATCATTTTAACGGATCCTATGCAGTCAAGGGTGAAAAGTTAATCGAATACCTTGGTATTCTCAAAAAATTAGCAGGATATTTCGATGTTTTTACACTTGAACAGGTACCAAGGGAGGATAATGCTGAAGCAGATGCCTTGGCAAACCTGGGATCATCGATCAGGATAGTAGATGGGACCCAAATACCAATATTACATATCTTGTATCCTGCAACGAATCCTCAGGATAATGAAGTAGCAGGTATTCAGGATCCTGGAGTGGAGTATCCTGAGAAGAATCCTACATCCTGGATGACTCCAATCATGAGATATCTCAAAGAAGGACATATTCTCGAAGATGAAAATCCTAAGGCATTTAGGATGAAGGTATCACGATTCACTATTATAAATAATGTTTTATACAAGAAATCTCTTGCAGGACCGTATTTAAGGTGCTTGGAGGATCCTGAAGCCAAAGAAGTACTTCAGGATATACATGAAGGGGATTGTGGTAACCATACTGGGGGCAGGTCATTGTTCTCCAAAGTATTAAGGACAGGATATTATTGGCCAACGATGAGGAAAGATGCTGCAGAATATGCTCGAAGATGTGATGCATGTCAAAGGCATAGTAACATACTACATCAACCAGCTGAACCACTATATCCTATAGCATCCCCTTGGCCGTTCATGAAATGGGGGATGGATATAGTAGGGAAATTACCGAAAGCTCCGGGAGGAAAAGTCTTTATGCTAGCAATGACGGATTATTTCTCTAAGTGGGTTGAAGCTGAAGCATTTGTCCAAGTTAGAGACCAAGAAGTTGTATCCTTCATAAAGAGGAATATCCTGACCACGTTTGGGGTACCAGCTGAGATAATCTGTGATAATGGTTCTCAATTTATAAGCAAAAGGACTACTGACTTTTGCAAGAGTTGGGGAATCAAAATGATCACGTCTACTCCGGTGCATCCTCAAGCGAATGGACAAGCAGAATCCTCAAACAAGATAATTGTCAATAACTTAAAGAAGAGACTTGGAGCCAAAAAAGGAAGATGGGCAGAAGAATTACCCTTTGTTTTGTGGGCTGATAGGACGACGGTAAAGAATGCGACAGGCCAGACCCCATTTTCCTTGGTATTTGGAGCAGAAGCAATGATTCCAACAGAAATGACGATACCTACTGCAAGATCTATCCTACAGGATCCTGAACGGAATCCTGAGGCTTTATGTCAAGATTTGGATACTATAGATGAAAAAAGGGATGCAACAAGGTTAAGGATGGCAGCATATCAACAAAGAATATCCAGGGCATATAACAAGAATATAAGGACTAGGAGATTTCGAGTTGGTGATTGGGTGCTAAGAAAGGCTTTTCAAAATACCACTAATCCTGCCGATGGCAAGCTAGCTCCAAAATGGGAAGGACCGTATGAAGTTGAATCCGAAGCAGGAAAAGGAGAATATAGACTCATGAATATGGAAGGGGATATGCTACCGAGATCCTGGAATGCAATACACTTAAAGCTCTATTTCAAGTAAGAGTAGAATTTAATTTCTATCATAATGGTATGTACTCTATCTCTTTTAAATATATTTATGTATTATCTTGAACCCAATACTGACTTAAGCATCGGAGGGGTGTTAGCCAGGCTAACACCCACCTTAGTTTATAGTTGTTTTGCAGCATATGCTCCAGGATATAGCTCCAGGATTTGCATATGGGACAAATCGGAAGACTAGAGGATTGGCCCCCTCTCTCACGTTTAAGGGATCTCGATCCCTTCAAAGGTTTAAAGGTATTCACCTTTCTTTCGAATTGGGTTTAAACACCTCGCCTGGAGCGCAAGTTATCTAGGTATAGTTCAAGGTAGCGGGACCAGTTCATGTAAAAGTGGCTGACAATTTTGTTACTTTTGGCTATATCCTGGATCCTGAAGGTATATGAGGATTGATCACCCTCTCTCACGAAAGGGTATTTTCATACTCTCTAAGGTTTAAAGGTTTTACCTTTCTAAGACTTGGAGTTTATACACTCTTGCCTGTAGCGCACGAAACTCAGGGTTTATCCCCAGGATATTAAGGGTTTACCCCAATATGTTGAGGATTCATTTCAGGATAACAAGGTTTTTGCCTCGAGGTGTTTGGAATTTGTTCAAGCCAGACCATGAATACTTTTGCATTTCTGTGTCATACACAGGGGACATACATTATACTATTTAAAGGTTGGATCCAAGTTTATAACTGTGCACTGGGGACATTCCTAAGATGGAAGATTGGAGTTGACTCTCCAAGAGTCTTTGGTATGATCTTTCCTTTTTTCAAAAGACTTAAATTTTCTAAGTTGTGTGATGATATCCTGACCAGGATATCTCTTAGGATACTTGTCAGGATATTCTCAGATGATGTTCCCATAATATTTCCAAGAGTTTTCGAGCAAAACAATTTTCATAAGTAAAATTCATGTAATGAAAGGAATAAAGCCAAAAAAGGGTTATATTATTAACACAGCAAAAGATTATGCTTTTGGCTTCGTCTCAAACCGAGACCCATCCACCAAAAGTATGATTAGTTTTCCAACATATTTACTTAACAAATGAAGGCTTCGTCTTGGAACCCAAGATACCTCCACCTTCAATTGTTAAAAGTGTTCAAAATAAACCATACTAACTGATGACCAAGGGCTTCGTCCTGAAACTCAGGATCCCTCCACCTTTGGCCATCATATTGTCTACATGCAGGAAATTAAAATTGTTTAACAGACAAGAAAAGTAAATTGTTCAAGGGACCACAACCATCAAATCTAAAAAAGTGGGCTCCGGCCTAAGCATCAATATCCATCATCGCCCACTTAAATGCCCTCACACAGTGGCATCCTCTCCAACCTTCTCTGGCTTCTCAGCACCAGCATCCTGCCCAGCATCCTCACCAGCTTCCGCTCCAGCATCCTTCTTGTCTCCAGCCTGATCCACCACCTCTGCTGACTTAGAGGACTCCCCAGCTTCTGCAGGGAGTGGCACAGCTTTTCCTCCAAGCTCTTTCAGCTTGGCCACCCAAGAGTCAACCGGCCAAGCTGGGCACACGAGGCCTGTCTCCTTGGCCTTGTAGGCCATCTTGATGCGAGCTTGTAGCAAGGAGACGATGGCAGAGGCCTTGATCCCTTCCCGGAAAGAAACCATTGCCTGCTCGTGATCCATTTCTGCGGTGGCAAGTTTGAGCTCAGCCTCTTGGGTGACCTTCTTCATCAAGCTCTCGTAATGCCGGGACTTTGCTTCAGCAATGGCACCTTGGTCAGCAAAAGTGCTTTCGAGCTGTTTGATTCTGGCTTCGTGGAGTGCAACAGTACCATAGGCATCATTATACAGGTGGAGCAGATGCTGAAGGCCCTGCACATTAAATTCAGGTATGGGTCAGAATATATTAATCAGGATATATATGCAGGATATGTAGCAGGATATTAGCTTGTTGAGGAAGGATGTCATTGGCTCTAAGGAGTCAGAAAAGCTGAGTTCATCATAGGAGAACCCCTCGGAGCCCGGGACACTAATTTCAGAGCCCTTCCACTTTTTTGCTGTGGAAGCACGGGTCCTTGGGTTAGCCTTAGGGGCCGGCAGTGGCTTGGAGCTGGTGGCAGCAGGTGTCTCTTTCTTGACCATAACTGGAGTAGGATAGCTATCAAGTTCATCAAGGTCAAGGAGGATTGGAACTTTGCTGGAGTCTGCACACAGGGAGTAAAAATTCTTTCCTAAATATTTCAAATAAAAGCATGTGTGCAGGATATTGAACAGGATCCTTACCAGACATGTTTACACTGGAAAGAGGGCTTGGAGACGGTGGAGATGGGTTAAAACTTCTTTCAGCTTCAGGAAGGAGCCTGATGGCGTCGATTCTCTTCTGTGATTCAGCAAAGGGAGGTGCAAGCTTCCTAAAATCGGCTGTGTACAGAAAAATAACAAAGTCAGTTCAAGATATGCGGCAGGATATAAGACAGGATTGTCCTAAAACCCTAAGTCCTACCCTTTTTCAACCATTTCACCGGATAATCCGCCCCACCAGGGATTGAATCTCTTTTTACATAAAAGAACTTGGATTTACATTCCTCTTCATTCCTGGTGGCTCGGAGAATCAGTGGGTCGCTGGAAGTGGAATAGAACAAAAACCGACAAGAGCCATGACATCTAAGCCGGTATGCTAAAGGAAGGTCGTGAACAGAAAGATCAGGGATATGGTTATTCTTGATTTGATCAAGAACAGACAGGACCCGCCAAAGCATTGACATTGTTTGACTAAAAGAAATCTTGGTGAGATTAAAAAACTCGGTGATAAACTCAGAGAAAGGAAACTGTAGCCCTAAGGTAAAAGGGAAGGCATTGAAGCACAACCACTCATCGGAAACCATATCCGATCGGATTTCCCGATCAAATGGCCGGAACACCATCCCTTTTGGGAAGATGCCGGAGGTTCTTAGGGCTGACAAGTGTGCACTATCAAAGGTGCATATTTCTTTCTCCGGATCTTGGAGAATATTCTGGTGGATAAATGTGGGAGCGGAATCGCCGGAGCTGGATCTTGTCTGCCTTGTCATGTTGTTGCCGGAATATTGAGGAAGATGAATAAGGAAGATGGAGTTGAGAGAGAAAATATTTACCTTTTTTCTCTTTAGTGATGGTTAAAAGAAGATAAGAGTGAGAAGATATAGGAAGCAATGAGTAAATATAGACTGAACGGTTACAAGCGGTCACATCATGGGTCTTATCACTTAATTGCCTCATTCTCCGGAAAAAATATAACCGTTAGTGACCAGGATACTTAACGGCAACATTTTTTGGGGACAATTGTTATGGGTGAAATTCTGAGCCCATATCCTGAGAATTATCTTGAATTATATCTTGTTTATATGATACCTGTTCACATCCGGGATGCTGATTCAGGATATTGGTAACATTCTGAATAGTATCCTCAGGATTACTAACGGATTATGTGCAGGCACGTGGGTTAGAAGCTAGCAACGTTCATGAAGACCTTTTCTACTGAAGACTCGGTCCAAGTAGTTCACAAGAAGCCGTTGAAGCCGCATTACTCGGCCTACAACGTTCACTTTGGAATATTCGGAGCATCCCATGTTTATAGGAGTTTTGGTTTACATTTCGTTACTATAAATAGATGGGTATACCAGATCGAATAGGACATCACAGCTACACTCACTACACTTACACACTTGTTCTCTCGCAACTTGTACTCTCACACAAATCATTGTAACACTTAGCGATCTGGTCAATATCCTGCACTGTATCCTGAAGTTTGAAGCAATAAGAAGAACTAGGCAGCTGCGATTGTCAGCTCCCGAAGTTTTATGCCGGCGATCTAGATTGATCAAGGGCTTTCCTCGTACATCTCGTGTCAACCCCTTTACTTTTTGCTCATTGTTTGATCGTAGATATAGCTCAATATCATGAGCCGTATCCTGAACACAGTTTTTCCAAACAACTAAACAAGCATATTTTCAATACACTTTTTAGCACACTACCTCACTTAACTAATTTGATCACTAAATTGCTTCGGTAATTTTTGACCAAAACACCTTTCAACTTCCAACTCTGTTCTCTGTATTCAAAAAATACATGTTTAATTGGTTTATAAGAATAGTAATATAAATATTCTGGTACAATTACCAAATAATACAAATCATAGTTCTATATATTAATAAAATATATATATATATATGTAAATATGCCTGTCTTTGTATTAACTCATTTATGCTTGATGTACTTGACCTACATTGATAATATAGCTTTTGTAATCATATTTAATACAGTAATAACTAAAAGCATCCAAAAAAATGCTGGCAAGTCAGCCCAATCTGACCCAACCCGGCCTTTTTCTGTCTTACAAAAAGTTACCAGCTTAGAGTCAGTGACCATTACCCATCTGTAACAACTCTCACTAAAATTATTATTTATTATGTTAATTGTTCAATAGGAAACCTTAATTGAGAAACCCAAGTAATCCTACATAAACCCTAAAATTTTCAGAACAATCAGAATCAGGATCAGGGCCCCTAAAACTCAAGGGGGGGGGGGTAAACCCTAGCTTACGATTATCCTCACAGTTTGCTGTAGGATGTGAATTTCGTCGAATTGTGACTCATCAAGGCTATGTTGGACACGAACCTACCCTACCCTAAAACATTACCTGTCACACCCCCAAAATACCACCTAGGGAGTGTCCCTGTTAGGCGTGTGACGAACTGACAATGAGCCACGAATTACATTGAACTCACAAGTTTCAAAATACAACTCTCTATTAAATGATAAAATCCCAACATGAGTTTATACGAAAACCAATGTGTTCAGCGGAAGCGTTATCAAACCATACGTTAAATATTCTCAAAACAATTGTATGAAAACCAATATTCCAATAAGTGAATCCAGTCAACACGACCCATGACCACTCCAGCTACTTCAGACAGCAAGTTCCAAATCCATATAGCCTAACTACCTGCGAGCATGCAACAAGTGTATCAGACAACGCTGGTGAGTTCATAGTTTTACGAAAACGTTGTTTACCAAGTATGTAGTTAACCCACTGAAGTTAATTCCCGAAGTAATGTTGAACACAATGTTGATAATACCCCAATACAAGACGGCTTCTGATGATTTTGCCCTTTCTCCAATGCTCCTATCAAAGCATTGGTCATGACTAGGTCATTAGTTCAACACCCGTTCTCCCAGATACGGGGTGAGGTTGCCAAACCTAAGTAGCGCTACTAACTAATACCATGTTACCTCCTCGGTAACCAAACAACACGGAGGGACTTTAAAGGTGATAGGAAGAGTATATTATCCAACATTCCCGTTTTAACCCAAAAGACTTGTCCCTCCCAGGAATACCCACTGACTGTCCCAACCACCGGGACGCATGCTCAAGAAAGATGAACTCACCTTTGGTTTGCTCGGTAAGATCAAGTACTTGTTTATCAATTAATCAAACACGTCCTAAAAGAGTTACCAATAACAATCAGTCACATGCACAGAGAACACGTAGTCTATACACGTACTGCACTTATAGCATATACAGTTTGCACACATCATTACACAAGTCACACTCATAAAATACACATCCGTGATGCAAGTTATAACGATTAGTCAAGTCACACACCATCCAGGTTAACAAGGTTTATCCACACAACCGATTATCGTGTCCCTCACAATTTACTTCACAAATGCAATTCCCATTTGAACCTAACAGGTTATAGTATGCGTCATCAAGGTGGGCAGCCTATACGGTGCAGCCTAATATGATCAATCTAATGAAAATGTGTGTGGCCATAACATACATATGCGTATACAGCTAAAGCATCGTGCAACCTAGTTGGTTCCGGCCCAACTAAACAACCCATCGGCCCACCTATCTTGTATGACTCATGCCATTCCAAGTCCGCTACAACATAGGGCCCGATATAGTATGCAGCTAAGACTAATAAACACCCATCGGAGCCCAGCTCACATCACAAGTGTAGCTGTCCCGATACAGAATGCGGCCCAAGAGAGACCATGCAAACTGGCCTAACTCATGCAGCCCACAATGACTTAAACAACCCAATAGTTTATGTGTAAAACCCTTTCCCCCGTTAATGTTTTCACCCCTATTCCCTGTTTCTATAAAGCCGATCCTACTCATTATTTTATGGGACCAGATTGTTAGTTTATACCTCTATGATTTACGTATATGACCCTATCATAACTTCAATCAATCACCGCACTTACCAAGGAACAAAACAGTTTCATCAATTATTCAATCATCATCATCGCACAATCTGATTAATGCATGAATGTTTATTTTCATTTATAGTCGTATAGTTATCACATGTCTATTATAATCTCAATTAGTTAATTCACATATCCCTAGTAACTATCATTGACAACACTGATTTGATCACATGTGCCGCCACTTTTGATTATCAATTCCACTTTGTTTTATTAGATCAAGAATACATCAGATGGACACCACCTTCATTCATGGTTATTTATTTTGTCAGGCCACTTACCTTCAAGTGTATTGGACCACTAAAGCTACTCATATGTCATAATTGGTTGCTTGAACTTTGTGAATTTAGTTTACACTTTCATTGGACCAAATACAATCAGTGGTTTCAAACAATTACCATTGATCAATTTCAAAAGTAATAAAAGAGATACATCAACATCAACCAACATATACATAGCATCATCACTTGTTAAACACACTAATCAACCTACCCTAACTATCATATCAGAACATGCATGCGTAACATACTATCAAATACTCACATAACCATGATCGAGTAAATAGAATTAACATGGACATGAATCACTAACCACAAGCCGAATACTGGAAGCGATCTTGAGGTCTGCCGATGTGAACAAGAAGAAATAGGGTTTGGTTTGTTAAGTTGTGATCAAAAGAGGCTAGGGGTTTATGTACACTCAAATATAAAGCCAAAACCTAATACATGGGCCGATCATGTAATTTATTTGTTACCACAACTGGGCCAGGTTTGATCAAATCACACACGGTTAAGTTGGGCTCGCTACCAATGGGCCAACCAACCTTCTTTGGGCTCGCAAAGAATAGGTGGGCTGTGATTCTAATGTCTCGGCCGCAATCACAAGGTTGCGACTCGAAACCAAGAGTGGGGGTAGGGGTTGCCTTTGTATCACGCACATGTAACAATCAAGTACAAATAACACCTGTTCATTACGTTCGCATCACGTACACGAAATCACAATGCTAAACAAACAAGAGTAGCGTACCATACAAGTATTGAAATTTCGAGTTGTCACATCATCCCCAACTTGAAAGAAATTTCGTCCCGAAATTTAGCACGTAAGCACAGAAGATGAGGTTATGAATCAAGATTATTGCGGATTTTTCTCAGGTGTCACATCCTCCCCATGTTACAGAAATTTCGTCCTCGAAATTTAGGCTATATTATACTCTAGGCTCCAATTATGAGTTTGTCGATAATTCACTAAATAATATATAAGTCATATAGCATATAAAGTCAGATAACGTATAAATTCACATAAGTTATATTTCTTTATTTGTTCAGGAATAGTGTTCTAATTGTCCATCAACGTTCGAGTACAACCCATGTGTAATTCCGTAATTCCCCGAATTACCGTTATGTGAGTGTTATGCATGAATGAGTGTTTGAGGTAATAGAGTTTGTGTTAATTGTGTTAAACTAAAAATGTCTTGCTCTTAAGTAGAAACACAAGTTGAGTTAATAGGAGCTTGATAATGAAGAAGGTTGTGACAAGTTATGCTAAGCTCAAGAGATGCTCACAAAAGTTGAAATACGAGTGTGTCATATATCTGTATGGCATTGCCTGGTGCATTTAACATGTGCGACCGGGGGGGGGGGGTTGTTGCACTAATATATAACTTGGGTGAGTTATACGCCTTCGAATTTGGGGACTTGCAAAAAGGCAGTGTTTAGTTATCATGGATGTTGTATATTAAGTAGCCAACACTTCACGAAGCAAGTGTATCTAATGTATATCTAGAGCTTACCAGAATTGAGGCGAATGTCGTACATCATAAACGAAGGGTCGACGAGATAAACCGAACTGGAAATGTGTTAAGGTAGTTTGTTACAGGCTAAAATGCTCAACCCTCAAATCACGTGTGTCGGGTGCACCACCAAGATTTTCTCGAAGCAAAATATGTGAATGTGATAAAGTGAGTGTAAGAGATATATGTTTATATATGGTATCGCTACCGGCGATCAGAACTGGTGCAGTCACCCCTATCGAAGATCAAAGGTGATGCCATCGTATGTAAGAATTCGAGAAAGAAAATATAATTTCTTGGAACAGGTGATTCAAGCAATTCAATCAATCGATTGAATGAAAACTCAAGTTAGGCATTAATCCCTATTTCAGACTGGTATCATCTTGACTCGTTCGTTCAAAGGGAAAAGAGATTTTCAGTTGATATTGATCGTGATATTTTGGTCGCAGTTGGTTGTAGTAGATGACAAGCCTTCGGTCAAAGAGAGATGAGCATGGAACAAAGAGGTCGATGAAGCTATACATGAGTATGGTGCTTTCACACAAGAGGGAATTTTGACCTTGGCATACCTTACGTAAGTAATAATTTTATTTCTATGTTCTTGCACTTGATGATCTTAAGTATGACTCATTCCTCGAGTGACGTTCGTGGAGAGTGATTTAGCCAAGCGAGGATTAGCGTATAACAGGGCCATGCAAGAACTATGGTATTCATTTTAGCACAACAAGATAAGACGCGAAGAATATACCAAAACGCGGTTATCATCAATCTGTTCCATCTAATTGTTTTAGAATCATGAGTAAAGTAGCAAATCCGATGATGAGGATGTAGCTGGTCGCAAACAAGAAGTATAAATGGAAATAAAGTGATGTACTGGTCGATGGGAGCGTTAGTTTGAGGGTGTTGGCGCAAGAAGAATTATGTTGAAGAGTAACGGTTGGTCGAATTCATAGTGATCCGGTTTAATCGGAGCGTTCTCCACAGTCGTCAAGCCTGCCGTATGCGAATAAGAATGGTTCACTAAAATCTATGTACGAAATTGAGTGTGTAATTAGTCGAACATGTATGAAGCCAACTTTGAAGGGTTGAACTAAGGCGTGTGCATTAGGAACATCAAGTACGTCACCAAAAGGTTTCATTACAAGGACACGAAAATATTTTCGAAATGATATGGTCATAAAATAATACCCAACCGTCCTCAGAGTACAAGAAGTGATCACTACGTATCAAAAGAAGAGTTTATCAGGTTATTTTTTTTTTAAACTAGAGCACAATGTTATAGAAGTTTATGCGTAGACAATCGAGAATGTAGTGTGACCATGATAATGGAATGATAGGTTTATCTATATCAAGAATAGTAACTAACTGTCACCTTAAACGGTAAGCGTCGGCCAAGGCAAGGGCTAGGGGATAGACTAGCTTAGAGAGGAAAACTGTTATGCAATAGCAATTCTAGCGATACAAGGAGTAAGATTATTGTTTATGTCATCATGTTTATCCGGGAGTTGATTAACTTATACCTCCGTCCTCCGTTGTCCCTCATGGTTCTATATAAGAGAAGGGGACAATCTTAAGGGTCGAAATGAGGTAAAAGTCGAGTATCACATTGAAATCTACAAACTACCAAGTTTACACACAATAGGGCAGAACCCTTCTCACGCTCATTAAGCCTCACTGGGATTTGCATGCACCTCGCGCTATTATTATGTGTGCACCCATAATAATAAGGCGATTTGCATGCTTATCTCAGTGCCTCTTAACTTGCGCTAAAAGGTTCCCCGCATTCAAATAGCAAGCGAGGGGTTTTATGGGATCAAGAATCACAATAGTCGAAGGGTAGTGTCACACTAATAGATCACATAACAAGGGTTGGTAATGTAAGGGCTCATGCTGTGGTGCCAAGTGTGCATTCACGTGTAATGTTATACATAAGTGTACACTAAATATGCTATGCAATCGTAAATGAGAAACGAACCTTGCAGTCTGGAGCTGAGTGTCATGGTCGGTTTCGGTGCTGTTCGGTTATAGTCTGGTTTTATGAAAACGTTTTAAAACCAAGTTCACTATAACCAATGGCTCTGATACCAAACTGTCACACCCCCAAAATACCACCTAGGGAGTGTCCCTGTTAGGCGTGTGACGAACTGACAATGAGCCACGAATTACATTGAACTCACAAGTTTCAAAATACAACTCTCTATTAAATGATAAAATCCCAACATGAGTTTATACGAAAACCAATGTGTTCAGCGGAAGCGTTATCAAACCATACGTTAAATATTCTCAAAACAATTGTATGAAAACCAATATTCCAATAAGTGAATCCAGTCAACACGACCCATGACCACTCCAGCTACTTCAGACAGCAAGTTCCAAATCCATATAGCCTAACTACCTGCGAGCATGCAACAAGTGTATCAGACAACGCTGGTGAGTTCATAGTTTTACGAAAACGTTGTTTACCAAGTATGTAGTTAACCCACTGAAGTTAATTCCCGAAGTAATGTTGAACACAATGTTGATAATACCCCAATACAAGACGGCTTCTGATGATTTTGCCCTTTCTCCAATGCTCCTATCAAAGCATTGGTCATGACTAGGTCATTAGTTCAACACCCGTTCTCCCAGATACGGGGTGAGGTTGCCAAACCTAAGTAGCGCTACTAACTAATACCATGTTACCTCCTCGGTAACCAAACAACACGGAGGGACTTTAAAGGTGATAGGAAGAGTATATTATCCAACATTCCCGTTTTAACCCAAAAGACTTGTCCCTCCCAGGAATACCCACTGACTGTCCCAACCACCGGGACGCATGCTCAAGAAAGATGAACTCACCTTTGGTTTGCTCGGTAAGATCAAGTACTTGTTTATCAATTAATCAAACACGTCCTAAAAGAGTTACCAATAACAATCAGTCACATGCACAGAGAACACGTAGTCTATACACGTACTGCACTTATAGCATATACAGTTTGCACACATCATTACACAAGTCACACTCATAAAATACACATCCGTGATGCAAGTTATAACGATTAGTCAAGTCACACACCATCCAGGTTAACAAGGTTTATCCACACAACCGATTATCGTGTCCCTCACAATTTACTTCACAAATGCAATTCCCATTTGAACCTAACAGGTTATAGTATGCGTCATCAAGGTGGGCAGCCTATACGGTGCAGCCTAATATGATCAATCTAATGAAAATGTGTGTGGCCATAACATACATATGCGTATACAGCTAAAGCATCGTGCAACCTAGTTGGTTCCGGCCCAACTAAACAACCCATCGGCCCACCTATCTTGTATGACTCATGCCATTCCAAGTCCGCTACAACATAGGGCCCGATATAGTATGCAGCTAAGACTAATAAACACCCATCGGAGCCCAGCTCACATCACAAGTGTAGCTGTCCCGATACAGAATGCGGCCCAAGAGAGACCATGCAAACTGGCCTAACTCATGCAGCCCACAATGACTTAAACAACCCAATAGTTTATGTGTAAAACCCTTTCCCCCGTTAATGTTTTCACCCCTATTCCCTGTTTCTATAAAGCCGATCCTACTCATTATTTTATGGGACCAGATTGTTAGTTTATACCTCTATGATTTACGTATATGACCCTATCATAACTTCAATCAATCACCGCACTTACCAAGGAACAAAACAGTTTCATCAATTATTCAATCATCATCATCGCACAATCTGATTAATGCATGAATGTTTATTTTCATTTATAGTCGTATAGTTATCACATGTCTATTATAATCTCAATTAGTTAATTCACATATCCCTAGTAACTATCATTGACAACACTGATTTGATCACATGTGCCGCCACTTTTGATTATCAATTCCACTTTGTTTTATTAGATCAAGAATACATCAGATGGACACCACCTTCATTCATGGTTATTTATTTTGTCAGGCCACTTACCTTCAAGTGTATTGGACCACTAAAGCTACTCATATGTCATAATTGGTTGCTTGAACTTTGTGAATTTAGTTTACACTTTCATTGGACCAAATACAATCAGTGGTTTCAAACAATTACCATTGATCAATTTCAAAAGTAATAAAAGAGATACATCAACATCAACCAACATATACATAGCATCATCACTTGTTAAACACACTAATCAACCTACCCTAACTATCATATCAGAACATGCATGCGTAACATACTATCAAATACTCACATAACCATGATCGAGTAAATAGAATTAACATGGACATGAATCACTAACCACAAGCCGAATACTGGAAGCGATCTTGAGGTCTGCCGATGTGAACAAGAAGAAATAGGGTTTGGTTTGTTAAGTTGTGATCAAAAGAGGCTAGGGGTTTATGTACACTCAAATATAAAGCCAAAACCTAATACATGGGCCGATCATGTAATTTATTTGTTACCACAACTGGGCCAGGTTTGATCAAATCACACACGGTTAAGTTGGGCTCGCTACCAATGGGCCAACCAACCTTCTTTGGGCTCGCAAAGAATAGGTGGGCTGTGATTCTAATGTCTCGGCCGCAATCACAAGGTTGCGACTCGAAACCAAGAGTGGGGGTAGGGGTTGCCTTTGTATCACGCACATGTAACAATCAAGTACAAATAACACCTGTTCATTACGTGCGCATCACGTACACGAAATCACAATGCTAAACAAACAAGAGTAGCGTACCATACAAGTATTGAAATTTCGAGTTGTCACATTACCCGTCGCGCCACGCGACAGGACCAGTTGTCCCTGTCGCGACACACGAGGGACCCATTTTCCAGATATAAATAGAGGGGTTTGGCACTTGAAATTCTGCGTTAGTTCGACGTCCAAATTCCATTTGTACGCCGAGATATCACTTAATTACTACAAACACACACACACACACAACACAAAAGGCTGCCGCGACAACAGGGTAATAACTCGATCACTGCTACGTTTCACACTTCTCAATTCTTTTCTTTCATTTCAGCTTTTATTATAGATAGTAGCTCGGGATTCTACCTTCTAAATCCCGAAACTCTGCCCGTTATTAGGGTAATAACTCTAATCATTGGTACGATACCCTATCCGATCGATTGAAACTAATCCAACGAACGTTTAAGTGCTGCCCAAATTAGGGCTATACTTTGTCATTTGTCGTGAATTCGATGGATGTTTAAGTATTGCACTTTGTCATTTATTGTGAGGGTTTCGATCTCGTGATTATCGTTAAAGTTGAATTGAGTTAATACACTAATACGAGTTCTTGTGTCTAGAAATTAGAACTCATAATCAGGAAGCTGTTAAACAAGAATACTTAGCAATTAAGTAAAATTAATAGTTACGTAAAACTTAACAGTTAAGGAAACTTAGCAGTTAAGCAAGCTAAGTAGGTTAATTAATCTAATTACGTTATTAATCGGCTAGAACTGACAGAAAGAAAATTATGTCTGCTTCATAAAAAGGAATAACATGGAAACGATGATTCTAGGGGTGGCTGCTGACTTAGGTTTAGATTTGCAAGCCAATTGGAGAAGTGACCACAAGGAGACAAGACAGACCAGCCGACAAAGTTCATCTCTGTGATGAAAGCTGCGAGTTATGCATGGAAGTAAGGCATAGCGTATATGGCCCTGTAATTCATTAATACGAGAGGCATGGAACTAAAAGAAATTCCGACTGACGTTTCCCAGAGGGTCTACCTAGACTATCACCCGATCGTGAGAAGAAACTTAAAATTCATCCGAGACTAGGAACAACACCGATTATTATACCACAAAGTTAGGACTAATGTTATAGTTGATGCTTTAAGTCATAAGTCTCAAAGGAAGCCATATCAAGTACGTGCTCTTAGATTAAGTTGCGGATAGATTTAATGAAATAATTAAAGAGTACCCCAGAAACAACAATCAAGGATGATGCTGAAAGATTACAAAGGAATAATGAAGGAATCAGAAAAAGAAATTAATGTAATTTGGAGATTCCATAAGAAAAGAATTTGGATACTAATCAAAGAAATCTATGAGAAGGAATTCTCGAAGGAGCTCATAAAATTAAGTATTTGTTGTATCGTGTAAGTGATATTAGGTATCAAGAGTTTTATAAGAATTACTGATAGATAGCAAGTTATGCCTCTAAGTATTAAACTGTTAGCAAGTTAAAGCTGAACGTTAGAAACCTTTAGGTTGACTTTAATAATTAGAAGCGTCAGTATGGGAAGGGGATTGATAACAAATGGATATTGTTATCAAATTACCCAACATAAGAAAATATAACAACACAATCTGGGTGATTGTGGATCAACTAACCAAGTTAGCTCAATTACTACCAATGAAGAAAACCCTTTAGTATAAAACGCTTAGTTAAATTGTATGTAGATAAATTAGTCTCATTTAATAGGATCCCGTTATCTATTGCATCAAATCAAAATAGTCACCTTACTGGGGGAATTTTAACTCGACTTATTTTGAGCTGTTTGAAGGAACACTGCAAATATAGAAAGACATGCTAAGTGTATGGGCGATAAATAGGACTATCATTTATCACTCATAAGATTCTCTAATAATCGGTATACATACAAGTACTAGTGTTAGCCATTTAAAAGACTTTATGGATGATAGTATCATCCAGTATGTTAGACATACATATGAGGAAAGCAACTATCAGGCCATGAGATCGGCAAACCATTGAAATTTAAATCAGAGGAAGGATATCACTAAAAGTCTCTTTGTATTTGGAAAGGAAAGTTAAGTCCAAGGTACGTAGGACCATTCCCAGTAATCCAACAAATAGGACCAGTTGCCTATCGTTTACAACTACCAGAAGAGTTAGCTGGAATACATGATGTGTTTCATGTATCCAACCTCAAGAAATGTCTATCTGACGAATCTCTGGTAGTACCTCTTCAAGATGTAGAGGTAAATGAAAAGTTAAAATTTGTGGAGAAACCACTACAGACAGAGGAAAGAAAGGTCAAGTTTTTCAAACACAAATGATTAGTGTCACACCCCAACCAATGGCGGAAACATCGGGATGAGACGAAGTGTGAAGATTGCTCGAGACATCATAACACTATTTGTGACAATAATTTAATAATCCAAATTTCATTTCCCAAACTTCAAGTAGTCATCAATACAAGATCCCAAATAACAACAAGTTTAATCAAAATAACAAACTAACATAACCAAAATTTGATACAACATATTAAACCTAACGTCTAAAGTGTGTATCTAGGCATCGTGCTACCTCTTTCATTTCATCATCATCAACCTGTAACATGTTTAAAGTACAATTCAATGCAAAAGCAAAGGCGAGTATACAAGTTTGGTACATACATAACATAAGATAAAAGTGTGAACAATCCCTCATAGCAAGCATGCGATTCAAGATAAACATTAAATATGGCATGTGTCTAACATATCAAACCAAGAAAACGCAACTTGCTCATGACATAACCAAAGTTTCAGTAGAGGCGGGTCGTTAATCCTATAGCGCTACATATGTCACGGTTTGGCTCGTACGAAGTTAATGATAAGTTCAACACATAAGAATCACCCAATTTAAAGTATCAAGCCATCACATATACAAGCATGTTATAGGAATGTTCATGTGTTTAGACAAAAGTTCATGTGTAAGTTTCAATAGGTAAACATGTTACACCCCAAAAGTGGTAAAAGTAAAAAGGGGAAAAATACGAGTATACTCACGGTTTACAAGTCGTGACTTGAAGTTCCGAGAGCAAGTTGGTGGATGGATTAGTTTGGAGCACCTTGTCCTTCTACACGGGAAAGCAAAGGTGTGTGAGTTTGGGGGAAATCGGAAGATTATAGATTCGGAGTTTAATATGTATAAAAATAACATAAGCGAAAATAATCATCTTGTACACATAACTCTTGTTCTTGACACTATTAAACTCAAAAGAGTTGGTATGATTTCATGGATTCAAGGATCCATTAGAGTCGTAACAAGGGCATGGTCATAGATGATGTAACATATTCTTAACAAGTAACTATTAAGTTATCATCAAGTTTAGTTACTTAGGTATATACATATAGGGTAACTTAGATAGTATAGATTACAAGTCTTAAGATTCAAGCATGAGGTAGGAGATTAATGTCTCCATTTAGGTACCTCTTTGTGACATAGAGTTCATACATGAGGTAGGAAGAACAAGCTTCCATTTAGGCACCTCTATTGTTCACCACTACACTTGTTGTTATAAACAACATGGAGGGTCATGAACATACAAGTATTAAGGTAATAACAACAACTAATCTATAGAAAACATCAAGTAATGAGTGGATTCTTATGAAGGATAGCCTAGGCTAAACCAACCATCACACATACATCAAGTTTCACACTAGAACACTACTTGTGGGTAAAACCCTAATTAAAACAGAAAGTTTGTGAGGTTTTAACCTCTGATTTAAGTGTCTCAACCATGTTTTTAAGCTTACCCAACCATAGGAGAGGTTGTAAGCATTAGGACATTGGTGTGAGATGTGTTAGACACAAGTTGGATAAGGAATAACAAGTTGTTGATTAATAATAAACAAAACAGAAAGTTTTAGTCCATTTTAGGGCAAATCCAAGCATGATTCTTCCAAGGAAAAACCAAGGATTCAAACCCAAGGACATAACAAAGCAATAGGAAGAAGAACCAAGTGATTTGGTTAAGAAATGAGCAAGTTACACTCACTTTAGTGAAGTTACAAGAATCTGTCCAAAACTCAGATTTACTGCAGATTGAGAGTGAATTTGTGAAGATTAGAGAGTTGTGAAAGTGTCAAATGGGTTGGAGAAGGTGGGTATTTATAATAGAGGAGTTAGAAGATGATTGGAGGTGATTAGAGGTGGATTAAAGGTGATTGGGTGGGTTAGATTAATGGGATTTCGTGCATGCAGCTCAAAGAAACACAAGTCTGCCGAAACAGGGGCGTCGCGTGACGCCTAGGACCCTCGCGTCACGCGGCGGGTAGGGGTCTTCCAACTTTCGTTTTGTTACACTTTAGTCCTTGAAGTTTGTATTTGATCCTCTTAGGTACAATCTTGAGAGTTTAGGGACTTGTTTTGATACAAAAGCATAGTATAAGGTGTAGTTAAGCATAATAATCAAAACCAAAGTATAATTAAGCGCATAAATATCATAACCAAGTATCGTTCTCGTTCAAAACACGTTCAATGCATAAGTTTAGATTAATTACAAGTTTCGCACATAGTTTCCAAGAATAACGATTAAACATCGATTGATTCACCAAATCGAACATACGAGCATACATAGAATGCGTATAACATAAACGTAACAAAATACAAGCTTCATTAATGATCCAAGTCTCGGTTTGATAATGATTACAAAGAAATGAACGATTACAAGAATACAAAGTTTCCAAAAATAGAAATACGAACAAAACTTTCTATAGATGGAAAGTACAAAAGAGTCGGGCGTTACAATTAGTGCTCGTTAAAAAGAGAGGACCAGAATACACTTGGGAGCTAGAATAAAAAATGAAGCGAAAATATCCTCATCTATTCCAGTAAATCTCGAGGAAGAGATTTTTATTAAGGTGGGGAGGATGTAACAACTCTCACTAAAATTCTTATTTATTATGTTAATTGTTCAATAGGAAACCCTAATTGAGAAACCCAAGTAATCCTACATAAACCCTAAAATTTTCAGAACAATCAGAATCAGGATCAGGGCCCCTAAAACTCAAGGGGAGTAAACCCTAGCATACAATTATCCTCACAGTTTGCTGTAGGATGTGAATTTCGTCGAATTGTGACTCACCAAGGCTATGTTGGACACGAACCTACCCTACCCTAAAACATTACCCGTCGCGCCACGCGACAGGACCAGTTGTCCCTGTCATGACATGCGAGGGAACCCATTTTCCAGATATAAATAGAGGGGTTTGGCACTTGAAATTCTGCGTTCGTTTGACGTCCAGATTCCATTTGTACGCTGAGATATCACTTAATTACTATAAACACACACACAGCACGAAACGTTGCCGCGACAACAGGGTAATAACTCGATCACTGCTACGTTTCACACTTCTCAATTCTTTTCTTTCATTTCAGCTTTTATTATAGATAGTAGCTTGGGATTCTACCTTCTAAATCACGAAACTCTGCCCGTTATTAGGGTAATAACTCTAATCACTAGTACGATACCCTATCCGATCGATTGAAACTAATCCAACGAATGTTTAAGTGCTGCCCAAATTAGGGCTATACTTTGTCATTTGTCGTGAATTCAATGGATGTTTAAGTATTGCACTTTGTCATTTATTGTGAGGGTTTCGATCTCGTGATTATCGTTAAAGTTGAATTGAGTTAATACACTAATACGAGTTCTTGTGTCTAGAAATTAGAACTCATAATCAGAAACCTGTTAAACAAGAATACTTAGCAATTAAGTAAAATTAATAGTTATGTAAAACTTAACAGTTAAGGAAACTTAGCAGTTAAGCAAGCTAAGTAGGTTAATTAATCTAATTACGTTATTAATCGGCTAGATAAATTATTTGATTAAACCGTTAAGATTAATTAATCAGTTAAGTGAGATTAATTAACCAGTTAATCAAGATTAATTAAGCTAATCAAGATTAATTACGCTAAGTAAGATTAATTAATCAGCCAAGTAAGATTTAGTAAACACCTAAATAGTTATACATGAAAATAAATATATACAAGATAGATAATATCAAAGGAAGGTGCTAGGAAGGTGTAAGAGGATAGATATGTAGGAAGGAAGCTTCCTAGAAAATCCATAAGTAACTTCCTAGAAAAGCAATATGAAATTTCCTAGAAATACAAAGGAAACTTCCTAGAAATTTCATATTCCCTACCTATAAATAGGAAGCTTAGGATTCATTTTTCTTTGCTCATTCCTTCTATTCTTCTCTCTATACGTTGGTGTTCTAACCAATAATCACCGATGCGATACTCTGTCCGATCGATTCAGGAACCAACTAACGGATGCCAAAGTGCTATACTTTGTGAGTTCGTTAAACGGATGTCAAAGTGCTGTCTAAACAAGACTATACTTTGTGAATTTCGTTAAGGTTCGAATCTCGTGACCATCGTTAGGTTTGATTAGGTTCACCACTAATACGTATTCCATTCTGTTAAACTAAATGTTTAACTACTCGAAACTCTACCCCATACACTTACAATCGAAATGGATGCTTAATCATCACAGGATTCAGAACTATAAAGTAGATGCTTAGAATCAAGATGCTTGTTTAATCAAGACTATATGCTAACAAGGTGAGTCCATTCTCTTTTCTCACAGTTTGTGAGTCATTCTCTTTTTACCAAACTTGCTTTTCAAAATCATGTTTGTTTCCAAAGTTATAATTACAGGGATTAAGTCTTTGTAGTCTTCATTACAGCCGGTATGTGGGGTTTTGTATACATTACTTGTTATCCATCACCATTGGACAACGAGATAGCCAAGGGGTGATATGACCATAGTCACAGACACCATTGGACAACGAGATAGCCAATGGGTGGTCGAGTGACAAATACCGTGGGTATATGGTTGACTTGTAGAAACATTGTAATCGCTCTTAATACTGTAACTGATAACACTGTTTTCCAGTTATATTTTACAGTGATTAAGTCTTTGCCAATCTTGAAGAAGCAAATGTAAAAACTCTTAATGCTGTGAATTATAAGAAATATGTTTTTGTAACAAAAATGAATGAACTCACTCAGTATTTCCCGCTGACAAATCTTTTTAAAAACGCGTTTCAGGTAATTACAGTAGATCGGAATAAGAGTTGGATACGACACCAAAAGGCTTACAGAAGTGGCTTGATTTATCAATTAAATTAAATTAAGAATTTTCCTTTTATGTAATCGGGTTTATCCCATATGAAAAGCTACCCTTGTAAAACATGGGTTTTATCCCATCTATTTAATAAATAAAATCCGGTGTTTCTAAACTCTGATATTTTTCCTAACTCACGGTCCTGATGAAATTTCCACTGCAATGTTTTTCTAAAGTAACCACCGGTACCACTTGGCTGTTCGCAGCGCCCGATTCCGTCCAGGGTGGGGTCGGGGGTCGTGACAGAAGGTGGTATCAGAGCTAAGCCACTTGTTTAAGTAATTGGGTGTTGTAATAATACCTAAACTTAAACGAAAGAGTTAGGAATTGTTATTAACTGGTAGCAACAAGGATAGTATATAGACTTGAACTTAAGAAAGATGCCTTAGTATAAGCTTCAAGATAAGCTAATTACTTGCATAGATAAAATGTGATGGGTGTTAGTATGCCATGAGGATGATGACTAGAACGTTGCAAGTATGGTAAATAAGCAATAACACTTGGCCACTGTTATTTCTTATTTATTGGTACTACTTTGTTCTAGAATATGATCCGTCATGTGAATACTAATTTTGTAACGCCCTGCTTTTTCATACTTTCCATAATTAGAAAGCTCGCCTTGTAATGCTATTTTTGGAAATCTTGTATTATTGTAGTCGTCTTTTCGTTGTAAAATCCGAGACTTGGATCATAAATAAAATTCGTATTTCTTTAAATTCACCATCTACATATTCATACATGTTCATACGTTCGAATTCATTGTACATCGAATCCTTATTTGTAATTCATACTTATACTTATTCACGATGCATGTCCATGCTTGTCCTTATATTGTTGATACCTAAAAACCCCTAATAATATGCTTATTTATAGAACGGTTAATCATCTAATATGTGACATATACTTGTCACTTACAAACATGTTACATACTTGTACATTACACTTTTTACCTAGTTAAATCATGTTTTATTTCATATTTCACCTTGTTACAAGTTAGGGGAAACATTGTTGCATATTATTACACAACTTAATTAACAAAATTACTCATTATAATGTTTTAAAAAATAAAAAAATAAAGAAATATGGCAACCCCAATTCAGCAAAATTCAGCCCCATTAGTTGGGTTTTGTGGGCTAGTTTCAAGGTGTAACCCCTTCTAAACACTTCCAAAGCCCAACCCATTGAAACCCTAATCCTTCCCCCCTATAAATACCACTTATAACCAGTCTCCCTACCACTTTTGCAACACTAAAAACTCTCAAAACATCCTCCAAACCGTAGCTGAAAGCAAAGGTTCGAGCAGATTGACACCCCTTCACGAAAATGAGCATAACTCACTCAATTCTTATCCGATTCACTTGATTCTTTTTCCTACTTGCTTGGATAATCATGGGGTTCGATTCCTAGACTTCTCCTTGGAGAAATCAAACCTGGAAATGCCCCGAAATAGTCCATAAACTTTCTGTTTGATTTTTATGTTCTTCAAAACTTGTTTAAACCTATGCAACTTGTGTCTAACACATCTCATGCCTATGTCCTAATGCTTACAACTTATCCCATGGTTGGTTAAGCTTAAAAACAAGGTTTAGACATTTGAAATCAGGGGATTAAACCTCATAAACTTGGTGTTTTGTCTAGGGTTTCAACCCACAAATCATGTCAAACATAGTCTTTGATACATGAGTGATTATGGAACAACTTGGGTTGTCCAAACATACAATCCTCACATGATTTGATGATTTCTATTAGTTAGTTTACTTTACATACATGTAAAGACCTTAGTTCATGACCCTCCTTGGTTGTTTTTACATCAAGTGTAGTGGTGAACATCAAAGGGGTACCTAAATGGAAGCCTTGTCTTCCTACCCCGTCCATGACACCCATGACTCAACTTGAGGTACCTAAATGAAGATGTAATCTTCTACCTCTTACTTGAATACTTGAACATTTGGACTTAATAATATGTTTATAATATACGACCTACATACTATCTATGTACACTCGAATCTTTGATGTTGAAATCATATTCATTTGTCAAAGTAGTAGGTTATCATCTAAGGACCTAAACCTTGTTATGATTCTTATGGGTGTTCAACTCATAAAATCATTATAACCCATGAGGTTACCAAGTGTCATACAAGTGTTATGTGTGAAGATAAATATTTTGATATAATATTTTCATGTCACTTTCATTCCAAATCTCGACTCTAAACATGCTTGAACTTAAACCCTTACGCATTCAACCTTCCAACCAACTTTGTCACATTGGATAATCGGAAAACATATGCAAACTTTGTGAGTATACTCGCAACCCCCTTTTTATGTTTACCACTTTTTGGGGTGTAACATGTTACCATATTTAAAACACACTCAAACTTATTCTTTATGTAATGCACAAAACAATCCTTATACATGAATACTATGTTGTAATACTTGATGCTTACGTGGACCATACTTATGTGATATGTTTTAGTCATTAGCTTTCACGAGCCTCCATTTGACATGTATAGCGCTATAGGATTAACGACCCGCCCTTTATCATCGGTTATGTCATGAGCATATTGCGTTTTCTTGGTTTGATATGTTAGACACATGCCATGTTTAAATGTTTATCTTGAATCACATGCTTGCTATGAGGAATTGTTCAAACTTATCTTTTGCTATGTACGTATCAAACTTGTATACTCGCCTTTGCTTTTGCATTGAACTTTATTTTAAACATGTTACAGGTTGAGGACGATGATGCTATGAAATGAAGTAGCGTTGATGCCTAGATACACATATAGACGTTTAGGTTTAATCGTTGTATCAATGTTGATTATGTTGTATTGTATTTCCTTTGAACTTGATGTTATTTGATTTCTTTGTAATGTTGACAAAAGAATTATGAAATGAAATCGGCTTATTAAATATTGTCACAAATAGCGTTATGATGACTCTAGCAATCTTCACACTTCGTCTCATCCCGATGTTTCCGCCATTGGTTGGGGTGTGACAAATTTCCTTATTCTTTGTTGAAAGTCCTAATAAAAGATGCACTTTCCAAATCAGGATGTAAGAAAGAACTATTTATGGGAAATTCAAATTACCTCTACGGCAAGACTGGGTATGGTGTAGCAGACTCTCCAGCTTGTCCGGGTAAGATGGGGTTACCTCTCCGGCGAGAACCGGGTAAGATGGGGTATAGGATATGTCAAACGAGTGACAAGAATTCCCTAAGTAGTGTCATGACATGATATCTAACTTGTTTTTAGAAACATGAATCTATTAAATACATTGACCTTATGAATGGTATGTATATTACAGTATGTGAAATGTGTGATTATATAGATATGTATATCTATAAGGAAGTCTAAAAAAAATCATAAGGATTGACAATTTAGATTAAAGCACAAGCATATGTGTCAATAATAATTATAGATTTCTTTACAGGAATCTCTCGTATACATCTATAATTCCGATATCAAACATTATTTCGTTTGATCATCTATCTCGTAACTCGTGCAACAATATAAACGACGGGAACCCTTTTAGCTGAAAAGCCATCAAAAGTATAAGAATTCCCTTTGTGTTACCTTAGGTTATTAACGCAGTAGGAAACCTGTAACTAAAAGTTGTGCTAGACACAAAAAAAACGGCACGAAACCTACGCTAAGGAAAGTAATTCTTCTTTCTTTTAGACCTCTTGCGAAGATAACAGTAACCACGACTAGATGCACTTACAAAGACTTTCTTCACCTATAAACCTACTAAGATTACCAGTAATACAGAAACTGTTACGACAATACACGGGCTGCAAGGGACTAAAGTTGTCCAAACCCTTAGTATAGATGTTAAGAAGAATGAAGTAATGTATGCTTCAAAACTTAGACATTAAGATAGTGAGACCCGAGCTTCAAAACACCTGATCACGACGTATGCCATGGAATGAAAAGAACTGACAGAAAGAAAATTATGTCTGCTTCATAAAAAGGAATAACATGGAAACGATGATTCTAGGGGTGACTGCTGACTTAGGTTTAAATTTGCAAGCCAATTGGAGAAGTGACCACAAAGAGACAAGACAGACCAGCCGACGAAGTTCATCTCTGTGATGAAAGCTGCGAGTTATGCATGGAAGTAAGGCATAGCGTATATGGCCCCGTAATTCATTAATACGAGAAGCATGGTACTAAAAGAAATTCCGACTGACGTTTCCCAGAGGGTCTACCTAGACTATCACCCGATCGTGAGAAGAAACTTAGAATTCATCCGAGACTAGGAACAACACCGATTATTATACCACAAAGTTAGGACTAATGTTATAGTTGATGCTTTAAGTCATAAGTCTCAAAGGAAGCCATATCAAGTACGTGCTCTTAGATTAAATTGAGGATAGATTTAATGAAATAATTAAAGAGTACCCCAGAAACAGCAATCAAGGATGATGCGGAAAGATTACAAAGGAATAATGAAGGAATCAGAAAAAGAAATTAATGTAATTTGGAGATTCCATAAGAAAAGAATTTGGATACTAATCAAAGGAATCTATGAGAAGGAATTCTCGAAGGAGCTCATAAAATTAAGTATTTGTTGTATCGTGTAAGTGATATTAGGTATCAAGAGTTTTATAAGAATTACTGATAGATAGCAAGTTATGCCTCTAAGTATTAAACTGTTAGCAAGTTAAAGCTGAACGTTAGAAACCTTTAGGTTGACTTCAATAATTAGAAGCGTCAGTATGGGAAGGGGATTGATAACAAATGGATATTGTTATCAAATTACCTAACATAAGAAAATATAACAACACAATCTGGGTGATTGTGGATCAACTAACCAAGTTAGCTCAATTACTACCAATGAAGAAAACCCTTTAGTATAAAACGCTTAGTTAAATTGTATGTAGATAAATTAGTCTCATTTAATAGGATCCCGTTATCTATTGCATCAAATCAAAATATCCACCTTACTGGGGGAATTTTAACTCGACTTATTTTGAGTTGTTTGAAGGAACACTGCAAATATAGAAAGACATGCTAAGTGTATGGGCGATAAATAGGACTATCATTTATCACTCATAAGATTCTCTAATAATCGGTATACATACAAGTACTAGTGTTAGCCATTTAAAAGACTTTATGGATGATAGTATCATCCAGTATGTTAGACATACATATGAGGAAAGCAACTATCAGGCCATGAGATCGGCAAACCATTGAAATTTAAATCAGAGGAAGGATATCACTAAAAGTCTCTTTGTATTTGGAAAGGAAAGTTAAGTCCAAGGTACGTAGGACCATTCCCAGTAATCCAACAAATAGGACCAGTTGCCTATCGTTTACAACTACCAGAAGAGTTAGCTGGAATACATGATGTGTTTCATGTATCCAACCTCAAGAAATGTCTATCTGACGAATCTCTGGTAGTACCTCTTCAAGATGTAGAGGTAAATGAAAAGTTAAAATTTGTGGAGAAACCACTACAGACAGAGGAAAGAAAGGTCAAGTTTTTCAAACACAAACGATTAGTGCTCGTTAAAAAGAGAGGACCAGAATACACTTGGGAGCTAGAATAAAAAATGAAGCGAAAATATCCTCATCTATTCCAGTAAATATCGAGGACGAGATTTTTATTAAGGTGGGGAGGATGTAACAACTCTCACTAAAATTATTATTTATTATGTTAATTGTTCAATAGGAAACCCTAATTGAGAAACCTAAGTAATCTACATAAACCCTAAAATTTTCAGAACAATCAGAATCAGGTTCAGGGCCCCTAAAACTCAAGGGGGTAAACCCTAGCATACGATTATCCTCACAGTTTGCTGTAGGATGTGAATTTCGTCGAATTGTGACTCACCAAGGCTATGTTGGACACGAACCTACCCTACCCTGAAACATTACCCGTCGCGCAACGCGACAGGACCAGTTGTCCCTGTCGCGACACGCGAGGGAACCCATTTTCCAGATATAAATAGAGGGGTTTGGAACTTGAAATTTTGCGTTAGTTCGACGTCCAAATTCCATTTGTACGCTGAGATATCACTTAATTACTACAAACACACACACAGCACGAAACGCTTCCGCGACAACAGGGTAATAACTTGATCACTGCTACGTTTCACACTTCTCAATTCTTTTCTTTCATTTCAGCTTTTATTATAGATAGTAGCTTGGGATTCTACCTTCTAAATCCCGAAACTCTGCCCGTTATTAGGGTAATAACTCTAATCACTAGTACGATACCCTATCCGATCGATTGAAACTAATCCAACGAATGTTTAAGTGCTGCCCAAATTAGGGCTATACTTTGTCATTTGTCGTGAATTCAATGGATGTTTAAGTATTGCACTTTGTCATTTATTGTGAGGGTTTCGATCTCGTGATTATCGTTAAAGTTGAATTGAGTTAATACACTAATACGAGTTCTTGTGTCTAGAAATTAGAACTCATAATCAGGAACCTGTTAAACAAGAATACTTAGCAATTAAGTAAAATTAATAGTTATGTAAAACTTAACAGTTAAGGAAACTTAGCAGTTAAGCAAGCTAAGTAGGTTAATTAATCTAATTACATTATTAATCGGCTAGATAAATTAATTGATTAAACCGTTAAGATTAATTAATCAGTTAAGTGAGATTAATTAACCAGTTAATCAAGATTAATTAAGCTAATCAAGATTAATTACGCTAAGTAAGATTAATTAATCAGCCAAGTAAGATTTAGTAAACACCTAAATAGTTATACATGAAAATAAATATATACAAGATAGATAATATCAAAGGAAGGTGCTAGGAAGGTGTAAGAGGATAGATATGTAGGAAGGAAGCTTCCTAGAAAATGCATAAGTAACTTCCTAGAAAAGCAATATGAAATTTCCTAGAAATACAAAGGAAACTTCCTAGAAATTTCATATTCCCTACCTATAAATAGGAAGCTTAGGATTCATTTTTCTTTGCTCATTCCTTCTATTCTTCTCTCTATACGTTGGTGTTCTAACCAATAATCACCGATGCGATACTCTGTCCGATCAATTCAGGAACCAACTAACGGATGCCAAAGTGCTATACTTTGTGAGTTCGTTAAACGGATGCCAAAGTGCTGTCTAAACAAGACTATACTTTATGAATTTCGTTAAGGTTCGAATCTCGTGACCATCGTTAGGTTTGATTAGGTTCACCACTAATACGTATTCCATTCTGTTAAACTAAATGTTTAACTACTCGAAACTCTACCCCATACACTTACAATCGAAATGGATGCTTAATCATCACAGGATTCAGAACTATAAAGTAGATGCTTAGAATCAAGATGCTTATTTAATCAAGACTATATGCTAACAAGGTGAGTCTATTCTCTTTTCTCACAGTTTGTGAGTCATTCTCTTTTTACCAAACTTGCTTTCAAAATCATGTTTGTTTCCAAAGTTATAATTACAGGGATTAAGTCTTTGTAGTCTTCATTACAGCCGGTATGTGGGGTTTTGTATACATTACTTGTTATCCATCACCATTGGACAACGAGATAGCCAAGGGGTGATATGACCATAGTCACAGACACCATTGGACAACGAGATAGCCAATGGGTGGTCGAGTGACAAATACCGTGGGTATATGGTTGACTTGTAGAAACATTGTAATCGCTCTTAATACTGTAACTGATAACACTGTTTTCCAGTTATATTTTACAGTGATTAAGTCTTTGCCAATCTTGAAGAAGCAAATGTAAAAACTCTTAATGCTGTGAATTATAACAAATATGTTTTTGTAACAAAAATGAATGAACTCACTCAGTATTTCCCGCTGACAAATCTTTTTAAAAACGCGTTTCAGGTAATTACAGTAGATCGGAATAAGAGTTGGATACGGCACCAAAAGGCTTACAGAAGTGGCTTGATTTATCAATTAAATTAAATTAAGAATTTTCCTTTTATGTAATCGGGTTTATCCCATATGAAAAGCTACCCTTGTAAAACATGGGTTTTATCCCATCTATTTAATAAATAAAATCCGGTGTTTCTAAACTCTGATATTTTTCCTATCTCACGGTCCTGATGAAATTTCCGCTGCAATGTTTTTCTAAAGTAACCACCGGTACCACTTGGCTGTTCGCGGCGCCCGATTCCGTCCAGGGTGGGGTCGGGGGTCGTGACAGAAGGTGGTATCAGAGCTAAGCCACTTGTTTAAGTAATTGGGTGTTGTAATAATACCTAAACTTAAACGAAAGAGTTAGAAATTATTATTAACTGGTAGCAACAAGGATAGTATATAGACTTGAACTTAAGAAAGATGCCTTAGTATAAGCTTCAAGATAAGCTAATTACTTGCATAGATAAAATGTGATGGGTGTTAGTATGCCATGAGGATGATGACTAGAACGTTGCAAGTATGGTAAATAAGCAATAACACTTGGCCACTGTTATTTCTTATTTATTGGTACTACTTTGTTCTAGAATATGATCCGTCATGTGAATACTAATTTCCTTATTCTTTGTTGAAAGTCCTAATAAAAGATGCACTTTCCAAACCAGGATGTAAGAAAGAACTATTTATGGGAAATTCAAATTACCTCTACGGCAAGACTGGGTATGGTGTAGCAGACTCGCCAGCTTGTCCGGGTAAGATGGGGTTACCTCACCGGCGAGAACCGGGTAAGATGGGGTATAGGATATGTCAAACGAGTGATAAGAATTCCCTAAGTAGTGTCATGACATGATATCTAACTTGTTTTTAGAAACATGAATCTATTAAATACATTGACCTTATTAATGGTATGTATATTACAGTATGTGAAATGTGTGATTATATAGATATGTATATCTATAAGGAAATCCAAAAAAAAAAATCATAAGGATTGACAATTTAGAATAAAGCACAAACATATGTGTCAATAATAATTATAGATTTCTTTACAGGAATCTCTCGTATACATCTATAATTCCGATATCAAACATTTTTTCGTTTGATCATCTATCTCATAACTCGTGCAACAATATAAACGACGGGAACCCTTTTAGCTGAAACGCCATCAAAGGTATAAGAATTCCCTTTGCGTTACCTTAGGTTATTAACGCAGTAGGAAACCTGTAACTAAAAGTTGTGCTAGACACAAAAAAAAAACGGCACAAAACCTACGCTAATGAAAGTAATTCTTCTTTCTTTAAGACCTCTTGCGAAGATAACAGTAACCACGACTAGATGCACTTGCAAAGACTTTCTTCAGCTATACACCTACTAAGATTACCAGTAATACAGAAACTGTTACGACAATACACGGGCAGCAAGGGACTAAAGTTGTCCAAACCCTTAGTATAGATGTTAAGAAGAATGAAGTAATGTATGCTTCAAAACTTAGACATTAAGATAGTGAGACCCGAGCTTCAAAACACCTGATCACGACGTATGCCATGGAATGGAAAGAACTGACAGAAAGAAAATTTTGTCTGCTTCATAAAAAGGAATAACATGGAAACGATGATTCTAGGGGTGACTGCTGACTTAGGTTTAGATTTGCAAGCCAATTGGAGAAGTGACCACAAGGAGACAAGACAGACCAGCCGACAAAGTTCATCTCTGTGACGAAAGCTGCGAGTTATGCATGGAAGTAAGGCATAGCGTATATGGCCCCGTAATTCATTAATACGAGAGGCATGGAACTAAAAGAAATTCCGACTGACGTTTCCCAGAGGGTCTACCTAGACTATCACCCCATCGTGAGAAAAAACTTAGAATTCATCCGAGACTAGGAACAACACCGATTATTATACCACAAAGTTAGGACTAATGTTATAGTTGATGCTTTAAGTCATAAGTCTCAAAGGATGCCATATCCAGTACGTGCTCTTAGATTAAATTGCGGATAGATTTAATGAAATAATTAAAGAGTACCTCAGAAACAACAATCAAGGATGATGCTGAAAGATTACAAAGGAATAATGAAGGAATCAGAAAAAGAAATTAATGGAATTTGGAGATTCCATAAGAAAAGAATTTGGATACTAATCAAAGAAATCTATGAGAAGGAATTCTCGAAGGAGCTCATAAAATTAAGTATTTGTTGTATCGTGTAAGTGATATTAAGTATCAAGAGTTTTATAAGAATTACTGATAGATAGCAAGTTATGCCTCTAAGTATTTAATCTGTTAGCAAGTTAAAGCTGAACGTTAGAAACCTTTAGGTTGACTTCAATAATTAGAAGCGTCAGTATTCTAAACGGCCTAAGTTGACTCAAACCCATTATGACCCGACACTCTGGTTCTTTCTTCTCCAATCTTCCCTATCCATTTGGTTTCTGAATGACCAAATAGTCGAGTACCTATACAAAACATATTCAACAAAATTCATAGTAGAACAGAGCTGAGAAGTGAATTTGCATGTAAATGTGTTCATCTTGTTCCATCTAAGGGATTGCATGGACCCTAATATAATATCAACTGACCAAATTTCACCAAGAAAACACAAATCAATTCATATTTCATAATACAGTGGACAATAAAATGATTACAAAATAACCAATAGTTTATCTACCATTTTCTTTTTAGCACGTTCCAAGATGTATTCCTCAACACTTTTGCAAGTCACGAACCTATAAATATTAACGACTTCTTGTTGTCCAATCCTGTGAGCTCTGCACATTGCCTAACAAAAGTCATGAAATTAGTATGTAGTGACTATAAATAGAGGTAGATATTATACACTCCCAAACCTGCAGATCATTCTGAGGATTCCAATCTGATTCAAAAATGATGATAATATCTGGTGTGCAAGATTGATACCTAAACCACCAGCTCGAGTGGAAAGAAGAAAACAAAAATCATCAAACAAACATCATAACACACAAAAATCCACAATATATAATTATCATTTATAAACTCGACTACAACCGTACCTTTGGATCATTATCAGTTGACAGATTTCTTACGAAGAATACTAAAACTCAGTCACACTTGTTAGCGGATCAGTGAGGCATTACATCAAAGTATCAAACATCATGTATCTAGTTATAACCAATCATGTGTGACTCACAACATTTACCAAATACAAAAATTAACTGGTATCATGAATAATGGATATGGTGGTTACCTTAATAGCCAGGCAAGAGGCGTTAGAAAGACATACTCTGTTGCTGATGCATTCTGCATATGCACAAACTGTCTGCAAGTGTACATGTTATATAATTATATTAGTAGAAAAAAAGGCAATTGGAAAACATAAGAATCATAAAACAAAGAGAATTTTAACAACTGCTCCACTTGATCATATGTAGCATTTCATAAAACACCTAGAAGACATCACATCAAATACAAAAAATAAAAAATAAACATATAATCTCATGCTTTGTGTATCTTGAATTAGAAATTAACAAATAAATTATCAAATTGAACAAAAATATCCAATCAGAATTTCCTTTTCCTACAGATAATCCAGAATCGTACAAAAATATCCAATCGTTCTTGTCTCCTGAAACCACACAAATTGAACAAAAAAATTGGTAAGTGCTTAAATCAACAAAAATCAAAACCCTAACCCTAGTTTTTGCAATCAAACAAGAAGCAAGAGAGATGAACTCACGGGACTAATCCGACCCGCTCCTGAGGAATCTGTATTTATGCTTGAATCAGCAAAAAAAAAATACAATTTGTATTTTCTTCAACAAAAAATTAGTGTGTCTGATGAACAATTTTACATCAGAAACCCTAAAATTAGTGTGTCTGATAAACATACCTGTTGAAATCAACTGTATATGGTACGATCAAAGAGTTTGAAACACCGATTGAAAGAAACGATCGATGATTGTAAGTCTGAAACGCCGATTGAAAGAAACCATGACTCAGAAACGGATGAATAACATACCACTTTTAGATAGAATGAAGAAAAGGAACCAATCTATCTTTAATAGATTAAGAATGGAAACGCTTCCATGTTTTCACAAAAGATCTTCCGGTAATTGATGAATTATTCAACTTTCCATATATAATTCAAGAAGCGTTTGAAAGAAGAATGAAGGAATTGTGAGGCGGTAAGGAGAATTGATTGAGAATTGAGAGAATGAGGTAAATGGCGCCTAAATCACAATTATCTGGCCAAAGACCATTGCCACATCATGGTCAAATGGTCAACATTATTTTGCTTTAGTATAAGAGATAGATTCAAGTGTATAGCTATTTTAAAAGATGCAATCAAAGACCACTTAAACAGTCCACTTAAACTATCGTTGCTGATATGGGACTTCATATATTGAAAGATTAGAAGAGACTTATGTGTGACCCGTTTGATATAAAGCATAACCATTTAATTTATTAATATGACAATCAGAAAGGTTTTGGCCACTCAAAGGATATGCGTATTCAAAGAGATTCGACTATCTTTAAATTTTATTTCCACTTTGTCACGATTGTATGTAATATCACACTTTGTGTTTTATTTTATCTATACACTTAATGTTTATCCAAATAACTTTCACCAACCCGGGAAGCAATCTCGGGTGATGGTATGACATAATATAATATAAACATCAATATTTTACATTTACACGTGTATATCGTGTTTTAGTCATAAAAGTCAAGGACAATCTCTATCAAGGGTTGGATTATATTTGAAATATCCAGTTTTCTCACATGGTCAGCTTTATGTTGCGTTATCAAGAGTTAAAAGCAGAGTCGGTGCGAAGTTGCTTATACTAGACAAAGATGAGAATGTAACGGGTAAAACAACAAATGTAGTCTACAAGGAAGTTTCTATGGGCATTTGAATAGTTTTCTGTTTTTTCCTTCTAATGTATGTATTTGTACAGAACATTTCATTTCAAAGTAAATAATATGGTTTTGGTTGAAGCCGCGCATCGCGCGGGCATTAATCTAGTATATATATATATATATATATATATATATATATATATATATATATATATATATATATATATATAGGATTAGGTTCAAGAGTGAACACTAGTGTAGCTTGCGAACTGAGTGAACTAATCCTTGCCATACACGTGTGTAGATCAATGGCCAGGATTTGATGTTGAAATTCACTAGTGTATTTTACGATTTGATGATGAGATCCTGGCCATGCACGTGTGTAGATCAATGGCCAGGATTTGTTCACTCAGTTCGCAAATACACTAGTGTTCACTCTTGAACCCCACCCTATATATATATATTATTTTATCTTCTTTTTAGGCTATTTATTGCATAGATAAGTCTTTGGACTTTGGAAATTTTGGTTTGGTTGTTTGACAGATCAAAGACATAAATGAGCTGCAAAATCTTAATGATATTATGTATACTAGGGTCATTCCCTAGTCGCGCCTTGCGCGATTTACATTGTGGTTAGCATATCTGATAATAAACCATTAAAATGATGTTTTTAGATACCTTGTGTCATATGTTTGGTTTGTGGGCTTACTGTTTACTTAGTTTGATACTAAATATCAAAAGGTCAAACATGTTAATCTTTGCACAAAAGTTGTTCCCTGCATGTGTTGTTGACTTGGTGCTTTACTTGGTTGTGTCGACACACCTTCTTTCTTTGGCGACTTAGGGTGGAAACGAACGTCGATTGTTGATGTGTCTATCATCTCATCAAACCATAAAACCTGCATTTCAACACAGTTTGCGTAGTGTCAGTTCACATATATTACTCAACAATGAGAAGACGGTAAATTTACATGTGCCAATTCGGGTTAGGATGGGTCGTTTTAAAAAGGTGTAAGTTTGGTTCAGGTCAAAATGGGTATCAACAAAAATTAGTCAGGGTCAAAATGGATTGTTTCAAAAGAGAAATTGATTATTCCAAACATATAAACAGATGTGGACCGAACAATCGCAAGACCAGCGGATCAAGACATATTCTTGCCTTAATTCCAAATACAAAAACAGACCCGGAACCGATTATTCCAAGCACAAAAACAGACTTGGAACTGATGATTCCTAACACATAAACAGGCCTGCTTAGTTTTTTCTATTTTTTTAAACGACATAAATCGTCTTTTATGATAAAGACAATTTAATTGAAGTTACTAACAAAAGAAAGCACAAAAGAAAGTAGTTGTGTGTAAGTCGTTAATTGGATTAGGGCATTACGCATGTTTTTCCATTCAGCGAAATTAATGATAACTGAGAACTGATGACTGACCATTTGAAACGGGTGAGGCTTGGTATCGGTTCCTTTTCTGTCATTTTTTCAGGTTGGAGTGAAACATGCTCACCCCTAATCTAAATCACATAACAATAATTAAAAAAACAACTACATAGATGGGCAATACTGGGTACCTTAATCAGCAAAAGAAACAGGTCAAGCTGACACGAATCTCAAACCTGAAGTCAAAAGTGGAGGTACAATCTTAGGCGTTAAAAGCATCTTATAATGTTTAGACTTTAAAAGTATAATATCCATATACTTAGGTAACATACTGTTGGCATAGTTACATAAATACTTGCATGAATTTGCTAGCAATCTGATAAAGAGAAATAAATAAGAGCTGTGAAAATATATGTGTACCTTTTCACTAAGAGCACATTGAATTACTTGAACATCAATCAAGACTTGGTTCACTATGTCCCCATTGTTTCCATATGTATCAAAAAAGCTCATGTTCCGGTTTAATATTACTTGGATATACTTTGTCCTTGTTACAACAGTTTGTCTTTCAGCGAGTCGGATAAGTGTTGACTGCTGCACAAATAAAAAGTTCATATGGTGCGTTTTTAAGTAAAGTGAATAATAAATCGTATTTGACATGTAGATGTCCATACCATAATAAAATTGTTCTATTTCTACTCGTTTATTCAATTCTTCTTTCAATAGTACATGATTCGTATGCGCTATCTAATTAAAAGTTGTACATGTACAATATCACTTTAAACAAATAGGAAATTTTCATGGTGGTTGTAAATTTGTAACTAACCTCATAAGTGAATCGAGCAATTTATAATAAAAACATAACAGTAGTAATATCAAAAACTATGAAAGTGACTCGAATGGCTCATGTTCTTGCAAGGTTGACCCATTTCTTTAGAATATCTTATACTATATCATGCATATATAACAACCTCAGTCCCCTGAAGAAAAAAAAACTATAAATAAGCAAAATAACTATGGAACATCTGGACATCGGAATCATTATTTAAATTATCTCGTTCACCTGCTTATTCAAGAAACATTTTGCAGCATTGGTGAGTCTCTATCCACAGGCACCAAGCAATTAGAACTATGCAACACCCTGAACAAATGTTACATGTTAGAGAATTCTAATGATTGTTGTTAAAACCATAAAAAAAATAAACGCCGAATACAATTCAAAGATTCATGTCAGGTCACTTAATTATACATATCACGCTCATAATGATACTGTTTATTATTCTATTATTAACCACAAGAAAGTTGTTGGTACTAAGTGGAACCCATGTAAAATTCTGCTCTACACCATCACAAAATCAGTCAAAGCCCATCGGAGGCATGCTAAACTGTCACACCCCAACCGATGGGCGTGACACTGAGCGAAACAGATTGTTCAAGAGAATCCACAACAACTATTAAATGACAATATCTTTAATGTTAATATCCCATACTACTAACAGATAAAGAAAAAACAGTTATTATGTAAGACCCAAACTAGTTTTGTGAACTTTATATCAATTAATAATAGCATTTCATGGCAAAAACGCCGTTTGACAAAAACTTTTGGATCACAGTGTTCACATATGTTTAAAACATTCAAAACATAACCATTAATAGTTTACATAATTCATATTGTCGAAACAAAACAAGATTAATGCGGAAGCTCCATTGATGATGTGTTCGGCTCTCATACGTTGCTTGATCTTCATCCGGAAACTCTTGACTTTTACCTATGACCAAAACTAACTTAAAAGTTAGTTTTGATGGTTAAATAACAATTAAAAACAAGTTATACGGGTCAAACAGACCAAATAAAACATAAAGCCAGCTTTTACAGCTCTCGTCGCGGGTCGCGACTCCCGTTGCGTGACGCGACGATTTTAAGCGTTTGTTGTCGCGTAGCGCAAGAGCCCAATTTCGACAGAAAAGTTCCTTTTGATTGCTGCATTCATGCCCATCTATGTTATTTTCACATAATAAACTAAAACATGCATAACTTTCAATCCACTAGTCTGTTTTACACGATTCTTTTTCCCATGCAATCGTAATTTGATTCTCCATCTCATGGAGTTAAAAATCCGACATCTGAACTCACAATTTTAGATTTCAAGCTCTCGGCTTGAAAATTTAATTATAACTCCTTTTGACCCGTTCATGATTTTATCAAACAAACTTGTTTGTCACCTTTAAAATATCATGGACATCACGTTATATCCGTTTACTATTATTCAAGGTTCAAATTACGGGTTTCTTATGTATTCTTAACCCATTCTACATATCTACTCATTTTGAACCGTTAATGGTATTTAGACACTTTTAAGCTTAAATCACGCTTTTTCTTGGCTTACATCCTATCTCCACTTTTGATTATCGACTTGTCATCCACCACATTATAATTATGGTGGATTTAGTGTGGCAAACTGTTTGTTCCGAGTTTTACCCTCGGTTGACATTTTTGCGGAAAAATACCCATTACAATTCATTGGACACTAACGTTCCATATCATCTATTATTATACATATCCTAAGGATTCAATTGATCAAAATGCTTATTTCTAAACAAATTTTAAAGGTGGTTTGCCCGATTTACCCATCAAGGGCGTTTTGGTCAACTTAGTCCCCCCTTTTTACGACAAGGGTCCTTTGCTAAGGTATTTGACCAACATTGCACTTTTAACTATAAATCTATATATATGCGTACCTGGCTCGAGTCAATATATAGACCCGCTTTATACCTCGCTTTAATTAACCGATATTCTATGGCGTCGCAATTATCCAAATTACTATTCGCTCCTGTTAACATATGACTTGACAACAACGATTAGTCGATATTGTCAAATGGTGTTATCACCATCATTTGACCCGTTTGGACTCTATGACCAATCATTTACATAGATTTAAAAACATGGTTTTTAATTTCCATTTCACACATCCGACCCATTTCGGATTACGCCATGGTTACCCTTTTAAGTTCAATTTACATTAGTCGACGCTTGACTAAAATTCCTTTTTTATCATTTTCTCATTATTAGTTACACTGTAAGGTAATCTTAACGAAAACTCATAATTTCTTAGTCATTATATGACCAAATTACCGTTTTTCCCTTTTTACCATAAACCATGGTTTTTATCATTTATATTTGTTCCGACCCGTAACATTACGCGTCGGAAACCATATTTCGAATATTATCTTTATCGTATTTATAACTTATAGAATATATACGTATTCTACAAAGGAAGTGTAACTTTAACTTACCTTCCATCCGGTTATGCTCTTTTCCGTGCACTCGATCCGTTTGACCCGCTTCTTTCCCAAGCCTCTATCTAGCTTGTCAAGAGTCAAACTATCATCATAATTCGTAAGACGGTTAGATTAGTCATTATCAGATACGACTATTCCATCTTACGAATTCTATGTCGAAACTACTATTCGACTTCATCATTGGTTAATTTGACTTATAAAAGTCATTTACCCTTAATCATAAAAATGCAGATTTGCGTTCAATAACTCATTTAGGCAATCTCATCAATTATCGAAGACACTTTATTCATTAGACAACATCTATGGGTTTTTATCTATAAATGAAACACCTTTTTATCATGTTATTAGGCATTCCTACGGACACCTAATCAAATCAAGTTCTACTTACAACCGAGTAGACGCGCGATTTCACTTAGGCATTTTAACAAACACCTAGTGGGCATAATTTTTACACATTTACAAACTAGTTCGTAACTAGTTATTTCTACCAAGTTTAACATCATTCTCAAATTCATTATATCTAGCATACATAACAACCCTAGATTCACTTCATGGAATTCAAACAACACCCATTTCATAATCAAAATTCTAGTGTTCTTCCTCATCCTACAAAACCCATTTAACACCTAAGTGGGTGAATAGGAAGTTTATAATTATGAACACCAATTCATAAATTTTTTAACTAGGGTTCGTTCCTAAACATAGTATCATCCTAGTTTCACCCAAACATCAATCATTCAAGCTTGAATTTCGATTTTCATAAGTTCATCAAGAATCTCAACTTCATAAATATCAAAAATTTGACATACCTTATGATCCCCTAAGCTTGGTGATCGTTTTTATGTGTTCACGCATCGATTTAGGGCTTGAATTGAGCTTCAATTTGAAGATTTTTGAAGGACTAGGGTTGGCTCCATTCCCTTCTTATCCTGGTCGCTCACACGAACACACACTGTGTGTGTGTTTCTCTTTTTTTTGTTATTTATTTATTTAACTTTCAAGTTAACCCATTTTGGCCCCTCATGTTTAGTTAGTTATTAAGCAGGCCACAACCTACTTATTTCTATCAATATTCCCACTTATTAACTAGGTTAAACATTAACATAGTTAACTTAGTGGGTTCGGGAAATTTATGATTTAGTTTATTTTGAGCCCCGTTAACTCGGGCCTTTTATACACTTTAGTTTCTTAGAAGCTTTTATTCACTTTCTTATTTAATATTAGGTTTATTTATTTAAATCCTAATATTCACCGGGTTTACTTTTAGCACTTACGGTATTTTACCCGTTTATTTTTGGTTACTTTAATATAATTAATAAACCCGTTTTTGGGGTGTTACAAGTCTACCCCCCTTAAAGAGGTTTCGTCCCCGAAACCTTCTTTATGTTGTTCATCGGTCTAGGCCAAACGATCTGAGTTTTGTTTTCAAGGCATTTATTCTTTTCGGTCTAACGTTTTCATTTATATTGACGCGTATGTCTTTCATGTGTAAGGCCTCGCGGGCCGTTACTTTCAGCTTGTATCCTTTATCTCAATTGATTATTTATTTTGGCAGTTACACTTGTTAGTCACCGATTACCTTATACCCCATTGCTCGGGTATATCCATATTGCCTTCTGGAGGCTTATATGAGTTTGTGACCTCCTATCCCGTAACTCATGTTACAACGTGATCGCATTCTACATTACTTTTCTTGACCGTGAACGCGTCATGTCACGTTTAAGTTTATCTCAACTTTTGTTTATCATGCTTCTTCTTTACGAATGTATCGCCTTGCACCTGTCGGTGTTAATACCTATATCCTTTAATATTAATCCATTCCAAATTTTTCTCATAATATTCGTATTTGTTTAAACGTTGTTTCTTACTAAAACGGAACTTTAGTTTAACGTTTTATCTTTAACTTATTTCAATTACTCATATCAAGGAAATTGACAACCAGTAATTTATTCTTTTTCTGTTCTCGTTCTACACTGGGAATCATAACCAGTTTTCTCGCTTTACGCTATTGATCCATAGGATCTTTCACTTAGCCTTACAGGCTATTTCCTTAGATTTTCACCTTTTTAAGGTGAGATCCCAACAGCTCGTTTCTTTCTATTTATGACCCAAGGGTCATCTTGGTCCCATAGACCTTAGCACTACTGCTAATCATCCGACTTTATGACTCCTTACGTCATTTACACGTCGGTTTCTTCTACACTTACCGTTTCCCGGTTCGTACTAATAATTCTTTACCACTCGTTACGTAGGTTCATTAATATCTTGCGCTCCCGTTTATTCGGTTTGCGCTTACTTACCCTTTTTAAGCATTATTCTTTATTTATCTTGTTTGACTCGTTCGTGTGACACTCCATCACTTATGAATGTCAAACTTCATTTGTAATCAACCCGTTCATCCTATAGTTATCAATTTTCTGTTTACGAGATTTTATCGTTCTTTAGTCATAACTCACAATCCGAGACCTTTGACTTTCTATCTCGCGTTCTTGTCTCTTGGTTTACGAATACTTTCAAAATCCCACCCATCTATCGGGTATTTTACCGAAGTCATTATCAAAGCAACCGTTCCGGTATGTATTAAGACTTCATTTTAATTTATTTGGTCGTCTTAGCGAAATCCATCGCTTTTATTCACTAAAGTCCTTTATTCTTTACTTAATTCGTTTGACTTGTCCGTGTGAATTTCATCACTTGTGGCAGTCAAACTTTTATCCCTATGCCTTA